>NC_042969.1:6581739-6890037 GCF_901001165.1 Salmo trutta
ATGCTCTCGAATTAATTCAGCACGGTGCCTTAGTCCTTCTTGTTTTTTGATGATCAATTAACCCCCTTGCCAAAGAACACCTTCACTCTACAAATATCTATATTCTATCCTAGCAGAGCTTCTCTTTCTTTTTTGTCTACAATAATAATTTTGTTGTCCTCAGGGAACTTAAGATAGTGACATACGGATTAAACAGTATAATAAATTCATACAGTACATGACAGTGCAATTCACATGGTACTGACTGATACAGTGTAGAAGACTAAAGCCAAAGTTGGATGAATTAGTTGGTTCGGATGGGAATCATCAAATAATTATAGTAATGCAATAAACACAGGAGCCTATTTGATTTCAGACCATTCACTTGCACAGTCTTTTGGGTACAGATATTTCTCAGTAACTGTGTGAATCAACATATGTTAATTTCTGTAGAAAATACTGTCCAGGGTTTTCAGTAAGGTTGTATTTGTCAAAAAAAAGAGTTGCATTCAAATGCCAAAGCACACCTCCAGTAGCCTACATTCGGCAACTCATGATCGAGTTAGCATAGACATAATCGTATTCGAATTATGGTCTGTTTTGGGATTAATTTGCATACATAGCTGTTGTGTCACGCCCTGACCAGGTGAACTCTGCTATTTTGGTCAGGGTGTGGCATTTCTATGGTTTATTTTCTATGTTTTGGTTATAGCCTTTCTTTGTGTTTTATTTCTATGTTGGGCTCGGGGGTGATTTCCCAATCAGACAGCTGTCGCTTGTGAAGTCTGATTGGGAATCACATTTAAGTTCCTTTTCCCCCACGATGTTTGTGGGTTGTTGTCTCTTTGTTTGAGCAAGTAACGTATCGGTATTTTTCTTGAATTTTGTGTACATGTTTAATTCCATGGTGTTGAATAAACATGTGTTCGCTCCCAGCTGCGTTTTGGTCCGCTTCCTCGTCACCAGGCGACGAACGTTACATGTTGTGACATACACCACGGGTACATAACATATACATATACAATGGGGTCCAGAATTATTGGATCCCTTGATAAAGATGACCAAATAAATACTGTTAGCACCAGTCCTCTGGCTATAGCACCGGTTCCAATCCAGGCAGTGCCTATGCAAAAAATATGTTATTCCCTACTGTAAAATATGGTGGTGGATCTTTGATGTTATGGAGCTGTTTTGCTTCCACTGGTCCTGGGGCCCTTGTTAAGGTCAGTGGCATCATGAACCAAGTACCAGGACATTATATCCAAAGACCTAGTTTCCTCTGCCAGGAGCCTGAAATATGGCCACAAGTGAATCTTCCAGCAAGACAATAATCCTAAACACACATCAAAATCCACAAAGAAATGGTTAATTGACCTCAAAATCAACATTTTGCAATGGCCATCTCATCTCTGGACATAAAACCTGTGATTTGAAATTAAGAGGGCAGTCCATAAGCACCGATGAAGGATGTCAAGGATCTGGAAAGATTATGTATGGAGGAATGGTCTAAGATCCCTCCCAATGTGTTATCCAATCTCATAACATTTTAGGAAAAGGCTCAGTTTAGTTATCCTTGCAAACGGAGAGGGTGCTGGAATATTGAAATCTGGGGATTCAATCTTTTTAGATTTGTTGTGTTACTTGTTTAACAAAATCTTTCTCTCTGAGCAATTGTATTAGTGTACATTTTTTTTTTGCATACAATATAGCTAAGTATTTGGATTAATTATTTTGTACAGTCTTTTTTGCTCATCTATATCAAAGGATCCAATAAATCTGGACCCCACTTTATGTATTTTTGCATGATGAAACTGTTTTCCAATGCAACACATTCCACCCACTCCAAAGTGCCACCCCACCTCCTCAAAACACAACCGTTGACTGATTATCTACTGATTATGTATTTTGCATGCTATCTGTGAAGCAGCCTGAGAGTTGGGGCAAGAGGAGAGGCATTAAGGGCTTGACGACTGTGGGACCTCCTGCTGAGATGAGAGGGGAGGTAAAAGCAGAGGAGAGGGAAGTGTGAATAGGGGAAAACCAATCTGCTGTACTGGAATGGGACCCGTCATGGTCACTCAGTCGCTCGTGGGCTCTTTCCCGCTTTCTCTCTCTCTCTCTCACTTTCCCTTCCTTCTCTCTCTCTCTCTCTCTGACCTACACCATGAATCATGATATTGCACTTTGTTCGCCCTTTTCGTCTGGCATCACCCTCAGAGTCCCCCCCCCCCACCTCTATCCCCCAGATTATTCTATCTGTAGTCACTAAGGAGATGCACACACTATGCATAACAAAGTCCAAATTCTCAGCGCGTCGATTTGGCGTCAGACTCCTAATTAAAACTCGTTTTCTAAGAGATAATTAGACTTTCATCTCACCAGTATGCCACGCTCAATCAAATAACCATTTCTTTCTTCAAGGGAGGCTCAGAGAGGAAAAAGAGAGAGGGTCTTTAGCCACTTTCCTTCAGGGCACGAGTCAATTAATAAAGATATCTTGGGTTAAAAAAAGACAAAGAAAAGTCTGCTATAAATAGACTAATATTTTCAATTCGTGGAAGTAAATTACTTCAATTGGGAGGAAGACGGCACAATATATATTTTTTTAAAGAACAAGGTTAGGTTAGGGTACATCAGTGTTTTGTTGTCTAGTGTCAAGCAGTTGAGGCATTGATATTACGCAGTAACACCGCTGTGAGGAGTCCATTTACAATGTGTCCTGGCCGGTGAAACTCAAACTCAAACTGAAGTATAAAAGGAAGGCTATTAGGGCTATAAGGGGCCAGAGAGCTTGAGGCAGCCTGCTACGAGACAGCTGTGAGGCTTGAATAATTGAAGAGTGCAGACCATCTGCAAAACACAGGCCATGTCCTCCCAGCTGTTTCCCATGCTGAAGCTGACACTTCAACACTCACCAGACGTGTGCAGTTAACAGGGTCCATCTGTTATTGGAATAATGAGCATCGTCTTTAAGCATGGGGAAATTAATAATTATTGTGGTAATGTTTGACGATGATGATGCTATTGATAGTGAAATCGAAGGGATAGCGATAGTTTTGGTGATGATGATGTTAGTAGGGGTTTAGATTATGACGAAGATAATCATAGCAGTTGTTTTGAAGATGATAATGATGAGAAGGATGATGAGGATGATGGTAGTAATAGTGGTGATGTAAGTAAAAATGCCAAAATTTCCCTTCTGGGGATGCTAAATGTTCATCATTCTCATAATTATTCAATCACTCATTAAAGTAATTTACATCCTGTATGTTTTTTATTTTACCAGGTAATTTGACAGGGAACATATTCTCATTGACAGCAACAACGTGGGGAATAGTTACAGGGGAGATGAATGAGCCAACTAGAAGCTGGGGATGATTAGGTGGCCAGATTGGGAATTTAGCCAGGACACCGGGGTTAACACCCCGACTCTTACAATAAGTGCCATGGGATCTTTAGTGACCACAGAAAGTCAGGACTCCTGTTTAACGTCCCATCCGAAAGACAGCATCCTTCACCCTATGTCCCCAATCAATGCCCTGGGGAACTCCTACTGGCCCTTCAACACCACTTCCAACAGCATCTGGTCCCCCATACAGGGACCAACCCTGCTTAGCTTCAGAGGCAAGGCAGCAGTAGGATGCAGGGTGGTATGCTATGTTTCCTGGTATAAAAGAAGAACACATTTGAATGATAGTAATTGTTGGCAGCTCACCATAAACAGATGCCCAATTGAAAACTCATAATTTTAATGAGAACCTTGAAAATCAATAAGCACACTGCCTTTTATTACATAAGTGATATATATATATATATATATATATATATACACACATACACACACAGATTTATATATACACACACACAGATTTATATATAGACACACACAGATTTCATTTCTCTCATCACATTCCCAGTGGGTCAGAAGTTTACTTGGGTAACAAATGAATGGAAATTGGTTTTACCTGAGCCAGGTAATCATTACTAAACTAATCCGCTCCAAGGCCAAGGATATACGTGGGATATATATATATATATATATATATATATATATATACACACACACACACACACATATACATACACATATATACATACACACATATATATATATATATATATATATATATATATATATATATATATATATATCCCACGTATATCCTTGGCCTCGGAGCAGATTAGTTTAGTAATGATTACCTGGCTCAGGTAAAACCAATTTCCATTCATTTGTTACCCAAGTCGGTGACAAGGGCTCAACAAGACATAAATTTCAGTACTTGTTGGCTCCAATCAGCAGCTGATGTCATGGTCTGTGTGTGGATGCATCAATTCAGCGACAGACTCGGACCAGAAATCAGTCCGGGCATTTCTAACAAACCAGTCCATTTGTTTTCTTCAAGGCCCCCACACAGGCCTCCATTGTTGCCAAATAATTCTCAATTTGCTCCCCAAAAAATATTACAGGGCCCCTGGGCTAAGGATGGACCAGCGCACTGGGCTGAAGATGGACTAGCCTATATGGCATTTACCAGAATTGACCTAAGGCCAGTCCGTCCCTGCAACAATTTTCCATTAGTCCATTTTCCCATGATTCTGTACGCAGCAATTTTATGTCTGTGAACATAACAATGCTGCACAATCTAAGTATATGTTTCAACATGTTTCAAATTACAATTGAGCAGGTGTAGCATCTGTTTGACATTATGTCAATGTAATTGCTATGATCACATATTCAGAAATGTTGATAACAATGTCCTTAAAATGTTTGTATTATATGCATTACACATTTCAGCTGAGGTAAGAGCACAACTGCCAGGAGAATGGTCATGATGTCTTGAGTTACCATAGCTGCTCGTTTTGTTACAGTAAATAAGAGTTTTCAAAAATCGAAATTGCCATAGTCTCGTAACCAGCCCTTTTCATATCCAACATTGTGTACTGGGAATGCTCATTATAACTTTGCTAACTCTCAGACTAACAATTACCAAGACACAATCACTGTTGTTTCAGTTAACCATTTGTTTATGTGTACATCTTGTAAATGAGTCTTGCCTCTCTGGAGACATTCTTCTAAGATGCGTTTCTCATTAGTAGAAAAGTCGACATCGGTACACGCTTTACATCAAACTACTTCAATACCATATATATTTTACTAAGACAAGCTTTTAAAACACATCCTTAGACTTGGGCATCATTATGGTGCTGTGTCTCTGGATTTTATTGAAGTGTAGACTTGTTATTTATGTTATACTGTGTTTTTTCATGTGACTATCTATTGCGACACTGTTGGTTTGATACAGTCTGGACCTTTGCTAATTAGTCACCTTGAGCATATGAACAGAAAGAGAACACATGTGTTTCTCGACGGGGGGTTGCATAGAGGGTCACATAGCACTGAGTCATTAATGGCGACCATTTTCCACCAAGACGTAAGAGTGATCCTTAGGAAAATTATTTCAGTATAGGATGGTTTCACAAGCGAACAAATGTCTTGGTCCACATTTTCATGTCTTGCTATCATGTAACGACATGTACAGTTGAAGTCGGAAATTTACATACACCTTAGCCAACTACATTTAAACTCAGTTTTCTGAGTTTCCTGACATTTAATCCTAGTAAAAATGCCCTGTCTTTGGTCAGTTAGAATCACCACTTTATTTTAAGAACGTGAAATGTCTGAATAATAGTAGAAAGAATGATTTATTTCAGATTTTATTTCTTTCATCACATTCCCAGTGGGTCAGAAGTTTACATACACTCAATTAGTATTTGATAGCATTGCCTTTAATTTATTTAACTTGGGTCAAACGTTTCGGGTAGCCTTCCACAAGCTTCCCACAATAAGTTGGGTGAATTTTAGCCCATTCCTCTTGACAGAGCTGGTGTAACTGAGTCAGGTTTTTAGGTCTCCTTGCTCGCACATGCTTTTTCAGTTCTGCCCACACATGTTCTATAATATTGAGGTCAGGGCTTTGTGATGGCCACTCCAATACCTTGACTTTGTTGTCCTTAAGCCATTTTGCCACAACTTTGGGAGAGTGCTCGGGGTCATTGTCCATTTGAAAGACCCATTTGCGACCAAGCTTTAACTTCCTGACTGATGTCTTGAGATGTTGCTTCAATATATCCACATAATTTTCATCCTCATGATGCCATCTATTTTGTGAAGTGCACCAGTTCCTCCTGCAGCAAAGCACCCCCACAACATGATGCTGCCACCCCCATGCTTCACGGTTTGGATGGTGTTCTTCAGCTTGCAAGCCTCCCCCTTTATCCTCCAAACATAACGATGGTCATTATGGCCAAACAGTTCTATTTTTGTTTCATCTGACCAGAGGACATTTCTCCAAAAAGTACAATCTTTGTCCCATGTGCAGTTGCAAACCATAGACTGGCCTTTTTCTGGCGGTTTTGGAGCAGTGGCTTCTTCCTTGCTGAGCGGCCTTTCAGGTTATGTCGATATAGGACTCATTTTACTGTGGATATAGATACTTTTGTACCTGTTTCCTCCAGCATCTTCACAAGGTGCTTTGATGTTGTTCTGGGATTGATTTTCACTTTTTGCACCAAAGTACGTTCATCTCTAGGAGACAGAACGTGTCTCCTTCCTGAGCGGTATGACGGCTGCGTGGTCCCATGGTGTTTATACTTGCGTACTATTGTTTGTACAGATGAATGTGGTATCTTCAGGCATTTGGAAATTGCTCCCAAGGATGAACCAGACTTGTGGAGGTCTACAATTGTTTTCTGAGATGTTGGCTGATTTGTTTTGATTTTCCCATGATGTCAAGCAAAGAGGCACTGAGTTTGAACATATGCCTTGAAATACATCCACAGGTACACCTCCAATTCACTCCGATGATGTCAATTAGCCAGTCAGAAGCTTCTAAAGCCATGACATCATTTTCTGGAATTTTCTGTGCTGTTTAAAGGCACAGTCAACTTAGTGTATGTAAACGTCTGACCCACTGGACTTGTGATACAGTGAATTATAAGTGAAATAATCTGTCTGTAAACAAGTGTTGGAAAAATTACTTGTGTCATGCACAATGTTGATGTCCTAACCGACTTGTCAAAACTATAGTTTGTTAACAAGTAATTTGTGGAGTGGTTGAAAAACAAGTTTTAATGACTCCAACCTAAGTGTATGTAAACTTCCGACTTCAACTGTATCTAACAAGAAGACGGCAATTAAAAAATGAATGTTCAAGCCATTCAGGATCACGTTGCTTGTCTATGGCTGTAACGTGCCAGGCGTAGCCTATTAGCCCTAGTTTTTCAATCCAGCACCTCTTTAGGGAGAGACTTTCAAAGCTTTGCTGTGCCGAAATGCTGCCCCGCTTCTAAAGACCCCCTGCTGCTTGTGTCAGAGCGAGGAATCTCTCTGTGCTCCATAAATGAAACTTATTCCAATGGTCTCATGGCGTTAAAAGAAGGCTTCATCGCTATTTCGCCGAGAGCTCCTTTAATGAGGACTGTTGTGAGAGATGCTTTGTGCATCCTTCATACCAAAACAAAAAATACTTATCATTTTATAACATTTGATGATTTCATTAGTATTTTGGGGAAACCTCAACCAAAAATAGTCAGTCAAAGAGGTGTGGTTTATAAAGTTTTTAATTGACAGTTAGTGTTATTTTCAAAGACAAATGGAAACAAATCGTGTTTAGCTCAGGCCGTTATCCCCACCTGCTTCAAAATGTCCACTATCATCCCGGTGTCCATGAAATGGAAAGTAACTGAACTGAATGATTCCCAACCCGTAGCAGTCATTTACGTCATCGGGAATTGCTTTGAGAAGCTAGTAAAAGACCACATCACCTCCTTCCTCCCCGACACACTCAACCATCTCCAATTCGCCTACCACCCCGACAGATCCACGGACGATGCAATCACCATTTTCACTGCACACTGCACACTTTAAAGTAAATATATTTTAAAGTACTGCTAAAGGTGTTTTTTTGTGGTATCTGTACTTTAACTTTGATAGTTTTTACAACTTATACTTTTACTCCACTACATTCCTAAAAATATTATGTACTTTTTACTCCATACATTTTTCCTGACACCCAAAAGTAATCGTTACAATTTCAATGCTCAGACAGTACAGCAATATGGCCCAATTCATGCACCTATCAATATAACGCATTGTCATCCCTACTGCCTCTGATCTAGCGGACTCACTAAACACAAATACTTTTTACTAAATACAACTTTTCAACCCCAGGAGGCTAAATAAATGTCCCTGTAGGCCCTCACAGTGTTGTCCATCCCTAACTATAACCTTCTCCAACAAGATAGAACTGCCAAAGGGGGCAGAGTTGCAATCTACTGAAGAGATAGCCTGCAGAGTTTTGTCATACTATCCAGGTCTGTGCCCAAACAATTTGAGATTCTACTTTTGAAAATCCACCTTTCCAGAAACAAGTCTCTCACCGTTGCCGCTTGTTAAAGACCCCCTTCAGCCCCCAGCTGTGCTCTGGACACCATATGTGAATTGATTGCCCCCCATCTATCTTCAGAGTTCGTACTGTTAGGTGACCTAAACTGGGACATCCTTACACCCCCCGACCGTCCTACAATCTAAGTTATATAACCTCAATCTCACACAAATGATCAAGGAACCTACCAGGTACAACCCTAAATCCGTAACCATGGGCACCCTCTTAGATATCATCCTGACCAACTTGCCCTCTAAATACACCTCTGCTGTCTTCAACCAGGATCTCAGCGATCTCTGCCTCATTGCCTGCGTGCATAATGGGTCCGCGCTCAAACGACCACCCCTTATCACTGTCAAACGCTCCCAAAAACACTTCAGAGAGCAGGCCTTTCTAATTGACCTGGCCCGGGTATCCTGGAAGGATATTGACCTCATACTGTCAGTAGAGGATGCCTGTTTGCTCTTTAAAAGTGCTTCCTAACCATCTTAAATAAGCATGCCCCATTCAAAAAATGTAGAACTAAGAACACCCCAGACTTGACTGCCCTTGACCAGCACAAAAACCTCCTGTGGCGTTCTGCATTAGCATTGAATGGCCCCCGCGATATGCAACTTTTCAGGGACATCAGGAACCAATATACTCAGTCAGTTAGGAAAGCTAAGGCTAGCTTTCAAACAGAAATTTGCATCCTGTAGCACTAATTCCAAGAAGTTTTGGGACACTGTAAAGTCCATGGAGAATAAGAGCACCTCCTCCTAGCTGCCCACTGCACTGAGGATAGGGAACACTGTCACAACTGATAAATCTACAATAATCGCTCATTTCAATAAGCATTTTTCTACGTCTGGCCATGCTTTCCACCTGGCTAACCCTACCCCGGCCAACATCTCAGCACCCCCTGCAGCAACTTCCACAAGCCCCCCACTCTGTCAATCACCGCATTCTTATCGGCGGACTCAATAGCCGTGGCTTCTCAAATGACTGCCTCGCCTGGTTCACCAACTACTTCTCAGATAGAGTTCAGTGTGTCAAATCGGAGGGCCTGTTGTCCGGACCTCTGGCAGTCTCTATGGGGGTGCCACAGGGTTCAATTTTTGGGCCGACTCTGCTCTGTATATATCAATGATGTCACTCTTGCTGCTGGTGATTCTCTGATCCACCTCTACGCAGACGACACCATTCTGTATACATCTGGCCCTTCTTCGGACACTGTGCTAACAAACCTCCAAATGAGCTACAATGCCATACAGCACTCCTTCCATGGCCTCCAACTGCTTTTAAATGCTAGTAAGACTAAGTGCATGCTCTTCAACTGATTGCTGCCCGCATCCTCCCTCCCGACTAGCATCACTACTCTGGACGGTTCTTACTTAGGATTTGTGGACAACTACAAATACTTAGGTGTCTGGTTAGACTGTGAACTCTCCTTCCAGACTCACATTAAGCATCTCCAGTCCAAAATAAAATCTAGAATCGGCTTCCTATTTCGCAACAAAGCCTACTTCACTCATGCTGCCAAACATACCCTCGTAAAACTGACTATCCTACCAATCCTTGACTTCGGGTGAGGTAATTTACAAAATAGCCTCCAAAATAGCCTGTTTTTGTGTAACTCTGTGTTGTTTTTGTCGCACTGCTTTGCTTTATCTTGGCACGGTCGCAGCTGTAAATGAGAGCTTGTTCTCAACTGGTCTACCTGGTTAAATAAAGGTGCATTTTTTATTTTATTTTAAAGATGCTGGCAGTATAGGAGCATCATGGCAAAAACTGTCAGACTGGCCAATAGCTTCTATCCACAGATCATCAGGATGCTGAATAGACACCGCTAGGCAGCTACCTGCTCCCCTGTCCCTCTGCTGCCACCCGGACCCCCCCCCCCCCCCCACACACACAGACATTGACCCTGCCCCCATCCCTACCCCCCAATGGATATTTATCATTGTTACAGTTGTAAATATGTATATTCATTTTTGTTATTGTTTCCTTCACTTTTCCCACTGCTGCTCCCCCTATGGACATTCCCTCTGGGACATTCTACTTCCACTGTAAAAGAGCATTGCATTTGCGTGTACATGTTTCCACAAATACCTTATTGAGATCAATATCAGAAGTTGAAGGATATCACAATCACATTATTCAGATGCATAGGTCATGATTTAAACAACAATCGTGTTTTTGTTCAAAACTGCAACACACACTGTACACACTTACACTAGGAAACACATTTGTATAGCTGTTTTTTTTCTAAATCAGACCCCACAGTGTTTTTAACAGAGAGCCAGATGGTGGGGAACAAAAAGTTTGTCAATTACATTGATTCCTAGAGACAGGTGCCAGTTAAAGAGCTGTCACTGATACCTTTGATAAATCCTGAACACAGGATTTAAAGTAGTTCGTTATTCCCCTCATTATTTGGAGTGACACATGCAGTGCTTTTCGACAAATGGATCCATTGCCTCACAATAACGCCACTTGAATCCAAGTCAGGAAGACTTTTCTCTCAGCCTTAAAGGGAGAAAAAAAATCTAACCAGAAACTTCAATACTCTTAGTGGTACTGGGGACCTTTTCTGTTGCCTTGGAATAAATTGCCCTTTAATTGAATGAGGGTATAGGTGTTCTTAAATCTTTACAACACAAATTAATGTATGCTTTCGGTTGTTTTGTTTCCATCTCAACCCAGGAAGGAAAAGAGAGTTTCCAAGACTGATTGGGAGCTATTGCCCACTAAACAATTCATATTCAAAATGTGGTGAACAGATTGACAATCTAATTCAATCACAATTATAATTTCCCCAACATTTATTTTAATTAACTGCACGTCATTCTGCATGTTTTCCCCAAAGAAAAAATTATGGTCAGTAATCATACAACAACAGAGGTAGATTGAATTATTTTGGCCTTTGATTGACTGAATTGATTTAAGATTGAATTATTTTGGCCTTTGATTGACTGAATTGATTTCCTGGAGTGTACCTAGCAATACAGACACCTACCTAAAACACTAACACCTTTATCACAGACTGGAGTTAGTAAGCAAGATGATATAATGTGTAGATAACCTCGGAAAGGTTTTTTCATTTTATAGACAGTCAATAACAACACTGGTAATATCATCTGGTTCTAACTATGTATTTTGGTACTGCACCTTTAATATTTTTGAACTACAGGAGGCTGCTGAGGGGAGGATGGTTCATAATAATGGCCGGAACAGAGCAAATGGAATGGCATCAAACACCTAGAAACCACGTTTGATGTATTTGATATCATTCCACAGATTCCGCTCCAGCCATTACCACAAGCCTATCCTCCCCAATTAAGGTGCCACCAACCTCCTGTGTTTTGAACACTTCTTTGTGTACAAATGAAAACAAGATATATTGGATTTTGGCTCTGAATGATCAAATAGCTACAATGGAATACAAGCAGGTAAAGAAATAAGAATGCAGTGGAGAGAAAAGAAAGATGTCAATTGATTCCGCATTCATTTCCTAGGAAATGTCTTATCTGAATATGAAGGGCCAATCACTGTTTGATTGTGCTGATCATAGCCCACATACTTCACTCAGCTCTGTGTATTTGCAATGGCACAGAGTGAATGGATGAAATGTATGGCTGCAACTCCAACATGTCAAATTGTGGCCTCCCGCCACTTTACATTTTAGTCATTTGGCAGACGCAATTATCCAGAGTGACTTAAATGAACAATACAGGTTAAGTGCCTTGCTCAAGGGCACATCGGCCGATGTTTCGCCTTGTGGGCACGGGGATTTGAACCAGTGACCTTTCAGTTACTGGCCCAATGCTCTAAACCTCTAGGCTACCTTCTTTAAGATCAGTGGACTTTTAAAGATGGGATAGGAACAGCTACCTGAAATGTGTTTAGATCCACAATGTTTGCTTGCTACCTTAGTGTTAACTACAGGAAGTTGAACACAAAACACATGATGCCAACAGTCTTAAGAACAAACCTATTTCTCTCATGGGGTACAATACCATCATTTCACTATGAAATCATGACACAGGCATGGCAGAGGCTTTTGTGTTGTTTTACCTTTATTTAACTAGGCAAGCCAGTTAAGAACAAATTCTTATTTTTAATGACGGCCTAGGTACAGTGGGTTAACTGCCTTATAACCCCTCAGATTTGTCCTGTGGCTAGTAGTTGCTAAGTGGCTAGTAGTATTTCTCTGAAGGAATAAGAAATTAGAAGTTGGCTTTAGCTAGACCAGATTGGGAACCTATCTCCCAACTAGCTACCAAGAAGCCATTTCAGGCTATCAATCAAGTTAGAGTAGCTAGCTTGTCTAACTATCTTAGCTGGCATGCCTACTGGCAAGGTTGGTAGACTTTAGAAAAACAAGCAATAACTAAATGTGCGTAATAAGACTCATATTCCTTTCAACCCTTTACCCAGATTTTAGCAGAGAAGGATATTTAGTTTCTTTAAAAAAATAACCACCAGTTAGGAGGACACAGACCGTTCAAGAGGTTTGCTCAGATATACAGACAAAGACATATCTTTTTACATTAAATTAAGCATAAATATTATGGCTCTAGATTGCAGGAAAAAGCTGTTTCAGGTGTTTGAAAAATGCAAAATTCTCCAACTACCCCCCAGCCATCTTCATGTACCTTGTGCCCCCTCAGATTTGTGGGTGCATGACACCCCTGCTAATCACCTAACAGCTTTCTGTTAAGGTTGGCACCAATGTAGCACAACATTACCATTAGAGTAAACAGTTAATCAGTGACTCCATCGAAACTTGAACAATGGTCATCAAATTTGTTAAAAGGTTTTAAAAGCAATTTTTATAAACGCAACCATTGGAAAATGGATGAAGATACTCCAAACTTTTAGAATTTTTATAATCCATCAAATATTGACTGAATTATAGCACATAAACTATTTTACTGAGTTCAGGGATTTCGGTGGGAATTCAGCAATTCAATTTATTGTCAAATGTACATTTTCTTTGCTTAGAATGCACTCATATATACATATACACAAATGTTTTTGTTGTCTGGTATCTAGTATTTTTTTCATATTTTGTGTTAAGATATAGAACATTTAATTTGCATAAACGCACCAGGTGAATTTGTAAAACATTAACATAAAGGGGTGGAACCAACCTGGACTCAGTGGTAGACGTAACATAGTAAACGGAAATCCAGGACACTTAAATTACACTGAACAAAAATATAAACACATCTAGTAAAGTGTTGGTCGCCATGAGCTGGAAAAAAAAAATTGCGCACAAATTTGTTTACATCCCTATTAGTGAGCATTTCTCCTTTGCCAATATAATCCATCCACCTGACAGGTGTGGCATATCAAGAAGCTGATTAAACAGTATGATCGTTACACAGGTGCACCTTGTGCTGAGGACAAAAAAGGCCACTTTGAAATGTGCAGTTTTGTCACAACTCAATGCCACAGATGTCTCAAGTTTTGAGGGAGAGTGCAATTGGCATGCTGACTGCAGGAATGTCCACCAGAGCTGTTACCAGACAATTTAATGTTAATTTCTCTACCATAATCTGTCTCCAACGTCATTTTAGAGAATTTGGTCTCAGACGGGATTGTCTGAGACCAACCACCCGGAAAACTGAGGAAACTGTGGGGTTGCACAACTGAACAGTTTCGCCACAAACTGTCAGAAACCGTCTCAGGGAAGCTCAACTGCATGCTTGTCGTCTTCACCAGAGTCTTGACCTGACTGCAGATTCACATTATAACCAACTTCAGTGGGAAAATGCTCACCTTCCATGGCCACTGGCATGGATGAATCCTGGTTTCAACTGTACCGGGCAGAAAGCAGACAGCGTATATGATATCGTGTGGGCGAGCAGTTTGCTAATGTCAACGTTATGAACAGAGTGCCATATGGTGGCGGTGGGGTTGAGGTATCGGTAGGCAAAAGCTACAGACAACACTATTGCATTTTATCGATGTCAAACTTTATACACAGAGATACCATGACGAAATCCTGAGGCCCAGTCATGCTATTCAAAACACAGCTAAATGAGGCACTAACCTTTGACGATCTTCATCAGATGACACTCCTAGGACATCATGTTACACAATACATGCATTTTTTGTTCGATCAAGTAGATATTTATATCCAAAAACAGCCTTTTACATTGACGCGTGACGTTCAGAAAATATTTTGCCTCCAATACTGCCGGTGAATCAGCACAACAATTTACAAAAATACTCGTCATAAACGTTGATAAAATATTAAACTGTCATTCAAAGAATTATAGATTTACATCTCCTTTATGCAAATGCTGTGACAGAGTTCAAAAAAGCTTCAAGAGGAAAGCAGACTTTGCAATAATCTGAGTACTGCGCTCAGAAAAATACACTAGGCAATACAGATACCCGCCATTTTGGAGTCATCTAAAATCATAAATAGCATTAGAAATATTCACTTACCTTTGATGATCTTCATCAGAAGGCACTTCCAGAAATCCCAGGTCCACAATAAATGTTGTTTTGTTCGATAAACTCCATAATTTATGTCCAAATAGCTCCTTGTTGTTAGCGCGTTCAGTTAGCTACTCCAAATGTAGGAAGCGCGTGGAAAATGTTACGACGAAAAGTAAAAAAAGTTATATTTACGTTCGTTCAAACATGTCAAACATTGTATAGCATCAACCTTTAGGGCCTTTATCACTTAGAACTTCAATAATATTCCAACCAGACGATTCCTCTGTCTTGAAAAACGTTTTGGAACACAGCTACCTCTCACGTCAATACGCGCCAATGAACTGATGTCCTTCCCTGAGTCACCAACTTCCCCACCTTCTTGTTCGCTCTCTGTTCATCATAGAAGCCTCAAACAACTTTCTAAAGATTGTTGACATCTAGTGGAAGCCTTATGAAGTGCAAAATGAATACTTAGTCATTGTGTGTTCGATAGGCAATGACTTGGAAAGATTCCACGCATCAGATTTCCACTTCCTGGTAGGATTTTTCTCAGGTTTTTGCCTGCCATATGAGTTCTGTTATACTCACAGACATCATTCAAACAGTTTTAGAAACTTCAGAGTGTTTTCTATCCAAATCTACTAATAATATGCATAGCCTAGCTTCTGAGTTTGAGTAGGAGGCAGTTTAATATGGACACGTATTTCATCCGAAAGTGATATTTCACCCTATGCGATTGGTGTCGTAATTAAGGACAACAAATTCAAGGTATTGGAGTGGCCATCACAAAGCCCTGACTTCAATCCTATAGAAAATGTGTGGGTAGAACTGAAAAAGCGTGTGCAAGTGAGGAGGCCTACAAACCTGACTCAGTTACACCAGCTCTGTCAGGAGGAATGAGCCAAAATTCACCCAACTTATTGTGGGAACTGATCCTTTTATCTGTATCTGTGACCAACAGATGCATATCTGTATTCCCAGTCATGTGAAATCCATCGATCAGGGCCTAATGAATTTATTTCAATTGACTGATTTCCTTATATGAACTGTAACTCAGTAAAATCTTTGAAATTGTTGCATGTTGCGTTACATATGTTTCCATTATATTTAGCAAGTGCCGGCTCTTGACTGGCTGAGTAGAGGGGCGGCTCCGAGTGTGGGTGGATTTTTCAAAATTCAACAGACATACATTGCATTAACCAGAAATAATAACTAATTTCTAATCTGATTAATTTCTCTAAACAGAATAGTAATGGAGTTATTGTCCTACTCAGGCTGGTTATAGCAGACGATCACATTCAACCTATACCGTAGCCCATATAGCCCATCTGTACTATTTGAAAATGACAAGACAGAAAAGATCATTGGTTCCATTTCAAAACATTTCTTTGTGAAACCAAAGTGCTATGACATATATACTTTAAATCAAATAGCCTAGTAGACACATAAAAACATTTCAAATTAAAAGGCTTTTGCACCGAAAAACGTGGACAGTCGGGTGCATCACAAATACAGAACCGCTTGACAGCAACATAAAACTAAAGGACGGATCATTCGGAACGAGAGCAGAATTACTTCTAAGGCTTGATCCATAAATAGGTAGCCTAGCCTACAAAACTAAAACAATCCATATGTTCAAATCAAAAGGCCTTCTTAACATGACATAAATAACACAGTCATACCCCAAGTCCCCGGTGCCAACACATTCAGAAATCAAAAGATGGTTTAGTATTTAGTTGAAAAGCTCTGACAAAGGCCAAGGGAACAATAAACACTTTTTCATTAAGAAAACAGAAATCCACTTTGGATTTTCAAAGATGTAGCTTATATGCAATTTTTGTGATTATTTCATTTGAACACCACCGCCAAAGCTTCGCTATTCGGTATCTTTCTAATTAAGTAGCCTAGTTTTGTTGTTTGGCTACTTGAAGAGAACTAGGGCTTATCACTCTCTGCCCACCTCTTCCAATGCATTATGGAAAAGTGTGCATCGAATTCTAGATGAAAGGCCAAAATGAGTATAACATCCAGGCATTTAAAGTATACTAGATTTACGAAACTTACATACTATAACACTTAATTTTTTAGCATACCCAAATGCACTACTATTTAGGACGCAAGTATGGGTATTCGGACAAGGCCAATGTATTCCATTGAGAACCATTTCAGCCATTACCGGGGTGTTTGACAAGTTATAACAAAAATGTCTGAGGTCGTAATGTCAATGGGAAAAAACAACAGGCGCAAGCAACAGTATGAAAGACTTGCAGAAGTAAAATGAAAGCAATCAATCCAGCGAGATTTAAGTGATGTGGATTTTTTACCCCTCAAACACAGAAAATAGATGGCTGAAAAAGGCAGCTCCTAAGTGGGCGGGGCATGCGTGTCACAAATAAAACATTGTGTCTTATCACTGGTGCAAAGGCAATGGGAATAGAAAATTCAAAGGAAGAAACTTCATATGGTTGCCAAAGCTCGAATACAGGCTTTTCCTGCTCTATTGTGTGTGAAGGGGAATTTAAATCTCAAGAGGAATACCTGAGGTTTTGTTATACTTACCAATGGCATCCCTTCCTCTTCTTTAAATAGATTTAATGGGGCAATATGCAGTTGAAACAATAACAAAGCATTCTGCCCACCACTATTTGGGTAAAAAGCTTAGGGATGGGGCTGGAGAAATGTAACCACTCTCAAATTCATAGACAGAGCTATGGATGCAAGGACTGATGATCCATAATATCAAAAGTATAGATTTAACCATGTTTTGAGGCTGTACACTGTTTGTTTACATTTACTTTGCTTGCAAACATTAAAACAAGCTGATATTTTGGGTTCTGATGGGCTACGGCAGTTGATCTAAGCTTATTTTATTTATACGTTATATTCTTCAGGAATCAATGGGTATACAGTACATTAATTTATAAGTCCAAAAATTGATGTTGCAACTTCCCCTTTAAACTGCTTTGAATTTGTCTTGGGACACACCTTTTCCAAATGTTGATCTAGTACACTGAAGATTTTTGGGGAAAAGCTTTAGAAGAAGTAACCTGGAGTGAACTACAAAATATCATCCAAAGTTTTGGATGATGGTTTCCTATAATTTAAAGGTCCAATGCAGTCGTTTAAAAAAAAATCTCAATGTCAAATCATTTCTCGGTACAATTAACATTTGCAGGGACTGTCTGGGAGTGGGCTGAGTGGGGAGTGGAAAACTGAAAACTAGTTGTTATATGCAGAGAGGTTGGAACTCTCTTTTTTATTGGTCAATTAACTAATTTACCGCGTGGTGATGTCACCATGCAAGCCAGAACGCCATCGGAACAAAACAGGCTGAAAGTTAAGGCGATATTTTCAAACAACTTTTACACTAAAAGAGCATTATCATACTTCTCACAATTTCATAGTATTATTTCAACCTCATAGTGTGGAAATATACAGTGCATTCAGAAAGTATTCAGACCCCTTAACTTTTTCCACATTTTGTTGCATTACAGCCTTATTCAACAATGGATTATATAGTTTCCCCCCCTCATCAATCTACACGCAATATCCCGTAATGACAAAGTAAAAACAGGTTTTTAGATTTTTTTTGCAAATGTATAAAATACAAAAAACGGAAATCTGACATTTACATAAGTATTCAGGCCCTTTACTCAGTACTTTATTGAAGCACCTTTGGCAGCGATTACACTACACGCTTGGCACACCTGTATTTGGGGACTTTCTCCCATTCTTCTCTGCAGATCCTCTCAAGCTTTGTCAGATTGGATGGGGAGCATCACTGCACAGCTATTTTCAAGTCTTTCCAGAGATATTCGATCGGGTTCAATACCAGGCTCTGGCTGGGCCACTCAAAAACATTCAGAGACTTGTCCCAAAGCCACTCCTGCGTTGTCTTGGCTGTGTGTTAAAAGTAGAGTCATTGTCCTTTTGGAAGGTGAACCTTCACTCCAGTCTGAGGTCTTGAGTGCTCTGAATCAGGTTTTCATCAAGTTCTTTCTGTACTTTGCTCCGCTCATCTTTCCCTCGATCGTGACTAGTCTCCCAGTCCCTGCTGCCGAAAAACAGCTCCACAGCATGATGCTGCCACCAACATGCTCCATGACCAAGGCCCTTTTCCCTCGATTGCTTAGTTTGGCCAGGCGGCCATCTCTTGGTTCTAAACTTGGTGCTAAAATTTCTAAAAAACTATTTTCACTTTGTCATTATGGGGTATTGAGTGTAGATGAATGAGGAAATGTTTTTACTTAATCCATTTTCGAATATGCCTGTAACATAACAAAATGTGGAAAAAGTCAACGGGTCTGAATACTTTCCAAATGCACTGTATACAGTGCCTTCCAGTGGTGTAAAGTACTTTAATTAATTAAAGTACTAAGTCGTTTTTTTGGGGTATATGTACTTTACTTTACTATTTATATTTTTGACAACTTTAATTTTACTTCACTTAATTCCTAATGAAAATAATGTACTTTTTACTCCAGACATTTTCCTTGACACCCAAAAGTACTCCTTACATTTTGAATGCTTAGCAGGACAGGAAAATGGTCTAATTCACACACTTATCAAGAGAACATCCCTGGTCATCCTTACTGCCTCTGATCTGTCAGACTCAGTAAACACAAATGCTTCGTTTGTAAATTATGTCTGCGAGTTGGAGAGAGTCCCGGACTATCCATAAATGGAAAAAAAAACTAGAAAATGTGACCGTGTGCTTTGCTTAATATAAGGAATTTGAAATGATTTATACTTGTACTTTTACTTTTTGATACTTAAGTACATTTTAGCAATTACATTTACTCAAGTAATATTTTACTGGGTGACTTTTACTTTTACTTGAGTTATTTTCTATTAAGGTATCTTTACTTTTACTCAAGTATTACAATTGGGTACTTTTTCCTCCACTAGTGCCTTCTATAAGTATTCACACCCTTTGACTTTTCCACATTTTTGTTGTGTTACAGCCTGAATTTAAAATGGATTAAATTGTGATTTCCTGTCATTGGCCTACACACAATACCCCATAAAGTCAAAGTGGATAATGTTTTTGAAAATGTGATAAATTAATTAAAAATGAAAACCTCTTGAGTCAATAAGTATCCAACCTCTTTGTTATAGCAAGCCTAAATTAGTTTAAGAGTAAAAATATGCTTAACAAGTCACATAACAAGTTGCATGGAATCCCTCTGTGCGCAATAAGAGTTTGACATGATTTTTAACCCTAACCCAGTTTACGCTAGCCACCTAGCTAACGTTAGCCACAACAAACTGGAATTCTGAACATACTGTGTCATACAAAATGGATAAGACATCCACAAAGGAATACATAGCATACGATACTCATTTGATTGTCCCAGATTTTTGTTTACCAAGTTTTGTCTACCCCTGTGTCCAGGTTGGAGTAACAAGAACAATCCATTCTGTGGATCAATCAATTTTGCTGATCATAAGGATTTTGCAATAATTGTTCATCATAATGTAGGGTGATGGGATTGAGAGCAATATAACTGTAGCCAGAAGTTACACTTCAGCCCCATCCACTGGATCTATCGGTAAATTACATTGTGAATGAGTTGGATATAAACTGGGGTCTGAGCCAAAATAAGATACTTCACATTTTGCCTTCAAATCCTCATCTCATTGAACGCATTCTTCAATAATTCATGTTCATTTGTCAATCAGCTACTGATGCGTGATATGGGCTCTGATTACCTTGTTCAAGTCAAAAGAAGAAAAAGACAGCACATAGTCCGTATCTACCATTCACTTCACTACACCGGCAGATTGCAAGAGGCAATTCTAGTCCACCTTGGCATCTGGCTTCAATCAATTGGGCAGTTCACATTCACTAGTTGTGACAGCAGCAATCTCTGAGAAACAACACAGGAGGCATTCTATGTAACTGGAGAGTATAGCACCAAACACATTACACTGCATTAACTTCCTCGAAAGTGATAGGAGTTGGCCTTGTCCCAAAGGGAACTTTTATTTGGTCTTTATACTGGTTGTTTAAGCTAAAGGACCAAGTACGGTTCTTTCTCTTGACGTCCTCTGAACCAGTCTCATTTGTCTCCATTTGAATTGATTACTGGATTGCGCACAACTGAAGTAGAGGTCATTGTAAATGTTGAGTCTCTATGGATATGTGAGTGTTAAAAGTTTGGGGTACATATGTTTGATGTCCTTAACTATATACAACTACAATATAATGATAGTTAGGCCTATTTTTACTTTGATTTTAAAAAGCATCGTGTTTTGACCAGTTTCACTCAGGGCTCCTTTTGAGTAATCTTGCTTCTTACATGCCATTACCTATTGTATGTTTTGTGAAAATAATTTTAAAGAGATATATCCTTTAAACATTTTCTAGAAAGTTTTGGCTTATTAAAAAACACCATGTTTGAATTGTGAGAAGCACTGCCATGTTTGAAATGTGAGAAGCACTGCCTGTTTTAGCCTTTTATCCAGAAACAAACCTTAAGTATGTCTCAGTTCTTAAATGCTTCAACCAAAAGAAAACATTGAGATCTGATTGAGTAGCCTCAAATGCGAGGCTATTTGGAGGATTTACAGCATTCAATTGCTTTGTAAACCAAAAGGAAATATCCATACCTAAGGTTCCTAAGCTTCTTGAAAGCAGAATCGCATTAGTGGTAACCAAGACTGTTCTCAGGGCAGGACTGGTTATAGCTAGATATTTTCGAGTCGTGTCTGAGACCATTTTAGCTCTCCCTAACCCTTTTTCCTAAACTTAATCTAATTCTCCAGACCTGCAACATTAATTCTCCTAACCTGCTGCATAAATTCTCCTAACCTGCTACAAAAAGTAACTTCCTCTAGTTAACTTCCTCTACTTCCTGCCCTGAGAACAGTATGAGTAACCACTAATGTGACGCAGCTTCTTGAAAATGGTGCTTGACTGAGCAGAAATGCACCTAATCCACCGGTGTTATTGAAGTTCATAAAGGAAACCAAATGCTGGTCTTGAAGATAAGTGTTTGCATTTTGTCTTTGGATAAGTTTTCTTTGCTTATTTTCAGTTTTGAGGTTCAAAAACAGTGCCAAATTAAAGTTCATAGTTACTCTTTGATATTAAAAATAAAATACTATTTGATATTCAACTCATGATGTTTCTCATTTTTCTTTTCTAATTTTTCCCTTAACTATAGTTTTAGTGTCGTACAAAGTCTGAGTGTAGTTACCATTATCTTGGTGCCCCGGTTTAGCCATTTTAGAAAAAAATTACTTAAAAAAAGTAATTATAATATTATATATACATTTTATTATATATTTTTGTTGCTTATCATGTTTTCGGGTTGTTGTTTTTTTGAGGCTAGTGCATTCCCAAACTACATTGATAAAAAAATGGATAAATAAGTTATCGGTTTTCTCTTTGCAAGTGTTTAACTGTTTTAATGAAAGCTAGAAATTTGCCAACATTTGGCAATACAGCAATGGACATTTGACACAGCTGAAAATGTTGACTTTCAAGCAAGGTAATGTCAAAACACATTGTTCACCAATGTTTATACTCATGTAACTTTTTTCTTCACAAAAATATCAGAATTAAAGATAAAAAAAGGAATTTGTTTTCAATTGAAAAGTTTTTAATTTGTAAGTTGTCAAAATGCAATAAATTATTCTCTGTACTTCTGTAGAGTCGGCCATGAACTTTAAATAAACAAGGAGTTATAACTCTAAATCATTTTTGTAATTACCCCCACAGTTTTGATTGTTGGCATTGTTTGACATACACATTTTGAAAAGTGTCTACCATCCTTTTCATTCTCACTTCATCTTCCCTAAATAGCTGCATCATTTCTTGTGGGAATACTTCAATAATCAATTGCATTTTGATTCCTTTGAAGGCAGATCTGTTGTGCTCTACGCTTATTCCAATGCCAGCCGTTTAAAGAAACATTTTTCTTCTTCTGGTCAGGCAGCTGCCATCGCTGTTTACCTAGCTGGCGTCTTACCCCATTTGCTTCCTTTGAAACACTGCTGGTCTTTTATCTGACCTTTTATCACTACCCATGAACATCTTCGTTGAGCATATGTTACAAAGTCAGGTCTCTCGACAAATCTCTACCATCTGTTTCAGATTTAGTAGTTTTACTCCAAATGGAACCAACTGACTTTGGTGTTGCATAGAATTTGTCTTCCAAGCTATATTTAATCATCTCAAGAGTGGCTAATCATAGAACTCTTATTAGTCCCTATGGTCATGAAACAAATTGGGAGGATCTGCCATGCTTTAAATAGAAACATAAAAAACGATTTGCAAAGTAAAAAAGAAAAAGTGTAGTTAATGATCTCTTTCAACAGTTTCCCATAATACGAGCTGAATCCTGTCATGATTTTTCTCTTGTGCTATTATCACCCGTCATCTCACCTCAATTGTGATCCCATGGTATTTACATGTGAAGTAAAAAAGTGTAATGAAAGTTGTATGCCACCACCTCAATAACCTGTGGCTTTAAGAGACCACATTTAAATGCATGAGTTAGTGAATTGTTCAACTTTTTATATTATTAGCCAACGCTGTAAAGGCAGAGCAATATAAAACATAATTATTAAGTCTTGAAAAATAATTTTAGAAAAGCTTGACAAGTTTAACTTATTTTGAGAAAAAGATGAATCAGTTTAATCATCAAATTTTAACTTTGGCTTTAACGTAATCAATAAATGATTTGAATATTAGACTCCTTCTACCCAAGAAGTAAAATGTATGTCATAAGAAGTAAAAAGTTTTCCATTCGCAGACCGACAAAAGAGGGCTAACTATTGCTAAAAAACAAACAACACAATGAAAGTCAGAATTACTATCTCTTTGTATCCAATTCATTGGTATTAGTAATAAACTAATAGGGGCAAATGAAATCAAATATTATTAGTCACATGCGCTGAATACAACAGGTGTAGACCTTACAGTGAAATGCTGACTTACGAGCACCTAACCAACAACGCAGTTAAAAAAAAAGAATAAGAATAAGAAATAAAAGGAACAAGTAATTAACGAGCAGCAGTAAAATAACAATAGCGAGACTATATACAGGGGGGTACTGGTACAGAGTCAATGTGCGGGGGCACCGGTGAGTCGAAGTTCTTGAGGTAATATGTACATGTAGTTAAAGTTATTAAAGTGACTATGCATAGATGATAACAACAGAGAGTAGCAGCAGTGTAAAATGGGGGGGGGGGGAATGCAAATAGTCTGGATAGCCATTTTATTAGATTTTCAAGTATCTTATGGCTTGGGGGTAGAAGCTATTTAGGAGCCTCTTGGACCTAGACTTGGCGTTCCGGTAGCAGAGACAACAGTCTATGACTAGGGTAGCTTCACAGTAACTTACTTCACAGAGTTCAAATAACAGACACATCTCAACATCAACTATTCAGAGGAGACTACGTGAATCAGGCCTTCATGGTCAAATTTCTGCAAAGAAACCACTACTAAAGGACACCAGTAAGAAGAGACTTGCTTGGGCCAAGAAACATGAGCAATGTACATTAGACCGGTGCAAATATGTCCTTTGGTCGAATAAGTCAAAATTTGAGATTTTTGGTTCCAACCGCCGTGTCTTTGTGAGACGTAGAGTAGGTGAACGGATGATCTCCGCATGTGTGGTTTCCACCATGAAAAAACACCAGTCTCAACGTCAACAGTGAAGAGGTGACTCCAGGATGCTGGCCTTCTAGGCAGAGTTCCTCTGTCCAGTGTCTGTGTTCTTTTGCACATCTTAATCTTTTCTTTTTATTAGCCAGTCTGAGATATGATTTTTTCTTTGCAACCCTGCCTAGAAGGTCAGCCTCCTGGAGTCGCCTTTTCACTGTTGACATTGAGACTGGTGTTTTATTTAACAAAGCTGCCAGTTTAGGAATTGTGAGGCATCTATTTCTCAAATTAGACACTCTAATGTACTTGTCCTCTTGCTCAGTTGTGCACCAGGGCCTCCCACTCCTCTTTCCATTCTGGTTAGAGCCAGTTTGCACTGTTCTGTGAAGGGAGTATTCCACAGCGTTGTACGATATCTTCAGTTTCTTGGCAATTTCTCACATGGAATAGCCTTCATTTCTCAGAACAAGAATAGACTGACGAGTTTCAGAAGCAAGTACTTTGTTTCTGGTCATTTTGAGCCTGTAATCGAACCCACAAATGCTAATGGCTGGTGCCAGCATAACAACCTGTCCCTCAACGTAACCAAGACTAAGGAGATGATTGTGGACTACAGGAAAAGGAGGACTGAGCACGCCCCCATTCTCATCGACTGGGCTGTAGCGGAGCAGGTTGAGAGCTTCAAGTTCCTTGGTGTCCACATCACCAACAAACTAGAATGGTCCAAACACACCAAGACAGTCGTGAAGAGGGTACGACAAAGCCTACTCCCCCTCAAGAAACTAAAAACATTTGGCATGGGTCCTCAGATCCTCAAAAGGTTCTACAGCTACAACATCGAGAGCATCCTGACTGGTTGCATCACTGTCTGGTACGGCAATTGCTCGGCCTCCGACCGCAAGGCACTACAGAAGGTAGTGCGTACGGCCCAGTACATCACTGGGTTTAAGCTGCCTGCCATCCTGCACCTCTACACCAGGCGGTGTCAGAGGAAGGCCCTAAAAATTGTCAAAGACCCCAGCTACCCCAGTCATAGACTGGTCTCTCTACTACCGTATGGCAAGCGGTACCGGAGTGCCAAGTCTAGGACAAGAAGGCTTCTCAATAGTTTTTACCCCCAAGCCATAAGATTCCTGAACAGGTAATCAAATGGCTACCTGGACTATTTGCATTGTGTTCCCCCCCAACCCCTCTTTTACACTGCTGCTACTCTCTGTTTATCATATATGCACAGTCACTTTAACTATACATTCATGTACATACTACCTCAATTGGCCCGATCAACCAGTGCCCCCGCACATTGTCTAACCGGGCTATCTGCATTTTGTCCCGCCACCCGCCTCCCACCACCCCCTCTTTTACGCTACTGCTACTCTCTGTTTGTCATATATGCATAGTCATTTTAACCATATCTACATGTACATACTACCTCAATCAGCCCGACTAACCGGTGTCTGTATGAAGCCTTGCTACTGTTATAGCCTCTCTACTGTATATAGCATCGCTACTGTTATTTTTCACTGTCTTTTTACTGTGCTTGACATTTACTGATGGGTGCCTGTACTCATTGTGGGTGCCGGTATTGTTTACATTTAGATGCAGGAGCTCTACATACTTTTGAGCTTATATTCTATTATGGCAAGTGGTACCGTATGGCACCGTTCCCCTTGATTTGATTTCTTTACTTACTTATTGTTTACCTAATACCTTTTTTGGTATTAGGTAAACTGTTGGTTAAAGCCTGTTGGTTAAAGCCTGTAGGTAAAGCCTGTTGGTTAAAGCCTGTAGGTAAACATTTCACTGTAAGGTCAACACCTGTTGTATTCGGCGCACGTGACAAATAAACTTTGATTTGATGCTCCAGATACTCAACTAGTCTAAAGAAGGCCAGTTTTATTGCTCATTTAATCAGAACAACAGTTTTCAGCTGTGCTAACATAATTGCAAAAGGGTTTTCTAATGATCAATTAGCCTTTTAAAATGATAAAGTTGGATTAGCTAACACAACGTGCCATTGCAACACAGAAGTGATGGTTGCTGAAAATGGGCCTCTGTACGCCAATGTATTGTAGATATTCCATTAAAAATCAGCCGTATCCAGCTACAAAAGTAATTTACAACATTAATAACGTCTACACTGTATTTCTGATAAATTTGATGTTATTTTAATGGACCAAAAAAAATAGCTTTTCTTACAAGGACGTTTCTAAGTGACCCCAAACTTTTGAACGGTAGTGTATATGTGCATACATCAGCTGTTCTTGCCATAATATGTACTTTTATCAAATAGGGCTATCTTCTGTATACCACTCCTACCTTGTCACAACACAACTGATTAGCTCAAAACGCATTAAGAAGGAAAGAAGTTCCACAAATTAACTTTTAACAAGGCACACCTGTTAATTGAATTGCATTCCAAAAAGCAAAAGGCCTCCTGCAGGAACGGGGGATTAAAAATAAAAATAAATTAAATAAAAATATAGGACAAAACACACATCACAACAAGAGAGACAACACAACACTACATAAAGAGAGACCTAAGTCAACAACATAGGATGGCAGCAACACATGCACAAAGCATGGTAAGGACATTATTGGGCACAGACAACAGCACAAAGGGCAAGAACGTAGAGACAACAACACATCAGGAAAAGCAGTCACAACTGTCAGTAAGAGTGTCCATGATTGAGTCTTTAAATGAAAAGATAGAGATAAAACTGTTCAGTTTGAGTGTTTGTTGCAGCTCGTTCCAGTCGTTAGCTGCAGCATACTGAAAAGACGAGCGACCCAGGGATGTTTGCGCTTTGGGGACCTTTAACAGAATGTGACTGGTGGAATGCGTGTTGTATGTGGAGGATGAGGGCTGCAGTAGATATCTCAGATAGGGAGGAGTGAGGCCAAACAGGGTTTTATAAATAAGCATCAACCAGTGGGTCATGCGACTGGTATACAGAGATGACCAGTTTACAGAGGAGTATAGAGTGCAGTGATGTGTCCTATAAGGAACATTGGTGGCACATCTGATGGCCGAATGGTAAAGAACATCTAGCCGCTCGAGGGCATCCTTACCTGCTGATCTATAAATTACGTCTCCGTAATCTAGCATGGGTAGGATGGACATCTGAATCATGTTTAGTTTGGCAGCTGGGGTGAAAGAGGAGCGATTACGATAGAGGAAACCAATACCCTTTGACTTTTTACACATTTTGTTACATTACAGCCTTATTCTAAAATGTATTAAATGATTTCCCCATCAATCTACACCCATAATGACGAACTGCGTTTGAGAACAGATCAATTAAAAGAGCTGGCTAACACTTATGACAAAGAACGTGAACAAACTCTTGACCAAGTCCGTATTCTACAGAACCAACTCGTTTTAGCCAATAATAAATACGATAAAGTCCACGTAAAACTAGATGAATCTGACAAGCTAGCTATTAACAAGGGGCGAACAACTTGATACCCTGCAAATTGCTTTGGATGAAACCACTCAAAGCAATAATGTTCTATTACAAAAGCTGCAGACTAAAGACGATCAGTTAGTGAACACACTGACCAAGTTGAATGGTAAAACAGCAGAACTCCTTGAAGTAGCTGATCTAATTGTCGTGTATTTGGACTATCATTAATGTTAAGACGATTGTTTTATCAAATCGATTAACTATGTTTAATTATTACGATGATTAAATTACCCATGTAACAATTAAGTAGTAATCTTGGGGCACCACAGAAAAAGTTTATTTAACGAGTTACCATTTTCCAAATTAATTCTTAGATGAAAATATATCTTACATTTTAGTCATCAATCAGTCATTAATTAATTGTTTACCTTCTATCAGTCTCATTCTTAATGTCGCAAAATCCTTGGATATCTGCACAAACCCTAATACAAGTGATGAACCAGCGATATACAAATTCGCTTATTTATTTACTTACTAAATAATCACACAAAATTACATAAACACACAACAGAACAGCTTACATATTGAGTACTACATAATGAAATGAAAAGTCCCTAGTGGACTAAACCGATATGACGGCTTGTTACACAAAATGAAAAGGGAGGGGCATGTAAGAAAGAGCTGGAGAAAAGAGCTGATAACTATGTTCATGGAAATGCTAATACGTTACATATGAAAGGCCACTCATTCGAAAATAATTGCAATGTACATATTTACGATTGTATGCCTTTGTTGTCTCTCTGTTGAAATCGCAGGTCCGTCTGCTGGAGAGTCAGTCGACAGAAAGACGTACCAATGGTTGTTTGATAGGGAAATGTTATTTTCTCGTCTTCGGTTTAGTCTCCTTGACTATTTTACATATACAGATGCACACTGTGAATGTGTAGTCTTTAGTTTTGTAGATTTCTTAACCATTCGTGACGTTTTCAATATGAAGCTACAGCTCCATGCTCTCTCGTTTAAAGAGTAGTGGCCATTTCAACGTGGGGACACCCGTCCCTGCGTTTTCTTGAATAAATGTAAGTGCAATTTAAGCACTCGGGGGGAAAAGGGGCGTTCCCTCCTTTTGTCATAATGTCTGTGCTCACATGGGCGTGGCCACTGACTTGGTTAAAACGTTATATGAAAAAAAATGCTTTCATTTAAACTCAGCAAAAAAAGAAAACGTCCACTCACTGTCAACTGCGTTTATTTTCAGCAAAACTTAACATGTGTAAATATTTCTATGGACATAACAAGACTCAACAACTGAGACATAAACTGAACAAGTTCCACAGACATGTGACTATCAGAAATGGAATAATGTGTCCCTGAATAAAGGGGGGGTCAAAATCAAAAGTAACAGTCAGTATCTGGTGTGTACACCAGCTGCATTAAGTACTGCAGTGCATCTCCTCCTCATGGACTGCACCAGATTTGCCAGTTCTTTCTGTGAGATGTTACCCCACTCTTCCACCAAGGCACCTGCAAGTTCACTGACATTTCTGGGGGGAATGGCCCTAGCCCTCACCCTCCGATCCAACAGGTCCCAGACGTGCTCAATGGGATTGAGATCCTGGCTCTTCGCTGGCCATGGCAGAACACTGATATTCCTGTCTTGCAGGATATCACACACAGAACGAGCAATATGGCTGGTGGCATTGTCATGCTGAAGGGTCATGTCAGGATGAGCCTGCAGGAAGGGTACCAAATGAGGGAGGAGAATGTCTTCCCTGTAACGCACAGCGTTGAGATTGTCTGTAATGACAACAAGCTCAGTCCGATGATGCTGTGACACACTGCCCCAGACCATGACGGACCCTCCACCTCCAAATTGATCCCTCTCCAGAGTACAGGCCTCGGTGTAACGCTCATTGCTTCGACAATAAATGCCAATCCAACCATCACCCTTGGTGAGACAAAACCGCGAATCGTCAGAGAAGAGCACTTTTTGCCAGTCCTGTCTGGTCCAGCAATGGTGGGTTTGTGCCCATAGGCGACGTTGTTGCCGTTGATGTCTGATGACGACCTGCCTTACAACAGGCCTACAAGGCCTCAGTCTAGCCTCTCTCAGCCTATTGCAGACAGTCAGTCTGAGCACTGATGGAGGGATTGTGCGTTCCTGGTGTAACTCAGACAGTTGTTGTTGCCATCCTGTACCTGTCCCGCAGGTGTGATGTTCAGATGTACCGATCCTGTGCAGGTGTTGTACACGTGGTCTGCCACTGCGAGGACGATCAGCTGACAGTCCTGTCTCCCTGTAGCGATGTCTTAGGCATCTCACAGTACGGACATTGCAATTTATTGCCCTGGTCACATCTGCAGTCCTCATGCCTCCTTGCAGCATGCCTAAGGCACATTCACGCAGAGGAGCAGAGAACCTGTGCATCTGTCTTTTGGTGTTTTTCAGAGTCAGTAGAAAGGCCTCTTTAGTGTCCTAAATTTTCATAACTGTGACCTTGCCTACCGTCTGTAAGCTGTTAATGTCTTAACGACTGTTCCACAGGTGTATGTTCATTAATTGTTTATGGTTCATTGAACAAGCATGGGAAACAGTGTTTAAACCCTTTACAATGAACATCTGTGAAGTTATTTGGATTTTTACGATTTATCTTTGAAAGACAGGAGTTTAGAAGGATAACATCAAATTACATCTTTTCACAAATAGTTTCCAATATAATCATAAAATTTCCCCAGCACTTCATTGTGAATGATCACTGAGAATTATACACATTCAGAGATACAGTTCTGTTGTTCTACTGTCCTTAGTTACACTGCAAATTATTAACACATTCAACAGGATTTTTCTTTAAGTGCCCACGACCCTTCCAACTGGTTGGAATACAGAAATATTGTTTAATTATTCAACCTTTTATGTTAACGTTTCTCTGTGTGTTCCACAGTCACAGAGCAAAGTTTTTATGACCAGTCAGAAAGTGAATAGCCAACAGAGATTGGTAATAACAATATAGAGTATTTTTTGAAGGTATACTAAAATGAAACCAATGCCTTCCAATATGGAGAAATGTATCATGTTTGTTTTGTTTTAACCCTTGCAATAGGGGAAAAAAGCTAAATGTGGTTTGAGAGTGATCTGTGTGTTTAAGTAGTAGTGATGAGGTATTCGTACTGGGAAGAAGGGAGTCCTAGTTGAAGGAAATAGGTTATGGAGACTAGTGAAAGTAACAAAGAATGGTAATTGGCTTTTAGATAGCAATCCAATAATTCTATATTTTACTCATTTGAAGGAGTAAAACAGAGGGATTGAGCATTGGGACTGATTTTAAACTAGAGGCTGCTCACTCTTCAAGGCCTTGTCCACTGCTCTCGTGTTTAAGTAATCTGTTGTTTGGGTTAGAGATATCCTACCTGTGGAACAATAGATAGCTGCCAGTACACACTGAACTCGAATAAAAAGGCTGTAAGAGACACAAGTAATTTTTCCAACAATTGTTTACAGACAGATTATTTTACTTATTATTCACTGTATCACAATTCCAGTGGGTCAGAAGTTTACATACACTAAGTTGACTGTACCTTTAAACAGCTTAGAAAATTCCAGAAATTGATGTAATGGCTTTAGAAGCTTCTGATAGGCTAATTGACATCATTTGAGTCACTTGGAGGTGTACCTGTGGATGTATATCAAGGCCTACCTTCAACCTCAGTGCCTCTTTGCTTGACATCATGGGAAAATCAAAAGAAATCAGCCAAGACCTCAGCCATTTCCAAACTCCTGAAGGTACTACGTTCATCTGTACAAACAATAGTACGCAAGTATTAACACCATGGGACCACGCAGCCGTCATACCGCTCAGGAAGGAGACGTGTTCTGTCTCCTAGAGTTGAACGTACTTTGGTGCGAGAAGTGCAAATCAATCCCAGAACAACAGCAAAGGACCTTGTGAAGATGCTGGAAGAAAATAATCTATATCCATCTATATCCAAGGAAGAAGCCAGTGCTCCAAAACCGCCATAAAAATGCCAGACTATGGTTTGCAACTGCACATGGGGACAAAGATCGTACTTTTTGGAGAACTGTCCTCTGGTCTGATGAAACAAAAATAGTACTGCTTGGCCATAATGACCATCGTTATGTTTGGAGGAAAAAGGGGGAGGCTTGCAAGCCCGAAGAACACCATCCCAACCGTGAAGCACGGGGGTGGCAGCATCATGTTGTGGGGGTGCTTTGCTGCAGGAGGGACTGGTGCACTTCACAAAATAGATGGCATCATGAGGATGGAAAAATATGTGGATATATTGATGCAACATCTCAAGACATCAGTCAGGAAGTTAAAGCTTGGTCGCAAATGGGTCTTCCAAATGGACAATGACCCAAAGCACTCTTCCAAAGTTGTGGCAAAATGCCTTAAGGACAACAAAGTCAAGGTATTGGAGTGACCATCACAAAGCCCTGACCTCAATATTATAGAACATGTGTGGGCAGAACTGAAAAAGCGTGTGCGAGCAAGGAGACCCACAAACCTGATTCAGTTACACCAGCTCAGTCAGGAGGAATGGGCCAAAATTCAACCAACTTATTGTGGGAAGCTTGTGGAAGCCTACCCAAAATGTTTGACCCAAGTTAAACAATGTAAAGGCAATGCTCCCAAATACTAATTGAGTATATATAAACTTCTGACCCACTGGGAATGTGATGAAAGAAATAGAAGTTGAAATAAATAATTCTCTCTATTGTTGTTCTGACATTTCACATTCTTAAAATAAAGTGGTGATCCTAACTGACCAAAGACAGGGAAAGTTTACTAGGATTAAATGTCAGGAATTGTGAAAAACTGAGTTTAAATGTATTTGGCCAAGGTGTATGTCAACTTCCGACTTCAACTGTACATTCGTAAATCAAGACCTTTCTTGAGTTGGGCTCTGGGATGGTGCATCTGTTGAGAATCTGAGTCGGTTTGTTGTGGGGGAAAAGGGTTGAGTGTGTGTGTGTGTGTGTGTATGTGTGTGTGTGTGTGTGTGTGTGTGTGTGTGTGTGTGTGTGTGTGTGTGTGTGTGTGTGTGTGTGTGTGTATGTATGTGTGTGTGTGTGTGTGTGTGTGTGTATCCCACAACTGTTGCAAGGGAGTAAAAGAAGTTAGGAAGTTAGGGACAATATAGGATGATTCACAATAATTGCTTGCTAATATAATAATTGCTTGCCATAATGTAATTTTGGTAATGGCGAGATTGGTGAGAGGTAAAAATCTGTTGCATAAATTACCTACATCACTACAAGTATTAATAGCTAATTATGGAAAATAAGATGAACAAGATTATAAAAAAATATGTATATATATAATTAATTTTTTTTAATGGCTATATATAATACTAATCGAGGTGAGGGTGATGGAAATGCAGAATGCATGATCCGCTTCTGTTCTGTGGGTAGCACTGTGTGCTCTTTTCAAAGGATGGGTCCCAGCCTCTCCGGAGCTATGGGATGACATCCCAACTCGGGATGAGGAAGGGTTTTAGCGGGTAGAATAGTGGGGACCAATTGGAGGTTTACTTAGTAGCAATGCAAATATCATGGTACAGCTATATAGACACTTATTCATAATGTTACTTTTTAATGGTACGTTTACAAACAAATATTTTGATAAATAGAATTGAAACTTGTGTCTCATTAAGGTAAGTGGTGAAATAAGTATAGTCAGTTATAATTGTAATGGCTTAACAGATAATAAGAAAAGACGATCAATATTTACCTGGCTAAAAGAGAATGAATTTAATATCTATTGTTTACAGGAAACTCATTCAACAATTTGGATGAAGTTTTGTGGAAAAAGGACTGGGGGGCGAAATATATTTCTCCCATGGGCAAAGAAATTGAAAAGGGTTGATGATATTAACGGTAATTTTGATCCAAATGTGCAAATTGTCCAAACAGATCATCAAAGTAGATGGATTATTGAAATATGTTATTGGACAATAAACAGATATGGTTTATTAACCTATACGATCCAAATAACGATGATCCAAGCTTCTTTGAAAATATAAGAATTTATCAACTCTACATGAAACACTGGATTCTATTATTATGGTTGGGGATTTTAATACGGTTCTAAATACCTCTATGGACCGTAAAGGAAATCACACTACAAACTATCACCCACAGGCACTTAAGGAAATCATGAATGTCATGGATATATTGGAATTAGTGGATACAGTTGAAGTCGGAAGTTTACATACACCTTAGCCAGATTTGTTTTGTGTTGTTTTCAGGATTGAAGGTTATTACCCACCAGATTGTGTAGTGCTAATATTTAGTATATTGAATATTATGTTTTATCTTGAGGTGGTCTACATAGCTGTGTTCAGTCCATCTTTTCCATACAGTTTTTAATAATGTCACAAAATGAAAACCAATATTACATTCGTTTTCCATAGTTCTCCACTGACCATTGGTCTGAATATCTTCTGAATGCACTGTAGACATCCATATACTGTACATACGTAAGTGTACGTGCACATGTATACTGTACATCCATATACGCCCACAGAACAAAATAACTATGCAACTATACAAAGCAACTAAAGAAAATAATATAATGTTAAAAATCATTAAATTACCATATGTTTGGTTGCTTTGAGTCTAATGAGTCTTGTGTCTACACAATATTGTTTACCAGGAGTGGTTTCCATCTTTTTTCACAGACATCTGTTTGCAGTTTTATTTTATGGGTTATCTTTTCCATCAAGGGAACATTTTAAATACATTATTTACAAAGTCAACATCATCCTTCCAGAATTTCAAGACCCCAAAATATGTAGGTAGTTTGTGGATAATTCCCCACATTTTATCCGGCATTCATTGGCTGTTTCTGGTCTTATCTTCAACATTTTGTCTGGAGTTAGAAATTATGATTTTCCATTGAATACTCTTTCCATAATGCTTGAGTAGGTAATGGTATGAGCATTCTTACAGATCCCCTCCCAAGTTTAATTTTCAATATTCTCCCCAAATTCAGATTCCCATTTTGCACTTAGTTTGCAGAGTATTGCTCTGTGTCATGACAGCAATAGATTGGTATAGCTTTGTAATTTGTTTACTACCAGTAGCTGTGATGCTCATTCTACACAACAGACATTGTTGAAAAGCTGTGGAGAACATCATTAACGTGCCTCACAAAGGGCATGTGTGATTGATGAAGTTATATATCCTTTTAGCCAGCCCTCTTTAATGTTGATCAATAACACAGAAAAAGTAACACTACTCTATCTTTCTCTCTCTTTGTTCTCCACAAGATGCCTTGTAACAATCATGGTATGACTAGCAATGTTTAAGGATAAACCAATGAATAACATATCAGTGAAAATGGCATTTTCCATATGAAAAAGAGGACACACTACTGGGGTTCATTTCTCAAGGTTAGACTTGTTTTGTTTCTTTCCTCGTGTAGCCTGTGCTTTGGTCTTGTAACAGATGACAACATCAAATTCCATCCACTGTTTTCAGCTCCAGCAAAACTTTGTACCTTGTTCTGGGCTAAATTAATCCAGGTGGATTGGGTGAAGTAATTGAATCACAGCTTCAGATGACCTACGCCAGATCTGTGCCATGTAGTGATCTCCCAGCCAGGATATAACAAGACATTCATTACACATTACATGACAATATTCACTCAACTCAAATTAATCATTAACCTGTTTTTAATGGGAGAATTTTTGTGTGTGAAATCAGATGTTAATTGGTCAATTCTGAGGACTCCTGGGAGGTTTAGGCCTATGACTAGGGTGGAATTCAAACAAAATAACATCACAAGTCAGGTGTAAGTTCAGGATGCTTTGAACGTTGAATGAACATTAAAAACCTGACTTGGTTTGAAGTTTGAAAAGCACAAAACAACATACTTGAGGCATTTCAATATAGCCTTTTCAAATTTTGATGGACTTACAACACTGTCCAGGAGATAGCTTAAAACAACTAGGAAGAAGTGGAATAATATAAGTATGAAGAATAACGGTAGTGTTCTTGCTGACACAAGCACATTAATTACCCTATATTTTATACCATTATAAGGAATGAGAATTGTTCCACTGAATTGATAAGCTATTGTGAAAGACCAAATAAGTTCAACAGATGTGTGGGAAATGTGACCGGAGCCTGAATTTGGTCCTATTTTAATTATTGTCCATTGAGATACATTAAATATAGCACCAAAAGTTGGTTTTGTTTAATTCAGGGCCCTACGAAATGGTGTTGTTTTGAAGAACATTTCCTGCAATTCTATGTAGAGTAACATGACTCATCTTTTGGGTAGGCTATTTCATTATCACTTCATATAATGTTTAATATAATATGGCTATGGAAAATACAGTCTAGACTATTTTCACAAATGTTATTTCACTAACAAATGTTATAAAATGTAATTTATATGAACCATCAAGTATCAATTTAGTTAAACATCTTTATGTTACACAGAATGTGATTAGGTCAATTGATAGGAAGAGTAACACAGATTACTTCTGTAAGGATAAAAATTGGATGTGCATGATTGATTAGAAATGCCTGACGTGTTTATAGATTCTTGTCACCTGAACTTACTTAGATGGCGGTTGAGCTCCGTATATTGTCTCGGGTCCAAGTCTTATCTTTCATATAGCTGATGTTCCACTCTGAACCCTCCAAACTGCACGTTACACTTCCAAAGTATTTTTACTCCTTGACATTAGAAGGTCAGTCTAAACAAATACCCACATGTGTATCGGAGTCGTGTCTTGTGGAATTTATAGCTTGTTTCTAGCCTAAAGCATCAGGGAGAAAAGCTATAGATCACTTATATAATTGGGATCAATATTTGCCCTTTTCAATTCGAGCACTGGACTTCATCCATTTTTGTTAACTAACATGGACCAAGCACACCAAGACAGTCGTGAAGAGGGCTCGACAAAACCTATTCCCCCTCAGGAGACTGAAAAGATTTGGCATGGGTCCTCAGATCCTCAAAAGGTTTTACAGCTGCACCAGAGAGCATCCTGATGGGTTGCATCACTGCCTGTTAACTTGTTATGGATAGGGGGCAGTATTTTCACGGCCGGATAAAAAACTTACCCGATTTAATCTGATTATTACTCCTGCCCAGAAACTAGAATATGCATATAATTATTAGCTTTGGATAGAAAACACTCCAAAGTTTCTAAAACTGTTTGAATGGTGTCTGTGACTATAACAGAACTCATTTGGCAGGCCAAAACCTGAGAAGATTCCAAACAGGAAGCGCCCTCTCTGACCATTTCTTGGCCTTCTTGATCATCTCTATCCAAAACAGGGGATCTCTGCTGTAATGTGACATTTTCTAACGCTCCCATAGGCTCTCAAAAGGCGCCAGAACGTTGAATGATGACTTTGCAGGCCATGGCTGAAAAACAGTAGCGCATTTGGATAGTGGTCGATCTGAGAACAATGAGACTGGCGCGCGCGTGCACGAGAAGAGTCCATTTTACTTTCTCTGTCTTTGAACGAAAACAACGACTCCCGGTCTGAATATTATCGCTTTTTTCCAAGAAAAATCGCATAAAAATGTATTTTAAACAGCGTTTGACATGCTTCGAAGTACGGTAATGGAATATTTTGAATTTTTTTATCACGAAACACGCCGGGCGCGTCACCCTTCGTTACCCTTCGGATAGTGTCTTGAACGCACAACAAAACACCGCTATTTGGATATAACTATGCATTATTTGGAACCAAAACAACATTGGGTGATGAAGTAGAAGTCCTGGGAGTGCATTCTGACGAAGAACAGCAAAGGTAATCCAATTTTTCTAATAGTAAATCTGAGTTTGGTGAGTACCAAACTTGGTGGGTGTCAAAATAGCTAGCCATGATGGCCGGGCCATCTACTCAGAATATTGCAAAATGTGCTTTCACCGAAAAGCTATTTTAAAATCGGACATAGCGATTGCCTAGAGGTGCCTTCTCACAGACACCCTGCAATAATTCACACATCTTTCAGACTGTTACTTTATAAGAGGCAGAGACCAGAAAAGACTGTGGAACAACATTAAACCTTATAATAATAACAATAAACATATATTGTTAATCTGTAGTCTAGGACCCTATAACTGTGGTGGAGGAGGTGTCCCATAGCCCCTCCCATTCTATTAATACAACATAAGCATAATCAATTATTATAATACATCAAACATTTGGTGCAGCCCCTATCATGACCCCATCACTCCCCCCTTTGAGACTCACCCAGTCTCACACCATCAATCATAATATTCTCTTCTGAAATCAAACAGATTTGGCAATCCCCCCGATCAATTTGATGCCAGGATTGGCCTGCTAAACTCCTGATAGGAACCTCCTGAGGTTCCTATCACCTTCCACCAACAACATCACTCCTGCATGTTCAAGAGCAGTTAGTCATTTTCTTACAAATATAAACAGTAACCAAAATCACCAAACCTCCTACAAGTATAGGAGTAAACAATGAAAACAAAGCATTAAACCAGTCACCAATTTTGTCAAAAACAGATTTTTCAGATTTTGAGAGAGTTTAACTAAGATCAGCAATCTTATCAATTATCACAGTCATATTCTCAGAGGAGTCAGGGAGGAGCATAACACAATGTTCAGGATCAATAATACCTAGAACATTAGTGTCCTCCTTCCTTCGCCAAAAGATAATCTAAAGCCAGCTCATGGTGGCTGACGACTGCTTTCAGATTTTGGACATCTAATGACAGTTGGCTAAATCCTCGGATTGTTAAATTCATATGGGCCTGTAAAGAGTAGGTTAAATTGTTTACCCACTTTCCTAGGACAGCCACACCCCAGGTGGATATGACTGACATACCAAAAATCTCACCCGGGTGTACAACATGACCATAGGCTTCCTGATTGTCTGGGATGAGTCGTTTGGTATGCTTCAGTTCCCCAGAGTTGGTTTTACCTGTCTCATTGAAAAGATCAGTGACCGGAATTCTTAACATGTACATTTGTGTTCTCCCCAAATAACAACACCCCTGCCTCCATCCAGGAGGTAAAGTGAGGTACCCTTGTCACTGCATACCCACATCCATCCAAAAGGTGCTCCCATGCCTTCCTCTATCCTGGAAAGGTTTACACCTGTCAGTCGAACACACTAAAATCCCCTTTAGTATAGTTTCTCCTATCACTATACTCTTCTCTGTTGACCCATATATACACAACAAGCTCTAGTATCTCCCATATCATCCTTCGCATTATTACAAAGACACAGGGCAGGGGTTGACTTCGGGCTTAGGGAGGTCAGTATGGGAATGATGCCCAAGCTTCCACTTCCTAAAAATTATATCCACAGGTGCCTACTGGGATAATTACACTGCACAGAGTGGGTAGTTCTTACCATGAAGACTGACTCACCTCTCCTGAGGTGAGTTCTAGGCCATAGAGGGATCTGCCTGCTTCCTTCTACCATATTAGGTAAGTTTGCGCCCTTCTTGTGACCACCCCAACATACATGTGCCCCATGATTCCCAGCTAACCTCTCAGTTCTTTTCCCAAAGAACAGTCCTGTGGTCTACCGTCTCCTAGTAGATTGGTTCTCATTACCTCTCTGCATAAAGTATAAAAACCCACATTCAAACTCCGTCCTTCTCATAGGCTCAACCTGACTCCCGAACAGCTCAGTGGTTGATGTAGGCTTTCTAAATACAAAAATCTGGGTTCCTGGCCTCCTAGTCTGATTTCCAATTTGTCTCACCATTTGTATCCATTTGTTGTTTACCTCAGATCCCCCAGCGGGTCCTGTGGCTGCGCCAACAAGGAGGCCCATGGAAAGGATGATGGGGAAAACAAACCACCAGACCCGGTGTAGTCTCTGTTTCCTAGTTATAGAACCTGAGTGTGAGTGTGAAATGATGTCTCCTTCTTCTGCTCGTTGGCTAGAGCCTTCTTTTTCATCTTTCTTTCCGGCCGTTTGGTCTGGGCCCTCTGCTTCTGTCCTTTGGCTCTGACATTTTTCCTCCTTCAGATGTTCTCTGGGCCCTGTTCTCCCTCCTCCAGTCGCTCATCCATGGCTTCCACTCTGGAAGATGTTTGCAGTGGAAGAGATGATGCCAGCCGGACCTCTCCGCAACCCGGATTGCAATTGGTGTTGCCATGGTCACCTGGAAGGGTCCCATCCATCTTGGCTGGTTCCATTTTCTTTAATGGACTCATAGTTTCACTCAGTCTCCTACGCAGATGGTCAGAGCATCTGGATCCTCACCTGGGATTGGTTCTGCTGCTTTCCTAGTGTGAGAGTGGAGAAAACTTACAACAGAAGATAGTTCCTTCATGTACTCAAAATGGTCTCACTATGTCTTAGTTATGTCTATCTGTTGGTCAGTCATAGGTCTCACCCCTGGGGTGTTCATTGGTCGTCTTGTTAACATTTCATAAGGTGTACACCCAATACCTTTGTTACGGCTGCTGCGCATTTTCATAAGGAGAAGAGGTAATCCCTCTACCCGTGTCATTCCTGTGGAATGGCATAGTTTGGCAAGGGAGCCGTTCAGGGTCTGATTAGCCCTCTCCATAGCTTCCGTTACTCCGTGGGTGATAGATGGACACAAACTTCTGGTCAACACCCATAATTTTGGCCATTTGGGCGACCATATCTCCTATAAGATGGGTCCCATTGACCGCAGACAAAACCTCAGGTACTCCGAACTTGAGTATAATTTCCCTAACTAGCAATTTGCAACTGTTCACGCAACGCAGTTGGTAGTGGGATGGTTCCGCCCACCTGGTAAACCAGTCAATTATCACCAGGCAGTATCTCTTTCTTTTCGCTCTACCATGTCTATGAAATCCATAGCTAGGTGGACAATAGGTCCTTTTGGAGTGGGGAACTTCCCTGGTTGCAGTGGAGTTCCCTTGTCTATGTTATATAACAAACATGTCGCGCAACGATAAATGACGTTTTTTTTATGTGCTGGTTCAAATTTTGGCAAAACCATTGGGCCGAAATCTTCTCCTCCTAATTCTTCTCCTCCTAAATCTTCTCCTCCTCCATATCCCCCCTTTGACGAATGGCTCACTCCATGAGCCAATCGGCAAATATTAAAGATCATGGTTGAAGATAAACAGGACATGCCAGATAAAAGATGTAGCCATAAGCCAGACCTAGGACAGAGAGAACACCCTCTCTCCCTCCACACTTGGTGGTTGAGAATATCAGCCAGCTGCTGTTTCTCAAGATCAGTAGTTTCAAATGACACAAACGACTAAATATAAAATGCATGTGTGACAACGGGAAGCAGCCAATTCGGCCGCCTCATCAGCTATGCTGTTACCAATTCTAGCATAATCACACCACCCTGTGTGTGCCTCAACCTTAACAATAGCCAATGGTTTAGGTTTTTATATAGCTTCAATCAACTGTTCAACATAAGGTCTGTTTTTAATAGGTGTGCCTGTGGTATTAGTAAACCCTCTTGCTTTCCAAACCACACAAGCGTATGCTGAGTCTGAGTAGAAAGTAAGGGCCTTCCCTTCCCTCAATTCACAAGCTGTGGTCAGAGCTAATACATCTGCCTGTTGCGCTGATAAATGGTCCATATAACCTCAATATCACCTTACACATCTACTACAGCAAATACTTCATGTTTCTTCCCTGTGCTTTGATCTATATAGGCAGAGCCATCAATGAACAGCACAATGTCAGAGTCAAGCAGAGGTTCATCAAACAAGTCTTTATCCAGTACACATTCCTAGGCTGTCCCCGATGTCCCTGTTACTGTTACTGATTATTTGCTTAGAGAAGCCCAAACAACTTGTCCCGGTTTGTCTAAACAGGAACAGTGAGCTCCAGTGTCTATTAGAAATGGTAGGTTATGTCCATTAACATTAAGAGTAACCATTGGTTCTTCTCTTCCATCATTGAATTCATACTGAAGCAGGGGAGTTGGGCACCTTAATTGTTGATTCTGAGGGAAATAAGAACTGTTGGTGTTCTGATTTCCCATTGGCCATGGCTGTCTTCTGTCATTAACTTGTCCTCTTTGTCCATAGGGCATAAGTAGCCTCGGGGAGCATTTCCAGCTCCGGGCAAGTGGTACTGTGGCTGTTTCCTCTTCCCCTGCCAGACCCAAAGTTTCCTCTTCCCCTGTTGTAACCTCTTCCTCTTTCATTTCCCCCACACTGCGAACTCACCTGCCCCAACTGCCCACAGGTCCAGCATTGAGTGTTGTTCCAGTCACGAAGGGCTCTGGCGGGCCCACCTCCTCTTCCAGTCTATGTTTGTGGGTCACCATAATGCTGAGTGGTGAAAAGCACATACCCTGCAGGCATCAGGTTCACAGATGTGACTAATGTGACTGTGGGGGAGCTGCAGGCTGTTGTGGTGAGCTTGTAGAAACAACTTGAGCAGATGTCTAGGGTCTTCCAGTCTGTTCCTTTTTGTGGAGTGAGTTGGGGTGGCGAGGGAAAACTCCCTCCAGGAACTGTGCCTTGTTTTTTTTCTTTCATACAATTCTATTGTTCTCATGTCGCTTATTGCTGCTGTTGTGTCATCCACCTCCTTCAGAGTTCCCTTAAGGATAATTATATGCATATTCTAATAACCAGATTAAAATCGGGTACGTTTTTTTATCCGGCCGTGAAAATACTGCCCCCTATCCTAAAAAAGGTTAAAGTGAATGTAAATTCCACAGCAGGAAACTTATTTTTCATACATTCAATAGGCTTGACAGGCTTCATTGCTCCTATCTACTCATTCTAGTTTGACTGTGCCATGGTGCTCCGGCTTTTTATTTATTCTGCGTGTAATGCGTTTCCAATTTCTATAAGGTCATCCTAAAGTGGGTGTAATATGTATGAATATGCCTATATAAATTGTTCCCCATTTCCTTCCAGTGTGTGTTAAACAACAGTGTGTGATACTGAAATCCTAATTCTACTCTCACTTACTCCAGTTTATAGTAAATGGTTCTACTAAACTCAAATATATTTCACACACGGGCCTCACATAGACAACCGCATGATAGACTTCAATTCCTAATCCCGTAATCGGGATCAACATCCAGCGAAAAATCAGAACACCATATTCATAACCAAATCTAATAATTTCTGTTTCTCAAACATAGGACTATTTTACACCGTTTTATAGATACACCTCCTGAATTGAACCACGTTGTCCGATTTCAAAAAGGCTTTACAGCAAAAGCAAAACATTACATTATGTTAGGAGAGTACATCGTCAAAATAGCCACACCGCCATTTTCCGACCAACCACATGCATCACAAATAACCAAAACACAGCTAAATGAAGCACTAACCTTTGACAATCTTCATCAGATGACACTCCTAGGACATCATGTTACACAATACATGCATTCTTTTGTTCGATAAAGTTCATATTTATATATAAAAACAGAATTTTACATCGGCGCATGATGTTCAGAAAATATTTTCCCTCAAATGCATCCGGTGAATCAGCGCTATTCGAAAACATTTTTAAACTGTAATATTGTCATTCAAAGAATTATAGATTAACATCTCGTGAATGCAACCGCATTGCCAGATTTAAAAATAACTTTACTGGGAAATCACACTTTGCAATAAACGAGGTGCTATGCTCAGAAAAATAGGCTAGGCGATACAGGTTAGCGCCATCTTGGAACTATCTAAAATCAAATATACCATTGTAAATATTCCCTTACCTTTGACTATCTTCATCAGAAGGCACTTCCAGGAATCCCAGGTCCACAACAAATGTAGTTTTTGTTCGAAAAAGTTAATAATTTATGTCCCAATAGCTCCTTCTTGTTAGCGCGTTCCGAAGGCTACTCAAAATGTACTGAAGTGCGCCGGACTTGTCGTCACGAATGTGCAAAAAATATATATTTATGTTCGTTCAAACATGTCAAACGTTGTATAACATAAATCTGTATGGCTTTTTTTCAACCAGAGCTTCAATAATATTCAAGGTGGACGATTGCATTGTCTTACTAAACGTTTCGGAACAAAGGGGTACCCATGGGCACCCGCGTCATAGTAGTAAAGGCCCTCCCCCTATGACCAACTTTCCAAGCCACTCTTTCGGTCAGTTTCTACCGGAGAAGACTCAAACCATTTTGTAAAGACTGTTGACATCTAGTGGAAGCCTTAGGAAGTGCTCAATGAATCCTAACTCACGGTGTGTTTCATAGGCAAAGACTTGAAAATTATTCCACAAATCAGATTTCCACTTCCTGTTAGGATCTGTCTCGGGGTTTTGACTGCCATATGAGTTCTGTTATACTCACAGACACCATTCAAACAGTTTTAGAAACTTTAGAGTGTTTTCTATCCAAATCTACTAATTATATGCATATCATAGCTTCTGAGTTTGAGTAGGAGGCAGTTTAATATGGGCACATATTGTTTTCGAAATTGACAATACTGCCCCCTATCCCTAAAGGGCTGTAAGAAGGTATACTAAGGGTTATACATTTCCCATACTATCCTATGGTAGGAAAGTGTCACTAACAAATATGTTCAACCTTACATTCAAATAACTTCTGTCCTACTCCTAACTTTTTTCCACCATTGAGCCATTACCTAATAAAAAAACCTTTACAGGCCTATGCAGACATGGTGAGCGTCAGTTTGGTTTTATTTGACATTCAGCCGTGTAATGATTATGGTGTAGGTGCCCTACGTTAGCCTTTCCTACCTATTATCTAACTTGCAATAATGTCAGTGGGTGTTGTATCAGTTTTAACTCCATTTCCTCCACTGTCTTCTCATAAGCCCATAAAACAAAAACCTCCTCTCCACCAATTCCACTTAAGGCTCCTTAACTATCCTTCTACAAGTAATTATAGGTCGTATTTCAACTAATACAAAATATGTTGAGGGTATTACTAGTTCCTCCCAATGTGTAGGGTAACATAGGGCTGATAGGTATTATCTTTATCAAACCCGCCTTTTCTTATACAATGACAGAACTCCTTCCTGCTGTCCTCACTTCCAAAAAACCCTTTCTTATATTATTCCAATGTAATGCCTTTATCTATATACTGTTCCTCATCCTCCTCCTTATCAAAAATCCACTTATAACGGATCTCAGTCCTCAGACCAAATAACCAATTCTTGATTTGTTTATCTCCCCACCCACTGCGCATTTCACTCACACCAAACACATGAAGACAGAAATAAACTGGTGTCTATCTTCCAGGTGTCCCATAGGTTATCGCCTGTGTCAGAACTGTTCTCTCAGATACAGCTTCCGTCCCTAACTAAACAATCTATCTCAGGTGTCCCATAGGTTATCACCTGTTTCAGAACTCTCACGCTAGATACAGCTTCTGCTCCTAACTACTCGAGTACCCTTCCGGAAGTTACCCCAGCACCCCCAACACGTAAGAAGGCAAGCTACTCTTCTTAATACATATAACATATAACACACACTGACATACAACAATTACCACACATTCATTGACTTATATATGCACATTTTAGGTTCCTTTGTTTTAAAAATTACAAGAGGGAGGCGGTGCTTTTACATACCAGCGAAACACTGAACATCCACTTCTTATAAATTACAGACTTCGATATAACAGGTGTCTGCTTACCTTACAATTTGGTGATCAGAGAAGGAGGTTCAGGTTCCATCCAGCACTCACTCCCTCCTGGCAAGCTCGCCAAATGTTGGTTCCGTTTTTCTGTGCTCTGTTTTATTTACTTAACAAATAATGAACACTCAAAATCTGCACTTATAAACCATAACAATTTTTATCAAAATACAGCTGTTGACAGAAGTCAAAGATCAAACATACAACTGATGTCTCTCCTGAGTTCTGCAAAATAAGAAAAGTCCCAAGTTATTTTAATAAGCCCGAAGTCCAGCCCTAGTGATGTCACTGCACACGTCGTTACCTTCTACACATCAGACCAAGCCCATGAATACACAGCTATGCAAACTTGCAAGAGAGAAACAATAGTTCCAGTGTTTTCTAAGAGCTCAGCAGTAAATGTCCACTACCCAAGTTGATTTATAGAGGTATGTCTGACTAGTCTCTTATCTCTTTTCACTCCCCGGCAGAGTTCTGTGTCTAATCTCTTTTAGCCTAGAGGTGCCTTCTCACAGACACCCTGCAATAATTCACACATCTTTCAGAATTACTTTATAAGAGGCAGAGACCAGAAAATACTGTGGAACAACAAACCTTACAATGAACATATATTGTTAATCTGTAGTTTAGGTGGAGGAGGGGTCCCATAGCCCCTCCCCTTCTATTAATACAACATAAGCATAATCAATTATTATAATACATCATTGGTGCAGCCCCTATCATGATCCCAATTTGACCCCATCAAAGGCCCTAAAAATTGTCAAAGACTCCAGCCACCCCAGTCATAGACTGTTCTCTCTGCTACTGCATGGCAAGCGGTACCGAAGCGTCAAGTCTAGGTCCAAGAGGCTTCTAAACAGCTTCTACCCCCAAGCCATAAGACTCCTGAACTGCTAATCAAGTGGCTACCCAGACTATTTGCATTGCCCCTTTTCTACGCTGCTGCTACCCTCTGTTATTATCTATGCATAGTCACTTTAATAACTCCACCTACATATTACCTCAATTACCCGACACCGGTGCCCCCGCACATTGACTCTGTACCGGCACCCCCGTACATAGCCCCGCTATTGTTATTTACTGCTGGTCTTTAATTATTTGTTATTCTTATCTAAAACTTTTTTTGTTTGTATTTTCTTAAAACTGCATTGTTGGTTATGGGCTTGTAAGTAAGCATTTCACAAGGTCTACACCTGTTGTATTGAGCGCATGTGACAAATAAAATTTGATTTGACCTCACTAACTGTACTTTTTGTGACGTGAATTGAGTATATAGTATGCTTATTGGTCATAGTATGGATATAGTTAGTATGCCAAAAGTTCCCGGATGTTGCAATGAATTCGCGAAAATACGAAGTATACACGCAGAGGACACTATTTCCGTACTTTTAGGGCCCATAATTCAAATCTTCAGAAAATGGGTGCGGCTTCACAACATTTTCAGATTTGAAGAAAATTGAGGAAAATTTGCACCAGAAGTCCGACGAGAGCGAACAAACTAATGACAAATGTTAAGAAAATGTAATAAAGTAATGCCTTTTCAAATAAGTTACAGATTGTTTGCTAACAATGTGTTAGCTACGCTATCCTTCAAATCACATAGCATTACAGCAGAATGTACTAGTATGTTTTTAAAATTTTATTTAACTAGGCAAGTCGGTTGAGACCAAATTCTTATTTACAATGACAGCCTAGGAACAGTGGGTTAACTGCCTTGTTCAGGGGCAGAACAACAGACTTTTACCTTGTCAGCTTACCTAATGTTAGTTGGATACTAATACATCGAACTTGCCAGGCAGTATATTAACTCTGTTATCTAACTAACCAACATTTATTAACAATTATTCACATCATTCTTAGCTAAGTGGTATAGTCATTGTGCGTTTCAACGGACATTGTTAATTCTGGCGATCTACTCCGATTTCAGAGCACTCTCGCACACTGTTGAATATGGCTGGTGTCAGTAAACATCGGCAAAAAAAGCATAAATTGTTGCCAGCAGGACAGTTACAGTCACCAACGCTCTGGATGACATGAAAACAGCCTAACCATCTCTGCTATGGCGAGTAAAATGGTCAGTGTTGTGTTCTCTCATTTGTGTCTGGAAGTAGCTAGCCAACGTTAGCCAGTTAGCTTGGGTACTTGACTGCCATTGAACGCTCGGAACAATCCTACTCCTTTACCCGAGCATCCAGTGTGCACTCTAAACGCTCCGAGAGTGAAAAGCTCTGAATTTACAATCTAACAACGCTCTGCATTTACGAATGCCCAGAGCGCACTCTGGCACTGCAGGTTTAATTTACGTTTAGCTAGTCATTTGTTATGCTAACAAGCTAGCTAGAGGTTACATAGCAACAGCATCAACTTCAGTAGACAGGCGAAGCTCTAGTACGCTCAACTGAAACGACACCGTTCATTTACAGTATGCTAAAATGAACAAATAGTATATAGTTTGCAGTATACAGTTGAAGTCGGAAGTTTACATACACTTAGGTTGGAGTCATTAAAACTCATTTTTCAACCACTCCACAAATGTCTTGTAAAACAAACTATAGTTTTGGCAAGTCGGTTAGGACATCTACTTTGTGCATGACACAAGTAATTTTTCCAACAATTGTTTACAGACAGATTATTTTACTTATAATTCACTGTATCACAATTCCAGTGGGTAAGAAGTTTACATACACTAAGTTGACTGTGCCTTTAAAAATCTTGGAAAATTCCCCAAAATTGTTATGATAGACTAATTGACATCATTTGAGTCAATTGGAGGTGTACCTGTGGATGTATTTCAAGTCCTACCTTCAAACTTAGTGCCTCTTTGTTTGACATCATGGGAAAATCAAAATAAATCAGCCAAGACCTCAGAAAAATAAATGTAGACCTCCACAAGTCTGGCTCATCCTTGGGAGCAATTTCCAAACGCCTGAAGGTACCACGTTCATCTGTACAAACAATAGTACGCAAGTATAAACACCATGAATATACAAAATACATTTGAGTGTACTTCAGCCCAGTGTAATTCAAATGACAAAATACTCAGAAGTAATTAAAATACGTATTTCAAATACATACTGCCCATCTCTGGCTGTAAGACATTCATTAAGTTGTTGGGTTAACAGCACCAGACATGTCCTGCCAGCCCAAGAGATCCACGTGGGCCTTTAAAATATTTAGATGTTATTTTCTGAGTTGATGTGGACAGTCCAAGTTGTTGAAATATCACTGGTTAGCATTCTAATCCAAGAAACTATGCTAAGATGCTCTGGCCCGTGTTGGTGTTTCCTTTATTTTGTCAGTTATTCAAGAACCTCTGCTACATATTTAGTAGTTTATGTCATTATCCATTTGTACACTGAGCCAAAATATAAAAACGCTACATGTAACAATTTGATTTTACCGAGTTAAAGTTCATATAAGGAAATCAGTTCACTGAAATGAATTCATCTGTGAAGCGCACACTTCTCCTGCCTGCCAGTGGCCATCGAAGGTAAGCATTTGCCCACTGAAGTTGGCTACGACGCCGGACTGCAGACAGGTCAAGACCCTGGTGAGGTCAAGACCCTGGTCAGAAATTCTTTGGTTGTGTAAACCCACAGTTTCAACAGCTGTCCGGGTGGCTGGTCTCATGAGGCCGGTTGGCCGTACAGAGTGAAGGAAAAGCAGCCAACAAGTGCTCAGCATATGTGGGAACTCTTTCAAGACTGTTGGAAAAGCATTCCAGGTGAAGCTGGTTGAGAGAATGCCAAGTGTGCAAAGCTGTCATCAAGGCAAAGGTTGGAGAAAATAGTAAAAATAAAGAAAATCCCTTGAATGAGTAGGTGTATCCAAACTTTTGACTGGTGCTATAGCTATATATATATATATATATATATATATATATACACAACCGTTCAAAAGTTTGGGGTCACTTAGAAATGTCCTTGTTTTTGAATGAAAAGCCCTTTTTTTTGTCCATTAAAATAACATAAAATTGATCCGAAATACAGTGTGGACATAGTAATTTACAACATTAACAATTGTAGCTGGATACGGCTGATTTTTAATGGAATATCTACATAGGGGTACAGAGGCCCATTATCAGCAACCATCACTCCTGTGTTCCAATAGGCTCAAAATGGCCAGAAACAAAGTACTTTCTTCTGAAACTCGTCAGTCGATTCTTGTTCTGAGAAATGAAGGCTATTCCATGCAAGAAACTGAAGATCTTGTACAACGCTGTGTACTACTCCCTTCACAGAACAGTGCAAACTCGCTCTAACCAGAATAGAAAGAGGAGTAGGAGGTCCCGGTGCGCAACTGAGCAAGAGGACAAGTACATTAGAGTGTCTAGTTTGAGAAACAGATGCCTCACAAGTCCTCAACTGGCAGCTTCATTGAATAGTACCCTCAAAACAGCAGTCTCAATGTCAACAGGGAAGAGGCAACTCCGGGATGCTGGCCTTCAAGGCAGAGTTCCAGTGTGTGTGTTCTTTTGCCCATCTTAATCTTTTCTTTTTATTGGCCACTGATTGTCTACTCTGCCTAAAACAAATAAAACAAGGACACTTCTAAGTGAAACTTTTGAACAGTAGTGTGTGTGTATATATATATATGCTTAGAGCATGGTGTTTGTAACGCCAGGGTTGTGGGTTTGATTCCCACGGGGGGCCAGCACAGAAAAAAAAAAGAATGTATGAAATGTATGCATTCACTACTGTAAGTCGCTCTGGATAAGAGCGTCTGCTAAATGACTAAAATGTAAATGTATATATATAAAAGAAAGAAAAGTCAGGAGTGTGTCCCGAAGTTCATGGGTTTATTGATCCCATATTGATCTATATCGTCTGACCAGTGCAATACTTTTGTGAAAAAATTTCAACTAAATATATTTGTATTTCAGTGTTTACCAGCATTTGTAACTTGAGTCTGAAAATTATCTGTACAAAACAATCTGATAATACTTTATATATGTTTTCTAGTTTCTTGAAATACTTTGCAAATGCAACTTATTTCTATGTGGGAACTGAAATGGTCTATTCATTATTTTTACATTTTAGTAGACACTCTTCTTTCCAGAGCAACTTACCATAGTGAGTATTTACATTTTTATACTTTTTAGTATGAAAATCGGACCCACAACCCTAGCGTTGCAAGTGCTATGCTCTACCAACTGAGCCACATCCTCACAAACCACTTGATTTCTCAATGTAGTTAATTACTGTATTGTTTTTCCTTCATGGTGATGGAAAGGCTACAGGTACAAACATAGATGACCAGTCTATGTACAATACAGTAATATACATTTACATTAATACTGTACAAAAAGTGGTTGGTTTCCATGTTATTTGATCAAGAAAAATGTGGATGTTTTGGGTCTTTGCCCATAACAATGCACCTTTCGATGTAAATGTTTGAGGACAGGTTGTTGTTCTTTCTGGATTCCATTAGAGTGATGATAGCAGAGAAAGGGACAGGGCAACAACTCTTACAATTTCAAATATTGAACCCTGAAAAAGACAAACTTTCTTTTGCCAACGCTGAGATGCTGCAAAAAAAATTGCCCCGCACTGCAGAGGTCTATATGGTCCGCTAATATAAGACTAGTAAAGGCCCAGTGCACTACTTCTGTGGAGAATTTTTTACATTTTTTATTCAAGCACCCCTACAACCCGTGGCTATGGACAACGGAGGGTGCTCTGAGCGAGTTGGTAGGGGCGAGGGAGTGGTTTGGGATTCACTGACTGTGTGTGGGATTCACTGATTCACTGACTGTAAGTAGCTAACTAGCAAGGAGGACTCCAGTACACAGGAGGCGGTAAAAACTCAGATAATACTTTCATTTCCCTTTTGACCCAAATTTTTAAATCGCATAGACAATCAGTGGACATTCAGAATATCAAAAGTGTCACACAATGATGGGGTGCTCGGGGGGGGGGGGGGGGGGGGATTCATGCAGGAACGCCCTGAATTGCGGGGCTCAATCACATACCACTCTTTTTTTTTGCTTTGGAGACAGACTCATCGGATTTTTAACCAACCTATCTTTTAAAGGCCCAGTGTAGTCCAAAACGTGATTTTCATATGTTTTATATACATTGCCACAATATGAGGTTTGAATAATACTGTGAAATTGTGAAAATGATGATAATTCCCTTTTAGTGTAAGAGCTGATTGAAAAGACCGCCTGAAATTTCAGCCTGTTATGGTGGGATGGAGTTTTGGCCTTCCATGGTGACATCGCGATGCAATACATTTGTTAATAGAACAATAAGAAAGAGATTTAACTTCTAATTATCACTTTCCCCTTCCCCACTCAGACCACGGCCAGACAGTCCAGACGCTATTTTAGTTTATATTGGATCATTTAAATTGAAAACAATCACAGTAAAGTACTTAATTGTGTCCCAGAAATGATTTGTTATTGAGATAAAAATGTCTGTATTGGACCTTTAACATTCATTAATAACCTCATAAGGCTAACAATACTATCAAATGCAGCTTTTAGTTAGTGGCACATTGTATTGGCATATATTGAGTTTCAGTGACCCTAAATCAACAACAAATAAATCAACCAAACCATCACTTATGTTCAACACAGCGTAAGTGTTTGCTGAGAACATGGGCTTCACTGCAGAAAACCTGACAACCAACAAATCTATCAACATTTTCACACAGTGGTTGAACGACAACTGCCAACACAAGGTGCGTGTTTTCTGTACTCTAGCTTTGGATATCACCTTCATGTTTGAAAAACTAATGAATAAAACGGACTTCAATAATAGGAATAATGCATTAGGGGATGTATTAGATAGATGCTGTTACCATTGGCACAAACAAAACCCTGTAGGCAATACAATGCATATGCATATTGTGCAACCAGCTGCTTAAATTACTATTGAGCTGGGCATCGGTATCCAAACGATTGATGTACTTAGGTAGTGTGCTGATCGAAGTTAGAAATATCTTCATTAAATTGGAAGCCTTCTCTTTGCTTTACAGAACTAAATGTGGAAATAGAACAAATTAGGTTGTGACTATCTTCTTTGTGATATTTGTCTATTCCCAGATCCAACTTCGATCTTTAGATAAGAATTGCACATTTAATATTGTGTTACTTTTCCTGACATTAGCGATGATCGTGATTGGTCAGGATGGCCAAGTTGCCGCAGGGTTCTACTAAGCTGTATGGAATTGTTTTAAGAACGTCATACCTAGGATCATTTTGCGATGCAATTTTGAATTTTAACACCCCTTGAAGTATCAAAAATATGCATTGATGAACAGATTCACTATATGGAACAACAGAGTTCCCCCCCAAAAAATCTAAAGGAAGTTTGTTTTGAAGTGTCTATCCTATATCTGAAAGACATAATAAAGATCAGGAAACACACACACACACACACACACACACACACACATATACAGTTGAAGTCGGAAGTTTTCAAACAACTTAGCCAAATACATTTAAACTCAGTTTAATCTCTGCCCCACACTACACATTTCCCTTCAAATGGACTTGTCTATAACTGCTTCTTCAAACCAAAATAAATAGTTGCAATATCTACTTGCTAATTTACCTGTCATTTTTACAGGTGTAGAACTGTTTTCCTTTGTTGTCACCCTGCTTGGTGACCACTCGGAGCACATTGGGCAACCCATAGGACACACAGCAAGGGTTGCTGGGAAGTGTCGGTGTCTGTGTACCCCCAGTTGGAGCTTGGGTTTGAGGGTGGCTGAGAGGTGGAGAAAATAATTATTGTCAGATTAATAGTATCAAATTTGCTTTCATAAAATAAAAGAAGCAGCTGTTATTTAAACTGGAGTATTTTTAATGATCTCTGATGTAATGATCTTAACCCATTCTGCATGCATTTGTTAGCATACAACTTATTTAAAATCAAAATACTGTATATTCATATTTTTTCAGGAACATTTTATTTACCACACTGACCTTTCTTGGTCAAGGAAACCTGCACAAAGTCGCCTCAAGTCATAACTGGATACAATGTATTCCTGAGTCATGGGTCTATGACACCAGCCCTAAATGTGATTAGAATTGCTTTGCGCACAACCACATTGGTCCATATCAGAGGAGTTGTGTACTCACGCTCAGGCCTAGGGGTCAGGCAGGCGTCACAGGCCTTCCTCATTGGCTGGTTGATCAGAGTACAGCGTGTACAGGTTCACTCCTCTTTCTCTCTCTTGGCCACATGATCGTTGCTCCCGATGCTTCCTTGGTAAGCCCAGCCAACTAAACTGTTCCTGGATGGGAGCTTGCTAAAGAATAGAAAGTATAAGGGAGATGCAAGGTTGATGCGAGTCACAAATACATATAATTATTGTTCACCAATACTTGATATTTCTTACAATATATAAAATCAGTGGTGGAAAAAGTACTCAATTGTCATACTTGATTAAAAGTAAAGATACCTTAATAGAACATGACTCAAGCAAAACTCACCCAGTATAATACTACTTGAGTAAAAGTCTAAAAGTATTTGGTTTTAAATATACTTAAGTATCAAAAGTAAAAGTATAAAATATTTCAAATTCCTTATATTAAGCAAACCTTATATTAAGATTTTTTTTTTATTGACAGATAGACAGGGTCACACTCCAACACTCAGACATAATTTGCAAATGAAGCATTTGTGTTTAGTGAGTCTGCCAGATCAGAGTCAGTAAGGATGACCCGGGATGTTCTCTTGATAAGTTTGTGAATTGGACCATTTTCCTGTCAAAATGTAACGAGTACTTTTGGGTGCTTTCTTCTCTGCAGATCCTTACTTTCTTCTCTGCAGATCCTCTCAAGCTCTGTCAGGTTGGATGGGGAGCATTGCTGCACAGCTATTTTCAGGTCTCTACATAGATGATCGATCAGGTTCAAGTCCTGGCTCTAGCTGGGCCACTCAAAGACATTCAGAGACTCGTCCTGAAGCCACTCCTGCGTTGTCTTGGCTGTGTGCTTAGGGTCGTTGTCCTGTTGGAAGGTGAACCTTCGCCCCAGCCTGAGGTCCTGGGCACTCTGGACCAGGTTTTCATAAAGGATCTGGGGAAGGTTACCATAAAGGATCTTTGCCTCAGTCCTGACTAGTCTCCCAGTCCCTACAGCTGAAAAACATCCCCACAGCATGATGCTGCCACCACCATGCTTCTACCGTAGGGATGTTGCCAGGTTTCCTCAGACATGACGCTTGGCATTCAGGCCAAAGAGTTCAATCTTGATTGGTAGAGTGCTGCAGAGATGGTGTCCTTCTGGAAGGTTCTCCCATCTCCACAGAGGAACTCTAGAGCTCTGTCAAAGTGACCATCACATTCTTGGTCACCTCCCTGACCAAGGCCCTTCTCCCCCGATTGTTCAGTTTGGCCGGGCAGCCAGGTCTAGGAAGAGTTTGTGGTTCCAAACTTCTTCCATTTAAGAAGAATTGACCTAAAAGATGGCAATCAAAATTTGGACAGTTATACACATGCCATTGATTTGGTTCCATTTTAATTAGCATTATGAAATTTGAACCATTTAGCAAAATTATAACAATGCATCATTGTTCTGAATCTACAGTACACTACTCAGTCACAACAGTGATGAATAAATGAATCCAAAGCCCATTTCTAAACCGCACTAAATAGCCTAGAGGCAATCCAAAATATGACTTGAGCTTGCTCATAATGTGTTTGTCTAAAATGTTGATGGTGCATCAGCCTTACCCACCTTAATAGAAGGGTGAAGACCGGGGTAAAACAGGGTTTTGTTCTTAATGATGTAGCCCACTCCTGGTAGGATGGCCTGGTCTAGGAGCACAGCACCTGCAGCTCTGCCTCCTCACCATCTCCTTCGCGTGGGAGAAGCTGAACATAGAGAAGACATCCAGACTCTCCATAGCTTTAACTATCTGTTCACAGTTCTCTGTCAGTCTGCGATCAAAAGTGTGTGGTAGAGGACACAATTTCATGTTAGAATGATTGCAATCGAAAGGCATACCTGGAACTATATGGGTTCATGCCAAGAACAAAAGAGTAGTGCTTTGTGGCAGGGATAGGCAACTGCAATCCTCGAAGGCTGCTGAGATTGCAGGCTTTGTTCCAGCCCAGTGTGAATTAGCCCAGTATATCCCCGTAGGTGATTTCCACAGTCGAGTGAAAGAAGCAGACTGTCATTGGTGAGGTGGATCTCCAGCACAGGGGGGATGATCCCTTTCTGATTTTGCTCTCAGTGGGGTTAATTCGCAGAGCCATCCATACCAAAGTGGACTCTGCCATTATCCAATAGAAATAAAGACAACGACATGAAATGCAAGAAGTTCAGAAATGCATTTAACATGGGTGGTATGTCAGTCATATCAATCAAATAATGTCACCCCATAATAACAGCTAGTTAGCTGCCTACCTCAGAGCTCTTTGGCCAATGTTCATGAAGAGTTCCTTTCAAAGGGTCTCAACTGTGTATTGATGGCCAGTGAAGATCTAGAAGGTGTTATTGGTGGCATTCCTCTGCAACAAATAACGTTAGCTAGTTAGTGTTACAATTATCTAACGTTAGCTAGCTACAATAAGGGAGTGAACGTTATTTATAATAAGGGTTACATGAAGAAAATTTGATCTCTCTGAAATGAAAATGGACGGCCCTCAGATCAGCTAAATATATTTTACCTAAACCCTCCCTGAACGCTTAAAAAAAAGTGACCCTCCACTCTACCCCAAATAATAATTAAAACAAAGTGGATAGCAGAGAACATATCTATCACTTACCATCACTTCTTAGACAGACCAGAGCCTTACATGCTGACTAGACCGGGCGGGCGCGTGTTTTAATTTTTTCCATCCACACCAGACGCGATCAGGTCACGCAGTTTTGGTATTTTATTAGGATCCCCATTAGCTGTTGCAAAAACAGTAGCTACTCTTCCTGGGGTCCACACGAAACATGAAACATAATACAGAACGACATAATACAGACAAGAACAGCTCAAGGACAAAACTACATACATTTTAAAAAAAGCACACGTAGCCTACATATCAATGCATACACACAAACTATCTAGGTCAAATAGGGGAGAGGCGTTGTGCCACGAGGTGTTGCTAAATCTGTTTTTTGAAACCAGGTTTGCTGTTTATTTGAGATGGAAGGAAGTTCCATGCAATAAGGGCTCTATATAATACTGTACGTTTTCTTGAATTTGTAATGGATTTGGGGACTATGAAAAGACCCCTGGTGGCATGTCTGGTGGGATAAGTGTGTGTCAGAGCTGTGTGTAAGTTGACTATGCAATCAATTTGGGATTTTCAACACATTCATGTTTCTTATAAAAAAAGAAGTGATGCAGTCAATCTCTCCTCAACTCTTAGCCAAGAGAGACTGGCATGCATAGTATTTATATCAGCCCTCTGATTACAATTAAGAGCAAAACGTGCCGCTCTGTTCTGGGCCAGCTGCAGCTTAACTAGGTCTTTCCTTGCAGCACTCGACCACACGACTGGACAATAATCAAGATTAGACAAAACTAGAGCATGCAGAACTTGCTTTTTGGAGTGTGGTGTCAAAAAAGCAGAGCATCTCTATTTTACGGCTAGACCTCTCCCCATTTTTGCAACCATTGAATCTATATGTTTTGACCATGACAGTTTACAACCTAAGGTAAAGCCAAGTAATTTTGTCTCCTCAACTTATTCAAACGCCACACCATTCATTACCAGATTCAGCTGAGGTCTAGCACTTAAGGAATGATTTGTACCAAATACAATGCTTTTAGTTTTAGAGATGTTCAGGACCAGTTTATTACTGGCCACCCATTCCAAAACAGACTGCAACTCTTAGTTAAGGGTTTCAGTGACTTCATTAGCTGTGGTTGCTGATGCATATATGGTTGAATCATCAGCATACATGGACACACATGCTTTGTTTAATGCCAGTGGCAGGTCATTGGTAAAAATAGAAAAGAGTAGAGGACCTAGAAAGCTGCCCTGCGGGGTACACCACACATTACATGTTTGACATTAGAGATGCTTCCATTAAAGAAAACCCTTTGAGTTATATTAGATAGATAGCTCTGAATCCACGATATGGCAGAGGTTGAAAAGCCATAGCACTTAAGTTTTCAACAACAGGTTATGGTCAATAATATCAAAGGCTGCACTGAAATCTAACAGTACAGCTCCCACAATATTCTTATTATCAATTTCTTTCAACCAATCATCAGTCATTTGTGTCAGTGCAGTACATGTTGAGTGCCCTTCTCTATAAGCATGCTGAAAGTCTGTTGTTAATTTGTTTACAGAGAAATAGCATTGTATTTGGTCCAAAAAAATTGAAATGCACCTAATTTATGAAAATTGCCAATCGCAATATAAAGTCAAGAGAAGAAAAAGCCTGGAAAGAAGAGAGATGACTAGAAACGATTCGGTTGACTGTTTTATGTGTGAATTATTTGGCGGAGTACAGGACCTTGTGCATTTCAGGTAAAATAACTCAATGTTTATATCCCAGGACAAATTAGCTAGCAACAGCAAGCTAGCGAAATAGGACAAATTAACTAGCAAGTGCAAGCTAACTAGCTAAATTGCCATAAATGTTTAATGCTTTTCGACCTGTCCCCAAATTAATGTAATTGGTTCAGAGTTTGTTTTGATATTTTAACCTGCGTGTCGTGATCGCATTTGGTGTGGGGGGACAAAATAAATGTGGGCACGATGGCGCAGGCACGCAGCCGGTTTGGGTTCCCTATAAAAATGGACAGAGAGATAGGCCTTTGTTTTCATCTTATCATTTTTCTCCAATGCCAAATCAGCATTTCTTGTTTGCAACAAAACTGTCCATGTTTGCAAATAATTAAATCTGAGACTTCATTAGGAATCTGAGCATGGTACTTTCAAAAGTTTGGCCTACCTTTCCACCCCACACAGCGTAGTCCTACCAATGCAGAAAAATTTAAGCTTTAACTGCTTGCTACTCTTCTTCCCAACAAGAGGTCACAAGTGTTTCCCTAAAAGCTGTCTGTGTTTAATCATCTTCTATTGCGCAGAAAGTGAATGGCTTAATCAACTGATAGTGATAGAATTAGAATACTTCTAAAGCAAAGTCATTTTTTAGTTTCCTCACCTATAGGTTGTAGATCAGCCTCTGAATGTTAACGAAACAATGATATCCCCATATGTATCAGAGTCACGTCTTTCCCGGGTATTTTACATATTGTTTGTAGTATAAAGCATCAAAAGGACCTAAACTCTGTTATAGATCACTTTATATATTAGGATCCGTTTTATTTTCTTCCAAATCTAAAGCTAACAAGCCTGTGCTTTTTGCCATTTTCTTTAATAAAAGGTAGGCCTATGGCATACCCTCTCTTACCCCCTCAAATCGAGTCTTGGTTTTAACTTAACAGCCCTTCACTGACACAGCAATTGACCAACAAATCTATGGATATAGCAGCCTGTAGCTTAATTTCCTCTGTAAAACAGGTAGGCCTACCTCTTATTTCTTAAATAGGAAGAAATAGGCTCCAACACAAAGCCTTCTTGTTGTTAGCAAAGTTGGATTAAAATGAAGACTGTTGAAATGAATTATGCCTACTCGAATTTGCCTACTTTCATCACCAAGAGCTGTCCATTTCCAATTGATTGCTTCAAGTTTCAGCACCACAATGTAAGTTACTTGAATCTGGCTTATTGTGAGGTCAATAACTCGGATAAATAGGTCTACATCATGGGCAAGAAAATCTATTATAGTAGTAGAAAGCTATCAAAGTTGACCTCCGGTCCTCCTTCTCACTTAATGCTCTCCTTCTCAAACCGAACAGAAAATAGGCTATACGGTAGTCCGCACGCAAGATATTGAATTTTTTGGACTAGGCCTAATAAATAAATAAAAAATCAGAAGAGGATTTGACTTTCCTCCTGAACTGCCATCGTAGCCCTACACAGCACAGCCATTGCTTAAACAGCAAACAAAAAAGTTGAACAGTCCGGAGCTCAGGATTGTAATATCCATTGCAGTGTGTAATGCAGCCTAGTTTAATTTATACCATCCCAGCAGCTATCTTTGAAATATAACTTTGCTCTGTGCATGCCCTTTGTAGCCTATAGCCTATAGGCTATGGATCATTTGATTGAGACCACACTAAATAGCCTATAGGCGCACCTGATATTGAGTGCCCAGCGAAGAATCAGAGATGAGGGGTGGCATCGGACACACATCAATATATAGCCTAGTAAGCAACTAATTCAAAAACAGATGTAATAAATAACAAATTACATGACCCTCCCCTGGATTAGATTTTTTTTTAAAGAGATGACCCTCCCCCATTTTCCTCCAGTTAGCCATTATCTAAATTTCAATCTCTCTATAACAAAGAATTTACTGGCTAGCCAGCTAGCTAGCTAACATTAGCTTGTCAATTGAAATACTTGTTGTGCGTTTTCCCTCAAGCTTCTCCTGAATGATTTCACTTTCTGTCCTCTCTGGACGCTCAAGCGGATCTAGAAAAGATACAGTGTATGTCAAATGTCTTTTTTGCATTTTAGCTAGCCCTAACCCTTTATCTAACCTTAATGCAATTCTCCTAACCTTCTACGTTAATTCTCCTAAACTGCAAGTTATCCTAACCTGCTACGAAAGGTCAATTTTGACATAAACTGATCTCTATAGCTAGTCAAAATCCATGCGTTAGCCTATACTGCCCTCTGCTGCATATACAACATACAAAAAACGATCTGTCTTATTTATGTACAGTTGGAAATGTAGCCTTGATGTAGGTATTGTCCTTGTTCCTGGATTAAAACTGCACTCGACATTTTACCATTCCCTACTCCTTATGGAATAACTTTATTTTGGACCATTTACAATCTGGTTTACAAGTTGCAATGCATTTAGCCCCTAAAATGAATTGCAACCAATAGTGGACACTGCTCCATGCTTTGACTGTTCAAACATTTTTTATCATGATTACAGGATGATATTGACTTCCGTCATAGAAATGGCACTCCACAACACCACAATGACAACGAGAGCCACTATTTTAATACAGGCACAGAAACAGCAGCTGGACAATATTATATCAGCTAGTTCAGCGAGGACTGCTTGAGAGTGGCATATGATCCCCTCAGTATAGCAAAGCCATGTTCAAAAGAGGGGGCAATATGACAGAGGCAACAGAGAATCCGTTTGCTTCGCTGCATTATTCCAATGTTTACCTCACCATACTGGCACTGTTCTGCTTCAAGCTCTTTATTAAGATAAGCCTCAACTGCCTCTCCTACTTTTACATCATCAGAGGGAACCGCAAGGAAGCAGCCAGGATATCTGCAGAGTTCTATGATTTTGGTCAAGGACACAGTGAGTACACACATCTCTCTATTACATTGATCTATTGTCCCCAAAAAATTGGAACATTGGAAAACTGACTATATTCAAATGATTATGCTATTTATATTTGCCATTGCATATTTTGCCTTGTAAACTGAAGAGTTCATATTTAGGATGAGATTAACTGATGGAATGGTCTCTTGTTTTATGATTAGGCTACACCCTGAATACTGAGAATAACACATAATCTCACTTTATTGACCTTAACATGAAAAGTACCTGAAACGTGACTGTGCATACACAGTACATACTGGTCAGTTCAAGTTCTACCCTGCTGTATTAATAGAACGGGACCACGCGGTGCCTCCCCACCCCCTTGCCCTAGTTTCCATTCCTGACTGTCATGTACTATAGCTCTCGAAAACCATTCTCCTTAGGTAGGGTTTTCAGCGGTTACATTCGGCCACATTTGGCTCCATGAGAACTACAATTCCGACGCTGTGTTTTAACGTTTAAAAAAGTCAATAATCATCGCTTCAAAACAGTTTTTGAAATCAGCGAGAAATAATCTTTCAAATAAAAAAAAAGACACTTACTGTAGAAGTTGTGCACAGATCCACAAGCTGTGTGGTCCTCCAGCTGACAAACGACATTTCCTCCCTGTTACGCTTCCACGCAGGTGTTCGGAGCACGCTAGATAGCTAACTAGAACTGGTGGCCCATGATGTATCATGGAGATATGGCTGTGTGGGAACACTAACCCTATGAAGGTATTTAGAAATGTTTGTCTTTAGAAAATTATTTGTCTTTAGAAAATTATTTCTCGCTGATATGAAAGATTTTATTTATTTTTTATTTTACTAGGCAAGTCAGTTAAGAACAAATTCTTATTTTACAGTGACAGCCTACCCCGGCCAAACCCAGACAATTCTTGGCCAATTGCGCAACGCCTTATGGGACTCCCAATCACAGCTGGATGTGATTCAGCCTGGATTTGAACCGGGGACTGTAGTGACACCTCTTGCAGTGCCTTAGACCGCTGTGCCACTCGGGAGCCCAAGATACATTCCTTATGTTTCCAAAAATGTACCGCAAGCGTTGCGTGTTAATGTTTAGAGCAAGCTTCAAGGCTCTTAACAAAACTCCCCCAGTCAGAAGATACTATCGTCAATAGGCGCTAAAGCAGTTAGCGTCTACGAATAAGGTATGTGTACTGCAGACAGACCTGCACACCAAAACAGCACTTAAACTTCTCAGTGTCAGTGACAGACAGTGTGCCAACATGCTTGGTCCATGGAAAGGGAGCACCAATGCAGCAAACAGCAACACAAAGTAAAATATTGTTGTGCGTCATTAAAGGTCAGTGATGTAGCTAGATGTAGTTCACAGAACAAGTTTTGTTTCTGATTTACAGTGGCTTGGTCTTTGATTGCTACATCAAGCAGGTTATTTCAAGATAACTTGAACCGAGAGTCAAGCGATTTTACTGCTATTCCCAGTGTAGACATATTGGCTCAGTATATATTCATCCCACGATTGAACTGCATGGAACTTTAGTACTTTACCTCAAACTAAGAGAAATAGAATACAATAGTTTCAGCAGTGTTATTGTTCAGTGATATGGAGGGAGGCAACAATGATGAGGCAGTCTGGAACACATCTGGCGTTTGACCCAGGTGTGTGTGTTTGCCCAGTGAAATGGAATCGTTCATCAAAACTGTAAGACTGTAAGTTGTTATGAGTGACATAAGCATTTATGTTTGCTGCAGGGTCCTGGGCAGACCGCTCACCCTTACATGATGCTGCATGCCAAGGTCATCTCTTCGCCTTGAGGAATCTCCTTTTACAGGTGAGCCAAAGGTAATCCAATTCAATTCAGTGTGTGCACCCACTGCTTACCTTCTGCAATGTACTATGGTTGTGTTCTGCTGCTCCCGCAGGGCCACAATGTAAATGCGGTCACTATAGACCATGTGAGTCCTCTCCACGAGGCCTGCTTTGGAGGCCATGTAGCATGTGCCAGAGCTCTGGTCGCTGCAGGAGCCAACGTGAGTCACTGGAGAAGATACAGTTATAATCAAGAATACTATATTTTTTATGAAACAATAATAATTATTAGTTAATAATGAATTAAGAAATGTGTCAATAAGGCTTCTGAAAATACTTCTTGTTCTCTGTAATTTGTTATTTTTTCCTCTGCCCCAAAATGGTGCTATGTTATTCAGCTGAGCGGTCAGAGTTTAACATGAGACTCTGTGCAGGTGAACGTCACCACCATTGACGGGGTAACTCCCCTGTTCAACGCGTGCTCAGTGGGTAGTGTATCATGTGCAGAGGTCCTTCTGGAGAACGGGGCCAAACCCGAGGCGCTGGTATTTCAGCCCTCGCCCATTCATGAAGCCAGCAGTAAAGGTATGCTCAGTACCTGTATCACTCCAACATCCTTATCTTAATTAATCTAGTACAAACCTTGAAGTATGCTTCACTGACCTTTGGGCTGTATTTTAACTTGGGATTGAGGCAAATACATTAAACTTAAAAATCTGAATCAAAATGTCGCCAATCAGAGTACAGTATTTGACATAACAGTGCAAGTTTGAGATACACAAACATAATTCAAGTCAGAGTATGTCCCATAATGCTTAGAGGATATTACGGGTGCAGAAATAATTAGCTAAGACACCCACCGCATTAATCGGAAAGCCGATCCTAATGACTTCCATGTATGTGCCCATTGTGGGCAGGCAGCAGTGAGTGTGTGGAGACTCTAGTCAGATGGGGAGCAGATGTGGACTTTGAAATTCCTCACCTGGGAACGCCCCTCTACACCGCCTGTGTCTCTCAGGAGATAGAGTGTGTCCGGAGGCTGCTGAGGGAAGGTGAGGCACGTGCACCTCTTCTCTGCCAAAGCACCATAGTATGATGAGAGGAGGAGTGAAAACTAGTGGTAAGATTATTACTGTCTCCCAAAGTAGTGAAATGTATAGTATATGTATAACACTCTCACTATGCAGTAGTAGCTTGGCCTGGGTGGGATAGCTCGGAGCATCTGCTCTTTTCTACACCACTAATATGTTGCACCCACCTGCTTAAAAGTGTACACAAGTCTAAATACATCATGTTATACCAGCGATAGAGTACTCAATTCCTGTAACTGAATGACCAAGGACTATTAAATGTGTATCAAATCCATAGTATGCTTACCTTGGTTTCCCTCCACACAGGAGCAAATGTACAGAAAGGTATATATATGGAATCTCCCTTACATGCTGCCGCTGAAAAGGACTGCACAGCCATTGTTAAGCTGCTGTTGGACTTTGGGGCAGATATCAACGCCAGGAACATGGAGTTCCAGAGACCTGTGGAGGCCGCTCCCCCCAGCAGCCTGACAGAGGGGTTCCTTTTGGTCTATGAGGGTAAGTTCTATAGGCTTATCCAGTCATCTTTTGAAATCTGTACATTCCTATAGCCAAAGTCTCATAGTGTTTTTGCTTCATTACCCAAGTCCAACTAGCTTTTTCATTATATTTTTTAAACAAAACCATCATGATATGTTTTTTCCTTTTTTCAGCCACGCCCCAACCACTGAGTCAGCTGTGTCGACAGCGCATCCGTGACTGTGTGGGCCGCGACAGGTTTCACCTCATCAACCATCTACCCCTGCCCAATCCCCTCAAGAACTACCTCCAGTACAGATGATAAGCAGAGAACATCACAATTTCATACGCTGTGGTGGTGGCTTCTTCCATGTGTCAATCATTCATGGAAACTCAACAGCCTGCAATGGTTGAAGGAGCACTTTTGACACAACTGGCACTTTAAGGAATGAAATACATACTTGATTTAGCTTATACTTGATTTTAGTATGGTTCACAAGATCAAATACTCAAATTTGGGATTGGAGCAATGACCAACAACCATTGTTTGCTATGAACATTTTCAAGGGAGAGATTCATGTAAATCCGGAGCTCAATAATTGAATAATAATTTAACAATTATTGTTAAACACACTTAGAAAATGAGTGCCTCTTTCCGCTATTTAGTCAATAAAAATGGCTGGCACATATGCTCATACTGTACAATAGCACAATTTAAAGTGCATGCGTTTTAAGAAAAAATGTGCTTAATTTTTATTATTACACTATAATGGTTTATCACCTTGTTCTGTGATTTACGTTAGACCTATGCATTGGCAAAACTTGAAATTCACCAAAATCCTTACCATTATGGAGAACAATTCACTCATGCATTCATATCCTCCAAAATATAGAGATACATTTGCTTGCTTGATGTGTTTTATTATGTGCAATATCATTGTCTGAGCTGCGAGCTATTATCTTATTAAAACGCTTTGAATTCAAGGTTTAGTTTGCATTACGCAAGTCTTTCAAAAGCAAGCTGCTTTCAGTGCGTGGCAACATTTTCCATTTCCAGTGGGTTGCAACAATGTACCTTCCCATGAAAACATTCACTTTCCCGGGAGAAAGAAGAAGGAGGGCCGTTGCCATAGAACTTCTGATCAACATGTGAAATGTATCATATCATATGGGCTAGTAAGTGGGTTAACTTAGCCTGCTCGTTTACCAACATATTTCTACAAGACTCAGTATTTTATAGCAACAACTTTAGCTAAATACTGAATAGGAAAAGTAACAGCGACAATAAATAATATTTTCGTGTCATGTCATAAACATGTGGCTGGTTCATAGAAGCTAGCTACAGCTGATTGGCTAGCTAACAATGGCTTATGCACAGCCTACCAAAAAGACAGAATTGCCACGAGAAGTTCTCAAGTGGCTGCAAAGCCTGGATTTGTCATTTCCTCCAAAGAATATGCGCAAGTGAGTGTACATTTATTAGGATTTTTCTCCCACCGCCATTTTTACAGTAAGGTCTTCACTGTAGGCTTTCTTTCAATTCTACTCACTTTCCCTTTTTTAGAGTCATGTGAATCATCCATCGGGAGCGAAGTCATCTGTTTCTGGGAGATTGAGGTGCAATCAGACAGACACTCGCTGATTACAAATTAAAAGGCCAGGAGATGCAGCCGTTTGGTGTGTATTTGTGAAAGATGCCTCTGATTTGCCTCTGACACGATAGCTCTAATAAAAGTACCTCTATACCTCTATGAACTAATAAAAGCACATCAGTTCTTAATAACTATCATGGAAGGTATTATCTAGTTATTCACTAGTCCATTACACTTAGAGTAGCTCAATCATTAGTATTTGCTCTAAAAGTACAATTTCAGCTGATTACCAGCAGGTGGCGGTGCTGTGACTGGTTTAAAATCATGGGCAAGGGAGTTTGAAAATCAAAGCACGACCAACGGCAGTTTTGAAAAATGCATGCTGTATTATAGCTCCGTGCTATCTATTAACATTCCAGGTATAACATACACATCGTTTAATAAAATAATGTGAATAGGACATTTGTCAGCCTCTCTTGTCTGTCTGCCAATTCCCTCATTTCATTTGGAGTGTCAAGTCTCGTTACTACAATATATTTTAGTGCTAAATAATATGCCTAGTGCGTCTATCTCAACCAGGTTGATAATGACTACCCAGATAACACATTTGGTTCCCTGGGAGTTGTTGAAACGAAGCCATACGTTTCTTGACAGGTAAAAGGTTTGCTAAACATTCAGAGAACAGTCGTGAAAGTTTTGCCTGTTCTGGGAACGTTTATTCTTATGTTGCATGGAGTTTCGGAGAACGCTTTACTCTGGTTCCTTGAAAGCTTGGTCGGGAGGTTTTATTAACACTCTGAATATGGAAATTATAGGTTATTTGGAGGTTTTTAAATAACGTGCTTACAACTTTCACTGAATGTTTGAATAAGACTTAATAATAACACTGCTCGCTTATTTTAGCTTAACCTTTTTGAACTCCAAGCACAGATAGGACACACCTTTCCTTACACATTAATTATGTATATACACATATTTTTTATTGTGACACGGCTTCAGTAAAATTTGAACCTATAATGTTCTGTACTCGAATCATAGAATTACGCTAGTCCCCTACTCAACTGCACCACCAGGATGGAGCTCACATCTGACCGTTTTTTTATGCTTACAAAGCTGTTACTTTTAGTCTATTCAAACAAACCCCATTTCAAAGGAAACAAGCACTCATTAAGATTAGGTGTGGTCAATTAGTGTGTGCAGCCAACACATCTGAGCACACTTAACAAGATCGAGGATAGAGATAGTTTTGTTGATGCTGAAAATGGAATGTATATGTTTTTAAAAAACATTCTCAGAACTTTCTCAGAACATTACTAAAGTTTTCTTATGGTTTATATGGAAAGGTTTCTTAACATTGTCATAACAATTTGAGAACATGACTTTAAATAGAACCATGAGGAAAACTGTTATGCTGAAATACTACAATTCTCACAGAACAACGTTGTTTCTTAATATTCTCTGACCCATTTGAGAACATTCCCAATGTCAAACCATTTGGAGAACGTTCCCAGAACATTACAAAAATTGAAATGAATAGTAACCATATTTGAACTTGTAGCCTAGGGGTCCAGGAAAAATGTTGACTTTTAGAAATGCATTTCACACAATTCTACGTAATTTTAGATGACTCCAGACTTTAGTAGAATCTTTTTTTAATACCTCACAAATTATCAAAATGACAGGCTACTTTGATACTGACAAACTTAGAATCTGGGATCAATAAAAACGACCTTGTCTTGAATCCATTGTGTGCTTTGTTTGCACAGCTTATACAATGGGCTATATCGGTCCGCTAATACAGGCAAGGCAGGCACGCTATTTAGTCAGGATTAGGCGGCCGCCTATGGTGGCAGATTGAAGAGAAAGACATTTTCTGAACTTAACTGACCAAGACGCACCTCCAACAAGACATAAAACCTCACATAATTCAGCCCAATGACAATTTCTCTCAACCAGTGGCATATGGGCTTTTGGGGTGAGCGCTGATGCCGCCCTGTGATCAGCAGTGCCACTTTGTCAAGGGCAGAGGCACAAAACATGTTGCTTGTCCATTCCCAGAGCTCCAGGGTGCTGTTGGAGAGAGGCATAAATCATGTAGCAGATATAGTATATGGTAGAACGAATATGTGCCCTTTTCTGTAGCCTACAGGCTGGAGATAAAATGTATAACAATGTAATGAGACAGCCATGTTTTATATCATGCAGGTTTCTCCGATCAAATAGCCCAACCTAAATGGCGCCCAATCAAATGTCATGATGTCATGATCAATGGTTTCAAGTTTGTATGAGCTGATCATAGCAAAAAATAAAATACTTACGCATTTCGCGCTGTGTAAACACATTGCAAATAGGCTCAGGATAACTCCTGATAAAGTGGGGTAGCTGATATTCAGAGCTTAAATAGCCAAATTGATTAGTTACAGGAATCAGGACTAATAAAGTCAATGCAACAGACTGTTTTACAAATGGTGGGCATAACACATGGATGGGCATTCATAAAATTCCATTGCAGGCCGACACCAGTAGGCTACACCCCAGTAAGCACGGACCAAAGCCAAAGTCTTTTGGACATATTTTTTTGTTCCTGTTCAGACCAGCCTTGATTTCCACGGATGTTGGTTTTTGGTCCGGTCTAGACCAGCCTTGATTTGGCCCAAACATACACCTCTGTGTTTGGTTCAGAATTGGTCTAAACGGGCCTTGATTTGGTTGAAATATAGACATTAATGTCTTTTCAACTTTCATTTAGAGCCGAAAATGAACCTAATTTCAACGTACGGAAATACACTGCTCAAAAAAATAAAGGGAACACTTAAACAACACAATGTAACTCCAAGTCAATCACACTTCTGTGAAATCAAACTGTCCACTTAGGAAGCAACACTGATTGACAATAAATTTCACATGCTGTTGTGCAAATGGAATAGACAACAGGTGGAAATTATAGGCAATTAGCAAGACACCCCCAATAAAGGAGTGGTTCTGCAGGTGGGGACCACAGACCACTTCTCAGTTCCTATGCTTCCTGGCTGATGTTTTGGACACTTTTGAATGCTGGCGGTGCTTTCACTCTAGTGGTAGCATCAGACGGAATCTACAACCCACACAAATGGCTCAGGTAGTGCAGCTCATCCAGGATGGCACAACAATGCGAGCTGTGGCAAGAAGGTTTGCTGTGTCTGTCAGCGTAGTGTCCAGAGCATGGAGGCGCTACCAGGAGACAGGCCAGTACATCAGGAGACGTGGAGGAGGCCGTAGGACGGCAACAACCCAGCAGCAGGACCGCTACCTCTGCCTTTGTGCAAGGAGGAGCAGGAGAAGCACTGCCAGAGCCCTGCAAAATGACCTCCAGCAGGCCACAAATGTACATGTGTCTGCTCAAACGGTCAGAAACAGACTCCATGAGGGTGGTATGAGGGCCCGACGTCCACAGGTGGGGGTTGTGCTTACAGCCCAACACCGTGCAGGACGTTTGGCATTTGTCAGAGAACACCAAGATTGGCAAATTCGCCACTGGCGCACTGTGCTCTTCACAGATGAAAGCAGGTTCACACTGAGCATGTGACAGACGTGACAGAGTCTGGAGACACCGTGGAGAACGTTCTGCTGCCTGCAACATCCTCCAGCATGACCGGTTTGGCGGTGGGTCAGTCATGGTGTGGGGTGGCATTTCTTTGGGGGGCCACACAGCCCTCCATGTGCTCGCCAGAGGTAGCCTGACTGCCATTAGGTACCGAGACGAGCTCCTCAGACCCCTTGTGAGACCATATGCTGATGCGGTTGGCCCTGGGTTCCTCCTAATGCAAGACAATGCTAGACCTCATGTGGCTGGAGTGTGTCAGCAGTTCCTGCAAGAGGAAGGCATTGATGCTATGGACTGGCCCGCCCGTTCCCCAGACCTGAATCCAATTGAGCACATCTGGGACATCATGTCTCGCTCCATCCACCAACGCCACGTTGCACCACAGACTGTCCAGGAGTTGGCGGATGCTTTAGTCCAGGTCTGGGAGGAGATCCCTCAGGAGACCATCCACCACCTCATCAGGAGCATGCCCAGGCGTTGTAGGGAGGTCATACAGGCACGTGGAGGCCACACACACTACTGAGCCTCATTTTGACTTGTTTTAAGGACATTACATCAAAGTTGGATCATCCTGTAGTGTGGTTTTCCACTTTAATTTTGAGTGTGACTCCAAATCCAGACCTTCATGGGTTGATAAATTGGATTTCCATTGATTATTTTTGTGTGATTTTGTTGTCAGCACATTCAACTATGTAAAGAAAAAAGTATTTGATAAGATTATTTCTTTCATTCAGATCTAGGATGTGTTGTTTAAGTGTTCCCTTTATTTTTTTGAGCAGTATATGTATTTTTTCATTGTCCGGAAAATATGTATTTTCAATGAATGGAAAATCTAGATTTTCAACTTTCATTCAGAACCGAAAATGAACCTGATTTCAACGTTTTCACCTTTCATTCCGAACCTAAATTGAACCTAGCTTCAATGTCATTTTGCTTACTGAAACTATTCTAGTTTTTTGGGACAAAAATATTTTTGTATCACCTAGGGCAGCAGAATGGTGAGGACCAGCCCTGAATACAGGAGTAGTAAAGGCCCAGTGCACTACTTTTGTAAAAAAAAAAAGCACCCTCAGCACTCCTACTTGCCACGGCTATGAACAGAACCATGCTGCTAATTATTAGGACAGTATTTTCTTTACGCAACTGTTTAGTTGATTGGAACTGATCTGATATTTCAACTGCCAGAGCTGGTGTCTGCTCATATCAACTGACTATACACTTGTTACAATTGTATTTCAAATGTGCCATTTAGCAGATGCTTTCAAACCTTTGTTAGGTCAGCTAATATGCCTGCTTACTGCTGGCATTGCATCATCATAACGATTTTCATTGCATCAAGTGTGTCACGGCAATTCCCTACACTGTCTACTGTCATGACATCTGCTGTCATTGTATGACAGCATTTGGTACAGTACAACGTTTAAAGTAAAGATTTACCTTCATAACCACTTATATTATTTTGTTTGGAAGAGTTTCTTATCCTGCATAATTCGGGAATATTTTGTGACAAACCCCTTTTTAGAATCTTCAGCGCTTGCTGCTGTTGCTGTTTGCTTTCTACCTCGATTGAGAGTAGTCAGATTACACTGAAAGCCAATTCTAACTCCCGATGGGCTGCTCTGTAGGTCCTAAATCTCACCGCAGCCTGCGCCCTTGATGCGCAATTTACAATTGAGCTGTAAACTTGTTTTTATGGATGACAGCCTGATACATGTTTTTGTCTGTGTGCCCAGCCCTTCATGTGGTCTGTGAAGCCTGTGGTTTAGCAGATAGGATAATGCTCTGGTAGTCTGGTACCTCAGTCTTGACACCCATCTATCTGGCTAGAGATCTCCTGGAGATAATGTGAAGAAAGGGAGAGACTGCATACTGTGATATACATTGAGTGCACAAAACATTAGGAACACCATGACATAGACTGACCAGGTTAATCCAGGTGAAAGATATGATCCCTTATTGATGTAATTTGTTAAATCCACTTCAATCAGGGTAGATGAAGGGGAGGAGACAGGTTAATTAAGGATTTTTAAGCCTTGAGACAATTGAGACATGGATTGTGTATGTGTTCCATTCAGCGGGTGAATGGGCAAGACAAAAGATTGAAGTGCCTTTGAACAGGGTATCGTAGTAGGTGCCAGGCGCACCGGTTTGAGTGTGTCAAGAACTGCAATGCTGCTGGGTTTTTCCCGCTCAACATTTTCCCGTGTGTATCAAGAACAGAGGTGTAAAGTACTTAAGTAAAAATACTTTAAAGGAATACTTAAGTCATTTTTTGGGGTATCTGTACTTTACTTTACTATTTATATTTTTGCCAACTTTTACTTCACTACATTACTAAAGAAAATAATGTCAACAACAAAAAAACAAGAAAATGGTGCCGTCTGGTTTGCTTAATATAAGGAATTTGAAATGGTTTATACTTTTGATACTGTCACGGTTGTCGTAGGGTAAAGACCAAGACGCAGCAGGAAAATATATACTCATCTTTTTTATTGGTGAAGAAGGAAAACACAAATTACGTATACAGAAAACCACAAACGAACTGGACAGTCTTGTCAGGCACACAGCTAAACAAGCACAATCTCCCACAAAAACCCATGAAAAACAAACTCCTAATTATAGGACCCTCAATCAGAGGCAACAATAACCAGCTGCCTCCAATTGAAGGTCCAACCCCAATTAACTAAACATAGAAATATAATAGACTAGATAGAACATAGAAATATAATAGACTAGATAGAACATAGAAAAATACTAACATAGAACATAGACTAACAAACCCCGGACCACATAAACCAAACACCCCTCTACCTAAATACATAGCCCTAACCATATAAAACAAACACCCCTGCCACATCCTGACCAAACTATAATAACAAATAACCCCTATTACTGGTCAGGACGTGACAGATACTTAAGTACATTTGAGCAATTCCATTTACTTTTGATTCTTTAGTATATTTTAAACCAAATACTTTTAGACTTTTACTCAAGTAGTATTTTACTGGGTGACTTTCACTTTTACTTTAGTCATTTTCTATGAAGTTATCTTTACTTTTACTCAAGTATGACAATTGAGTACTTTTTTCACCACTGATCAAGAATGGTCAACCACCCAAAGGACATCCAGCCAACTTGACACAACTGTGGGAAGCATTGGAGTCAACATGGGCCAGCATCCCTGTGGAATGCTTTTGACACCTTTTGACACCGACAAATTGAGGTTGAGGGCAAAAGGGGGTGCAACTCAATATTCATGTTTTGTACACTCAGTGTATGTGTTACCATTTTCTCTAAGAAAATGTATACATTTTCAGATTTTATACAATAACTGTACATAGCTTAGTGTGTTTATTGCACCAATGTTTCAGGTAAATCTAAAGGTCAAAATGTTGCTACAATATACTGGCAAGTCTTGTTTTTTCCTTTCAACATTGAGGCTATATGATATCCAGCATCTGCTCAAAGCCGTTGAACATGCATGTGGGCTTTTACCCTTTCGCCCACAGATGATGTCTATCGACAAATCATATGCAAACTACTAGCAGCATTTCTTAAGTGACAGCTGCATGTTAGTTGATATGCAGCAAACATGAGTCATAGTAAATAACTCCCCATAGTGGTTTTGTAGTGTCTTTCCCTAAAAGGAAACATAAATTCTCTCTCCATGGCTTCATTCAAACAACCCCCGTCTTGTTACCATGGTTGTCAAAGAGAACCAAAGCCCTATTCAAGTATTAACCTCCTCACTGGTGTTCTGTAAACTTTGACCTCTTGAATATTTCAGATTCTGTTGATTTCTCTCAGCTCGACTGGGCGTGAACACACATTAGCAACTCTCTTGGCTTGTTCGGTTGCCTAGTGATTTGTATTGGAATTGCTGGGTTTTCAAGGTTGAGCAAATAATACAGTAGATTTCAATGGAGAGAAAAAAATGGCACTGTACAAACACATATTGTGAATTTTTTAAATGTGTTCATCTGAAATGAGTAGGAATAAACCATAATGATGAATAGAGTAAGTGGCTGAGGTTACAGAAGAGCTATTTTTATTTATTCCATACCTGTTCATCTTTCCTATTGAACAATATCTGGGGCTGGTTGCTATGGCAACATGTGAGCACATAGAGCACAAACTGGAGAGCGACCAGGGACAGTAATAAGCTTACTGTGAGCTTCTTTGGCTCCTTCTGTTTGTGATGAGCAACAAACGCCGGCATATCATTTCAAATGGACACACATACACAAATACATTCACGCACACACTCACACACTGACACACACAAACACACACAAACTCTTACACATCCTGTCATACAGGGCTTGGCAGTGCCAGCCAACTGACGAGGGATGTATACTGCCTAGATGCCCTCACGGAGCGTTTCGCCATCTGCCGTTTTTTCTCTCTCTTTCCATCCATCGATACCGACAGTGCTAAACAGGAGGGATGGGGGGATGAGAGGGAGGGAAGTGGGCACGAGGAGGAGGGAGGAGGTCAGCCCCCTCATTGAAAGCACAGACAGGAACATGACTAGCCAGGGTGGTATTGCGGGGGCTTGCGAGCTAAGGATTCCCCCAGAAAAGACGGCAACCCCCAACAGCAAATCTCCCAGCCCTATTAGCAAAGCAGCGACGGCAGGCCTGTGTGTGTGAGGCAATGGTATCCAAGCCAAGGGTGGGGCACTTTGTGTGTGTGTGTTTGTACGCATGTGTGTGTGTATGTGCGTGTGTGTATTTAGAGCTGCATCCTTTATAGCAGATGCTAATATAGTGTTCTATAACTGTGTAGGCAATGAACCACACTTGCTTATTTAATATTTTATTAAATTTGGTAAAAAAAACATGCATTCATGACTAATTAGCTGTCAGCTACTTTACTGTACATGCTAAATTCTCATAAGGCTGGTTAAAATACATTCTCCCTTATCCCTGAGATAAAAATTTAAACAGCAATTACCAAACTGCCAATGACAGTCCAATGAAAAAGTAATGTAGTGGGAGGACACGGCTTTGCCCCAAATGGCACCCTATTCCCTATACAGGCCCTGGTCAAAAGTAGTGCACTACAAAGGGTAATATGGTGACATTTGGAATGTAATTAATTCCTATCAGCTATCTTGTGACATTTAGTGGCAGCCTCCCACCGCTCTACCAGTATTGCCACTGTATCTAACCTTAGATAACTCCATGTTAATAATGCCCTTTGACAGGGCCCCATACATACACTATAACACCAGGCCCTAAATTGATCCCTTTTTATTCTCTCTATAGAAGTTAAATATAGCATATCACTGTGAAAAGACAGTGGAGCAGATCTACCCCCCATTTAACGTCTATGGGATACGTGGAATGCTAGCGTCCCACCTGCGGGACACAGCCAGTGAAATATCAGGGCGGCAAATTCAAAAACAACAAAATGTCATAATTCAACTTTCTCAAACATACAACTATTTTACACCATTTTAAAGATACACTTCTCCTTGATGTAACCACATTGTCCAATTTCAAAAAGGCTTTACAGCGAAAGCAAAACATTAGATTATGTTAGGAGAGCACATAGACAAAAATAATCACACAGCCATTTTCCAAGCAAGGACATGTGTCAATAAAACCCAAAACACAGCTAAATGAAGCACTAACCTTTGACGATCTTCATCAGATGACACTCCTAGGACATTATGTTACACAATACATGTATGTTTTGTTCGATAAAGTTCATATTTATATCCAAAAACAACATTTTACATTGGCGCATGATGTTCAGAAAATGTATTTTCACCAAAACTTCTGGTGAATGTGCACATGAATTTACAAAAATACTCATCATAAACGTTGACAAAATATATAAGAATTATTTAAAGAATTATAGATAGACTACTCCTTGATGCAACAACTTTGTCAGATTTTAAAATAGCTTTACGGAGAAAGCACATTTTTCAATATTCTGAGTACATAGCTCAGCCATCACAGAGAGCTATACCCGCCAAGTTCGGGGCAACCTAACCTCAGAATTAGTATTAGAAATATTCTCTTACCTTTGCTGATCTTCGTCAGAATGCACTCCCAGGACTGCTACTTCCACAAGAAATGTTGTTTTTGTTCGAAATAATCCATATTTATGTACAAATACCTCCGTTTTGTTCGTGCGTACAGATCACTTATCCAAAGGCATAATGCGCGAGCGCGGAACCAGAGACGAAAATTCAAAATGTTCCATTACCGTACTTAGAAGCATGTCAAACGCTGTTTAAAATCAATCTTTATGGTATTTTTAACGTAAAATTGCGATAATATTCCAACCGGACAATAGCATATTCATTCAAGAAGAAAAAAAAGGAACGGTGAGCTCGCGTGACCGCGCATATCCAATCACTTTGTTGCCAGGCAGACCACTCAGTAACTGAGCTCCTATACTCTGCCCAGTGACAGGAAAATGCTCAAACCACTTTCTGAAGGCTTTTGACAGCCAATGGAAGCCTTAGGAAGTGCAACGTAAACCCCACTGATACTGTAGTTTCGAAAGGGACTAGAAAAATTACAATTCTCAGATCCTCCACTTCCTGGTTGACTTTTTCTCAGGTTTTTGCCTGCCATATGAGTTCTGTTATACTCACAGACATCATTCAAACACTTTTAGAAACTTCAGAGTGTTTTCTATCCTAGTTTCTGGGCCAGAGTAGTAACCTGTTTAAATTGGGTACGTTTTTCATCCGGCCGTGAAAATACTGCCCCCTAGCCCAGACAGGTTAACCTATACTGGGAATAGATATGAGTGGAATATAACCACAATGAAATATAGAGATACTGCAATTGTTGTTTTTTTTCTTTGAAATTTCATCAGAGATGTGAACAAATATATGAATATGTTGTTAGATTATTTAAATAAATGTTCCCCATCATTGACCAATGGTTTGAATTTCACTCATAGAACATTCACAGAAGGTGTCTTTTTCCCCAAATGTATCAAGCTACTCAGTGTAGGATCACTGATTTAGGATCAGTTTTGCCTTTTAGATCACCACGAATAAGACTACATGGACAGTGGGACTGATCTTATACCCCTTTCAAACCAAGACGAAAATCCACCAATTTGACCAATCTGTCAACTTTTTGCCACCTTTTGTTGATATCTGAAAAGTAAAAAAGCCTATAGTTTAATTTCCGCCAACCGAGGTAGTCATGATTGCGGTAATATACTGTATGTAAAAGTCCCGCTAACACCTCAGTATAAGCATCTGCTTTCATCTTACTGGCTTTTGGCACGCAATAAATCATGAACATTCTATTGTTGTTGTCCGACATCAAACTTGTCCTAAGAATAAACACAGAAACGGAATGACATGCTCTATTTTCTTCACACAAAAAACCCCCTGATCTGTTTCAAAATGTATTTAGGACAAGCCAGGCAACTAAAAGCTATTTTCTACACAATGTTTTGTTCATTACTATCTTGTTAGCTACAGATGTAGGATATTAATTTGATCACCCTGTTGCAGAAGAACTTTCCTTCAATGCAGGAAACACTAATCTTGTAGTGTATTTGAGGTTTAAAAAGATGTCTGAAGTTTGTAAATTCCACTTTGAAATTTAAGCTTCAAAATAAATGTTATTTGTCACATTCTTCGTAAACAACAAGTGTAAACTAACAGTGAAATGCTTAAGGACTCTTCCCAACAATAATAATAACACAAGGAATACATGCACAATAATGAATGATAAATTGGCTATATACACGGGGTACCAGTATCGAGTCGAAGTGCAGAGTTATTTGTATTTATTATGGCTGATATGTACGCCGATGTGGATAGGGGGGTGCTCCCTCTGCTGTTCCAAGATCATGACATTGAATGAGAGATTGTTTTACTGACACCACACTCCGAGTCCCCTCACCTCCTCCCTGTAGGCTGTCTCGTTGTTGTTGGTAATCAAGCCCACTACTGTTGTGCAGTCGTAGGTGAACAGGGAGTACAGGAGGGGGCTGAGCACGCACCCTTGTGGGACCCCAGTGTTGAGGGTCAGCGAAGTGTAGATGTTGTTTCCTATCTTCACCACCTGGGGGTGGCCCGTCAGAAAGTCCAGGACCCAATTGCTCAGGGTGAGGTTGAGACACAGAGCCTCCAGCTTGATGATGAGCTTGGAGGGTACTATGGTGTTGAATGCTGAGCTGTAGTCAATGAACAGCATTCTTACATAGGTATTCCTTTTGTCCAGATGGGATATTCAGTGTGCAGTGTGATGGCGATTGCGTCGTCTGTGGACCTGTTGGGGCTGTATGCTAACTGAAGTGGGTCTAGGGTGGCCGGTAAGGTGGAGGTGATTTGATCCTTGAGTAGTCTCTCAAAGCACTTCATGATGACAGAAGTGAGTGCTACGGGGCGGTAGTCATTTAGTTCAGCTATCTTTGCCTTCTTGGGTACAGGAACAATGGTAGCCATCTTGAAGCATGTGGGGACAACAGACTGGGATAGGGAGTGATTGAATATGTCTGTAAACACACCAGCCAGCTGGTCTGCGCATGCTTTCAGCTTTTCATTATTAATGAATTTGGAAAAATGTTGAAAAACATAATTCCACTTTGATATTATGTGCTATTGTGTGTAGGCCAGTGACAAAAAAAATCTAAATTTAATCAATTTTAACTTCAGGCTGTAGCAGGCTGTAGCACAACAAAATGTGGAAAAAGTCAAGGGGTGTGAATACTTTCTGAAGGCACTGTATATGTACATATCTACCTCAATTACCTCGCCACAAGACATGCCACAAGAGGTCTCTTCACAGTCCCCGAGTCCAGAACAGACTATGGGAGGTGCACAGTACTACATAGAGCCATGAGTACAGGGAACTCTATTCCAAATCAAGTAACTGATGGATTTTGTATTGTAGATATGTGGCAGTGGTGGAGTAGGGGCCTGAGGGTACACAGTGTGTTGTAAAATCTGTGAATGTATTGTAATGTTTTTAAAATTGTATAACTGCCCCTTAATTTTGCTGGACCCCAGGAAGAGTTTGTTAGATTACTTGTTAGATATTACTGCACTGTCGGAACTAGAAGCACAACCATTTCTCTACACTCGCATTAACATCTGCTAACCATGTGTATGTGACAAATAATAAATATCTTAAGTTTTCAACCCCTTTGGAATGGCAAGCCTAAATAAGTTCAAGAGTAAAAAATGTGCTTAACATCTCACATAATAAATTGCATGGAATCACTCCGTGTGCAATAATACTGTTAAACATGATTTTTGAATGACTACCTTACAGTATCTCTGTGCCCCAAACCTACATTATCTGTAAGGTCCCTCAGTCGAGCAGTGAACTTCAAACACAGATTCAACCACAAACACCAGTGAGGTTTTTCAATGCCTCTCAAAGAAGGGCACCTATTGGTAGATGGGTAAAAATAAAAAAAGCAGACATTGAATTTCCCTTTGAGCATGGTGAAATTATTAATTACACTTTGGATGGTGTATCAATACACCCAGTCACTACAAAGTTACAGGCATTAAACATTTAGAGAGTTACTTTAAAACAGTTAGAGAGTTAATGGCTGTGATAGGAGAAAACTGAGGATGGATCAACAACATTGTAGTTACTCCACAATGCTAACCTAATTGACAGAGTAAAAATAAGGAAGCCTGTACAGGAATACAAATATTCCAAAACATGCATCCTGTTTGTAAGAAGGCACTAAAGTAATATTGCCCCCGAAAAATGTGGCAAAGCAATTTACTTTTTGTCCTCAGTACAAGGTGTTATATTTTGGGCATCATGATATGGGTATGCTTGTAATAGTTAAGGACTGGGGAGTTTTTCAGGATAAAAAATAAACATAATGGAGCTAAGCACAGGCAAAATCCTAGAGGAAAACCTAGTTTTAGTATGCTTTCCACCAGACACTAAGAGATTAATTCACCTTTCAGCAGGACAATAACCAAAAACACAAGGCCAAATATACACTGGAGTTGCTTACCAAGAAGACAATGAATGTTCTTGAGTGGTCGAGTTACACATTTGACTAAAATCTGCTTGAAAATCAATGGCAAGTCCTAAAAATGGTTGTCTAGCAATGATCAGCAACCAATTTGAGCTTGAATAATTTTGAAAAGAATGATGGGCAAATGTTGCACAGTCCAGGTGTTGAAAGCTGTAAGAGACTTACCCAGAAAGACTCACAGCTGTAATCGCTGCCAAAGGTGTATTTACTCAGGGGGTTGAAGACTTATCTAATCAAGATATATTAGTGTTTAATTTTTCACAAATTTCTTTACATATTGTGGATTTTTTTCAGACTTTGACATTAAAAGAGTATTTTGTGTTGATCGTTGACATAAAATGACAAATCAATTGGATCCCACTTTGTAACACAATAAAATGTGGAAAATGTAAAGTGTTGATAATACTTTCTGAAGGAACTGTAGTTAGGGGTAAATTGATTAGGTAACAGGATATATAATAAACAGTAGCAGCAGCGTATGTGAGTCAAAAGAGTTAGTGCAAAGAGGGTCAATGCAGATAGTTTGGGTAGCTAATTGGTTAACTATTTAGTAGTCTCATGGCTTGGGGGTAGAAGCTGTTCAGGGTCCTGTTGGTTCCAGACTTGGTGCATCGGTACCGCTTGCCATGCGGTAGCAGAGAGAACAGTCTGTGAAAATGTATCAACCCCTGCTAAAATGTCAATTCATTATATTCCACATAATAATTCACATTTCCTTTTGCAGCAGGGTTAGTTTCCTGCTGTAGCAAACTGGCTCAAATTATAATCCTACATCTGTAGCTAGCCAGCTCACATAATTACCAGAACATTACCAGCCCTCTCCTTTCCTCCTTTCGGTAAATCTGACCATGACTCCATTTTGCTCCTCCCCACCAACAAACAAAAACTGAAGAGGTAAGTTCTGGTGGTCAAGTCTGTTTTGATCACGAGGACTGGAATATGTTCTGGGTCGTCATTACACCCCTTCAGGGTTGTCTTTCATAGCATGATACAATAACACAATACGTCATACTCTTCCTGTCTGATACTGACATATTCCCTGACTTAAAAGCATCAACCATTTCTTGGGGGACTTTCAGTGTCTACCATCCATCAAGTGTCTACCATCCATCCATCCATTCATCCATCCATCCATCAATCCACCCCATCAATCCAATCCAGTATTTAGTTATCTATAAATATTACAGTATACAACAGTAAATACTACCGTTTTCACGGTAGTATTTTTGAGGACTTTATTCACTACAGTGAATACCATAGTATTTCTACCATAGTATACTGTAGTATATTTTCATGTGGGAAGGGTTTGTGACTAGAAACGTTTTCATCCTAAGAACTGTTTTTGTAAGAAAGGGTTACGTGATGATTATTTGGAAGGCAAGATGGATTCTTTGGAAGGCAAAAAGGGTTTTTCAACGTATTTATTTGAGTCAATACAAGTTAGAATAACCTTTGGCAGTGATTACAGCTGTGAGTCTTTCTGGGTAAGTCTCTAAGATCTTTGCACACCTGGATTGTACAATATTGCACATTCATCTTAAAAAAATTATTCTAGCTCTGTCAACGTGGTTGTTGAGCATTGCTAAACAGCCATGTTCAAGTCTTACCATATATTTTCAAGCCGATTTAAGTCAAAACTGTAACTAGGCCACTCAGGAACATTCAACGTAATCTTGGTAAGCAACTCCATTGTACATTTGGCCTTGTATTTTAGATTATTGTCCTGCTTAAAGGTGAATTAATCTCCCAGTGCCTGTTGGAAAGCAGACTGAACTAGGTTTTCCTGTAGGATTTTGTCTGTGCCTGTGCCTTAGCTTTATTCTGTTTCTTTTTATCAACAAAAAAAATCCCTAGTTCTTGCCGATCACAGGCATACCCATAATATGATGCAGCCACCACCATGCTTGAAAATATGGATAGTGGTACTCAGTGACGTGTTGTGTTGGATTTTCTCCAAACATAACACTTTGTATTCAGTACATAAAGTGTATTTCTCTGCCATATTTGGTTTTGTTGCAGTTATACTTCAGTGCCTTATTGCAAACAGAATGCATGTTTTCCCCAAAAAATGATTCTGTAAATACGCTTCCTTCTTTTCACGCTGTTATTTAGGTTAGTGTTGTGGAGTAACTACAATGATGTTGATCCATCCTCAGATTTCTCCTACCAAAGCCATTAAACTCTATAACTGTTTTAAAGTCATTATTGGCCTCATAGTGAAATCCCTGACCGAATGCCTTCCTCTCCGGCAACTGAGTTAGGAAGGATGTCTCGATCATTGTAGTGACTGGGTATATTGATACACCATCCAAAGTGTAGGTAATAACTTCACCATGCTCAAAGGGATATTCAGTGACTGCTACCAATAGGTGCCCTTCTTTGCGAGGCATTGGATAACCTCACTGGTCTTTGTGGTTGAATCTGTGTTTGAAATCCACTGCTTGACTGAAGGACAATTGTATGTGTGGGGTACAAAGATTAGGTACTCATTCAAAAATCTTGTTCAACACTATTATTGCACACAGTGAGTCCATGCAACTTATTATGTGACTTGTTAAGCACATTTTTACTCCTGAATTGATTAAAGGCTTGCCACAACAAAGGGGTTGAATACTTATTGACACAAGACATTTCAGCTTTTTATTTTTTATTAATTTGTAAAAAAAAATCTAAACACATAATTCTACTTTGACATTGTGGGGTATTGTGTGTAGGCTAGTGACACAAAATCACAAAATGTGGAAAAAGTCAAGGGGTGTGAATACTTTCTGAAGGCACTGTATATATTTATGGAGACAAGCAGAAGAACCCTTTTTGGTTCTACTTAGCACCTGTTTTCTATGATTGTATGCCGCAGGCTAATTTGGGGATTTTATTATTTTATCACTGTGGTTAATGCACGTCCTAAGGTAAACAACTAAACTGATATTATATACTAAATACAGTTTTATTCTTTCTTGTATGACCATAATTTTCCAGATATTTATGTCTTAAAGTGAACCAGTATTTGAATGGAGTACTACAATGGCAGCCCACAGGTGGAAAATTAGGGACCCTGAATAAAAACATGTTTTAAAACATTATTTGATAGCGAAGGACATATTCAACCCAACGAAGCAACTCCTCCGCCTGCTCGGGTCAGTTTTCATGGTTGAGACTATGTTTCTACCATTGCCTCTCTCTGCTTTCTGAGCACCTGCGCTTGCTAGCCCGCCCTCTTGCAAACATACTGCCTACTGAGCCCCCCCCCCCTTTTCTGCACTGTAGAGAACAGGTTTCCAGCACTTGCCAGAGCTGCTCGCAATGGACAGCGCTGTGAAGATGCAATGATCTCTTTCACGGCACGACCACTTGAATGAAATCACTGCTGACAAGCGGTCTTAACACAGAACCGAGAGACCAAGAAGGAGAGTGCGAGAGCAAGAGGGAAAGCGAGAGAGAAGGAGAGCTCTGTGGACTATCTTTGACACAAAGAAACAGGGTTTTGAACCTGCAAACCAAGGAGCTTCTGTCACATCTCTAGTTGCTCTACATCTAGAATAGCCAAGATGGAAGAAGATTTGGATGAGGGTCAGACTCAGAAAGGTAAGGAAAAGAGAAAGAGTATTTTTTAGTGGATGGATTGAGATTCCCTTTGAGTAAAATCTTCCCCTAATTCCTTTGTCTGTCTGTCAGAGGACTATTTATTCATAAAGGATTGGGTAAATAGTTGGTTAATACTCTGGGTATAAAAGAGCATCTGTTTTGGTTGTTCCTTTGTCCACTGAGTGTCTGCTTGACTGAAGTGTGTTTGTGTGTTGTCTGCTGTCGAGACAGTCAGAGAGTGGTGTGAACTGCTTCTATGAGCGTTGACTGTGAAAACGCAGGGACAATTGTCTTTGTTCACAGGCGTCTCGGTAAGGCTCTCGCATGCCTGTCGAGATGGCTCAGAGGAACATTGAAGGCAAGAGACCTCGAGCCAGCTCCGTTCACTTATAAAACCATTGTATCCAGACTATCCACATGTCCAGCTATTGTATTTAAATCAAAGCTCTTTTATTATTTTAACAAACCCCCCCCCAAAAAAAAAAAATCAGGATTTCATGCATGTCAGAATTTCTCTCTTGTTCATGTGCATGCTATTTATAATGCAAACCCACCCCCTCCCACCAAACCAGTGTTTAAGTGTATGCTTGAGGGGTAAATAGCTGTGTACTGTATAAATACATTTATGTTTACCAGGCGCTGCCATTAGTTTGAATTTGCATTCCTCCATATTAATAAAATTGCTCACTGTATGAAAAAAGGATGCTATCATTCTCTGAGGTGTGTCTCCCCCCTTCACTCCTCCTTCCTTCCTTCCTTTTTTCCCTCCATCCCAAGTTCTGTGCACGTGACAGGGCTTCATACGTCTGTGCTTCTTTTCTTCCCTCCTCCCCGTCCCTCCCACCCTCCTTCTTCTCATCCCTGAAAACCAGTGAGCGCTTCACAGGCATGAGTGAGAGCTGAAACCGTTACCATGGCACTGGCCAAGTCTAGTCATTATCCCTGTAGCTACTCTCTGCTCTCTGTTCCGTTCCTGCAGATGACATTTTGGTCCCCTGGCCAATCAGTTTACTCAGTGTCTGTGTGCACGTGAGTGTGTTTGTGTGTGTGAGTGTCATGGATGCTAGTTTACCTAGAAATACTTATTGCAAAGTGGCATACCTTTATTGTCTGGTAAGGTGTTAATACCATTAGCGGCTGCAATATGACATTGGCTCAGGAATTCTATTTTCACAGTATGGTTCATGCCTTTATAAGACTATAATGTCTCCAACCTGTGGGATGACTACCGGAAACTTCTGGATAGCAGTGTTGATTAAATACCGATCAGTCACCGTTACTAAGTGGGCACTCTGTGTGAATTCTATATCCTTGAATCCCAATCTGTCACATCATACAGTTGGCACTCTCCCCATGTTCATCCATCTGAAAGAGACTAGCACCCAGGCTTTACATGCATGTCTGTAGTACACCACGTCCATTCATTTGGCTGAAGAAAACAGCTATAATTACTTAGCCAATCAAGCTTTCCACTACTGGTTCTGTGGCCCCACTGGCCCAAATGTGGCTAACTGGCACATATCTTCTCCATCAAATCTGGAAAGTTATACATAAAACACGGCACTAAAGCAGTTTGGCTGAGTGCTGCTCCACATTAACGTTCATCTTTATTGCTTCCTCACTGAATCAACACACTGACTGATGAACTTCAGTAACCTGGTCCCAGACCTTTTTGTGCTGTATATCCAACGCCTATGGCCTTACGTCATGCTAAACCATGACAATGATCATAGGAGTTGGATACAGCACAAACAGGTCCAGGACCAGGTGTAACCGGTGTGAAATGCCTAGCTAGTTAGCGGTATGTGCTAGTGGTGTTCAACCGGTGATGTCACTCGCTCTGAGACCTTGAAGAAGTTGTTGCCCTTGCTCTGCAAGGGCCGTGGCTTTTGTGGAACGATACGTAACGGAGCTTCGTGGGTGGCGGTTGTTGATGTGTTCAGAGGGGCCCTGGTTCGAGCCCAGGTTCGGCTAAAGAGTGGGACGGAAGCAACACTGTTACACATGCTAGAACTTCATCTAGGAACACTTAGCTAGATGTCTAGTGCTTGAAACAAGATGATTTGATGCTCCTGTTTGCAATTATGAGGTCCGAAAGCATGAATAATGTAAGTGCCAATGTAATAGGCTGGCCTACATGCTGCTACAGTATAGTATATGCAGTGTGTCTTGCCCACTAGAAAAGAATGGAATTTTGGTTCTCGTATAATATTTGCAGTTTGGTTCCACCTTGTAAACCTAATCCCCCCCCAAACAGAAAAGCACCCCCCCCCAAACAGAAAAAGCAACAACCTCAAACAAACAGAAAATTGCCCCAAAACTGTCATGACATTTCAAGTACTGACACAAGGAAAATACATTTGACTATACACAGCTAGAGTAGCCATATTGAGGGGGACTTGGGTATGGTCTCACAGTATTATCCTCACAGTGGTTGTGTTTTATGTTGTACTTTTTTTTAATAACAGTAATAATCCACAGTGCAGCCATAAATAAACCTATTATTTGGCAAGCACCAAAACAACAATGAGTTATAACTATATAATAATGATTAATACACTACATATTATCTAATAATGATCTATAAACTACCTATAAAACTACAACCCCTCATAAAGGGAAGATTGGGCCTTATTCTTATATTACGAGTTCTAAGTCTCTTGTCGCTTGGATGAGACAATTATTCACATGACCACTGCAAATTGTACTAAGTTGGTGCTACATGAAAAGAACAGCATGGTCACCTTGCTGTTATGAAAGACTGGCTTAAGAGCACATGACAGCGGAGATTTAAAACCCTCCTGGGAGCAAGGACAATGAATGACTTGGAGTCCCTGCCTTGAGGGCCTCTCAAATGGCTTTTTGATGCCTATATTTAATGTTCTATGTTTTTTTGTGTTTTCTTGGATGGCAAATTTATTTCTGTTTTACATTCTTTGGAGTTGTGGAGATTATTTTACATTGTTGAAAACAATGAATGGGAACTGCTACTGTAGCATTGATTTTAGTCTGAACTGAAGTCGTTGATCTTTCACTAGTCATGCCACCTAGCTTTTACCATGCTTTTTTCCCCCACTTATATATACAGTGTTGTTATGTGCTCTGTGCTGTAACCAGAAATCTGAGCAAACTCTCAGGAAGAAGCGTCATTAAACAGTTATGCTTTTATTTAATAGTCTATGTGACCTAACCTATCATTTTGGGGTGTCTGGTCACAATCTGACCCCCCACCTCAGAGAACCCTGAGTCCATGATGTATTTAAGAGGACAATCACTTGTAAGTGCACTTTCTCTGGGGTCATTACTCCATCAACTGTCACCTATGAGGTCACCTGTTATATGTGGACCAGAGCTCTATAGGTCATCTGTAGCCCTTTCCTGGCATTAGGGGCACCATGGACTAGCCAGGGGGCTAACATGAGAGAAGAGAAAATGTAATGCACCTACTGTACGTAACATGACATCTAATGGTTTTCAGACACAACGTAACTGTACATGCATTGTAAAAGGGCGTATTTTATACCTCTCAGTACTGCTTTGTAAATCCTCAAAATAACAATAAACACCCACAAATAGTTTGAATCACATTCTTTTTTTTTTTACCATTAACAAAGGGTTACAAGGTCTATTTTAAGGGACTTTCAATTGTCATGTGACAGGAATTGATCATCTTAGTGTTGATCTTCTGTTATATTGCTACTGATATTACAGATCTAGTTTAGCTTTCTAATGGAAGAGGGGTACTTCTTAATAATAATGTAAATTGCAGAGTTATAGATTGGGCCTTGCAATTCTTTTAGGGTTCAAGAAACTGATCAAATATTGGAAAATATTGTATTATGGGATCTCTATGGTCCTCCTCCTCAGACTGCAAATCTCAGATTGTGAGTCAGATGCACAAGCTGCTCTCTTCATCTGTTAGTCAAATGTAGCGCTTCATGCCGCGTGCCACAAGTCACCAACAACAACAGCGGACAATCCTAATTCACCAAAATAAAATGGCTTAATCAAAACGAATTTGTTATGTCAAAACATTAAATGAAGTCATAAACATCTGTCCTAGCTTGATACCGAGGAATCAATTCCACTTTAGGTAGCAATTGTAATGACATACTGCTGTGACCGCTCCAGCTCTGAATGAAAGGAAAAATGTAGTAAGGCCCACCTGTTAAGACTACCTGAGCCAAGGGAAGGAATTAGTTCTCCTTCTGTTCAACTCGGTTGATCAAGTTTTATTGCCAATGTGTGATAATGTGCTCAGGAGTCAAGGCTCAATAGAGGGAAAATTCCACGGCAAATAGAAATTCTTGGAACCTATCAGATCTGTCCTAAAACATTAATTGAAGTAGAAAAGCTATATCATTCAGGTATTGTATTGCTGTAGTATATTACATTTAAACTAATGAAATGTGTAATCTGGAACCATTATCACACATCATATGCTCTATTGTCCCCTATAAACTGGACATTTGTGTTATAATGCAGCATTGCACATTTCGAGGCCCTCTAACATGGGCTGTGATATTTCATGCTTTGATACATGGTTTTCCCTCTCCCAAAATCTTGAACTGATTATCCATATGGAGTTAATCTTCTCACACAGTGAATTCTGGCTTTCTCCACTGACAGCTGACCTGCTCTTCCACTTCCATTGTTTTGGACTCCAGCTGCATCCTTCCATCCTATGGTGGTCAAGGGAATTCCACAAATTGTTCCCAAATGTTCCCCAAAATGTTGTCAGTTATTAGGTGAGAGTGGGGTTAGTTGAGTCATCTTTTACATTCAGCATCACTCCGCCAAGGGAAATATGATACACTTTCTAACAAAGATATCTACATACAGTGCCGGTCAAAAGTTTGGACACACCTACTCATTCAAGGGTTTTTCTTTATTTTTACTATTTTATACATTGTAGAATAATGAAATAGCACATATGGAATCATTAAGTAACCAAAAAATTGTTAAACAAATCAGAATATATTTTATATTTGAGATTCTTGAAAGTAGTAGGATGTGTTGTTTAAGTGTTCCCTTTATTTTTTTGAGCAGTATATATTTTGTATATTGTTTCCTATAAAGGGTGGCTCAACCAACCCCACTCTCCCCTAGTGGCCAACGTCTGAGGGTTTTCTCATTGTTCTCACAATAATGTCTAGCAGGTGCTCAAAAAACACGACAACATATTTCAATAACTTTTCGGTCGGGAATGTCTTATCTTTTATCGAAAGTTATATGATTTTATATGATGTGATCATATTAACAGAAATATGAATTGAGCATCTAAAAACGTAATTTTAATGGTAAATCTTATAATTTTGGACTGAACTTAAAATCTCACATTGGAGACAACTGCACGAAACCTGCTTGCATGGTTAAATATTTCACCACCATTACAGAAGCATGTACATCGGTTGGGGGCTTGATTAATTCAGTCCCTTTCAAAACCAATGCCTGGGCTTTCAGACCTGACCTGGGCCTGTACTGTACTTCACCCCAGAGGGTTATCTGTGTAATGAGTCTCATTCACCCATTGTCCTAGTGAATTTGTTGACACACAGTAACTGGGTCACAGCTCTGAAGTACCCTGTCTATTCTCAGATTTTGCACCGTGGTTGACATGGCAACCATACTGGTTGATTAAACTTGCGCAGAGTAATAAGGGGCGTGGAGAGCTCTGAAAACCTGCTTGCTCCAGGCAGGGGAAGAGGCCGAACGAACGGTATATGGAAAGCGAGCGTCAGCATCAAGACACGTACTCTTCCGACATTCACAGACTAAAACATCCAACCATACCCCCCCACTGCTTAGCGGAAGTCTCCAGGCTTCCAGATCTAGTGAAAAATAAATGTGCAAATGTACTTTATGTACACCACAAGCCACTCCAACCGCACTCATTTGCTTTCTCTCATGTATTCTCTTTCCTTCTCTCTCAAGATCTCCCTCTGTCTCCCCCTCACCTCTTCATCATCAAACTTTCCATCATCAATGTTTTATGAGAGGTGACTATTATATGATGGCAACCTCAGCCATTTATATGAGTCATGGGTTGCTGAGGGTTTGTGCATGCGTGCACGTTTGTGTGCTTATGTGCATTTGTGTGTGTGTCTGTGTACCCCTTTTGCCTGTCGGACATGATGCAGACAGATGGGAGAGAGGTGGGAATGGGGAGGGGGCATGGGAAGGGGGTGTCCTTTCTCTTTGTATTAGAGAGAGACGCCTTCTGTTGATTGGACTGGAGAGACGGGTCACGACCAAATTACAGGCTTACACTTTTGAAGAGGGGCTTTTTGTGCGGGGGACAATTGATCCTTCTCTAAGCCCGCCCCCCTTGGTTACTGTTGCAACATCAGACAACATTTCTCTCTGAAACCCAATTCCTCATTAAAACTATGAGAGAAAACCCCTCTTCAATGATCTCAAATTGTGGTTGTATTACACAGTGAAATGAAACACGGACTACCCCTTGCTAATCAGAAGATTCTTGGGTATGTTGTGGTGGACTGTTATTACAATTGCACTGTAAGCATACAGTCAAAGCTATTAACCACTTTGGAGTTAATTTGCTCTCAAATCGTATCCTGATGTTGACAGCAGATGAGAGTTGTATTCATAATTTAAACTCAGCAAAACAAGAAACGTCCCTTTTTCAGGACCCTGTCGTTCAAGGATAATTCGTAAAAATCAAAATAACTTCACAGATCTTCATTTGTAAAGGGTTTAAACACAGTTTCCCATTCTTGTTCAATGAACCATGAACAATTAATGAACATGCACCTGTGGAAAGGTCGTTAAGACACTAACAGCTTACAGACGGTAGGCAATTAAGATCACAGTTATGAAAACTTAGGACACTAAAGAGGCCTTTCTGCTGAATCTGAAAAACACCAAAAGAAAGATGCCCAGTGTCCCTGCTCATCTGACCTGTTCACCGGACGTGCTACCTGTCCCAGACCTGTTGTCCCAGACCTGCTGGAACCCTGACCTATTCACCGGACGTGCTACCTGTCCCAGACCTGCTGTTTTCAACTCTCAGGAGCGGTAGAGATACTCTCAAAGATCGTCTATGAAACAGCCAACTGACACTTACTCTTGTGTTACTGACTTGTTGCACCCTCGACAACTACTATGATTATTATTATTTGACAATGCTGGTCATTTATGAACATTTGAACATCTAGGCCATGTGCTGTTATAATCTCCACCCGGCACAGCCAGAAGAGGACTGGCCACCCCTCACAGCCTGGTTCCTCTCTAGGTTTCTTCCTAGGTTTTGGCCTTTCTAGGGAGTTTTTCCTAGCCACCGTGCTTCTACACCTGCATTGCTTGATGTTTGGGGTTTTAGGCTGGGTTTCTGTACAGCACTTTGAGATATCAACTGATGTAAGAAGGGCTATATAAATAAATTTGATTTGATTTGATTTGAATGTGCCTTAGGCATGCTGCAAGGAGGCATGAGGACTGCAGATGTGGCCAGGGAAATAAATTGCAATGTTCGTACTGTGAGACGCCTAAGACAGCGCTACAGGGAGACAGGACCGACAGCTTATCGTCCTCGCAGTGGCAGACCACGTGTAACAACACCTGCACAGGATCGGTACATCCGAACATCACACCTGTGGGACAGTTACAGGATGGCAACAACAACTGCCCGAGTTACACCAGGAACACACAATCCCTCCATCAGTGCTCAGACTGTCCACAATAGGATGAGAGAGGCTGGACTGAGGCTTGTAGGTCTGTTGTAAGGCAGTTCCTCACCAGGCATCACCGGCAACAACGTCGCCTATGGGCACAAACCCACCGTCGCTGGACCAGACAGGACTGGCAAAAAGTGCTCTTCACTGACGAGTCACGGCTTTGTCTCACCAGGGGTGATGGTCGGATTCGCATTTATCGTGAAAGGAATGAGCGTTACACCGAGGCCTGTACTCTGGAGCGGGATCGATTTGGAGGTAGAGGGTCCGTCATGGTCTGGGGCAGTGTGTCACAACATCATCGGACTGAGCTTGTTGTCATTGCAGGCAATCTCAATGCTGTGCGTTACAGGGAAGACATCCTCCTCCCTCATGTGGTACCCTTCCTGCAGGCTCATCCTGACATGACCCTCCAGCATGACAATGCCACCAGCCATACTACTCGCTCTGTGAGTGATTTCCTGCAAGACAGGAATGTCAGTGTTCTGCCATGGGCAGCGAAGAGCCCGGATTTCAATCTCATTGAGCACGTATGAGACTTGTTGGATCGGAGAGTGAGGGCTAGGTCCATTCCCCCCAGAAATATCCGGGAACTTGCAGGTGTCTTGGTGGACGAGTGGGGTAACATCTCACAGCAAGAACTGGCAAATGCTTTAGTTCAGGTCTGGGAGGAGATCCCTCAGGAGACCATCCGCCACCTCATCAGGAGCATGCCCAGGCGTTGTAGGGAGGTCATACAGGCACGTGGAGGCCACACACACTACTGAGCCTCATTTTGACTTGTTTTAAGGACATTACATCAAAATTGGATCAGCCTGTAGTGTGGTTTTCCACTTTAATCTTGAGTGACTCCAAATCCAGACCTCCATGGGTTGATAAATTGGATTTCCATTGATTATTTTTGTGTGATTTTGTTGTCAGCACATTCAACTATGTAAAGAAAAAAAGTATTTAATAAGATTATTTCTTTCATTCAGATCTAGGATGTGTTATTTAAGTGTTCCCTTTATTTTTTTGAGCAGTATATATGGTACCAGTCAAAAGTTTGGACACACCTACTCATTAAAGGGTTTTTCTTTATTTTTACTATTTACTATAGTTTTGATAACTGTCAAATGTAGTAACAGGTCCATGTAGAATAAACAACCCTTACATAATGCCATAGAAGCAGTGTTCTGCTAATATAACAATGTGCACATTTCATCTTTCATTGTCATTCCCAGCCGATACAAAGACTATCGGCATTTTGTCTTGTGGTAATAGGGCTACCTTGGAAACATGTCAGAATGGTCATACCTTCCTGTGTGGTGTCCCATATTTTTTATGGGCTCCTAACCAACTGTGCTATTTTGTTTGTTTTTTCCGGTTGTTTGTAACTAATTTTGTACATAATGTTGCTGCTACCGTATCTTATGACCGAAAAGAGATCAGAACAGCAATTACTCACCTCAAACTTCACAAAGATTTTTTCTTTAATGAGTCCGACGCAAAGGATATACTGCTTTGTCAAGACAAGGCCCAAATCCCAGTCACCCGCGTGAAGAAAAGATGGAGAAAAAGGGGGAGTGCCTTGTAAGAATTTGCCAACAAGGAGGTAAACCACCACCACCCTCCATATTATTGGCCAACATGCAATCATTGGAAAACAAACTGGACGATTTACGATTAAGACTGTCCTACCGACGGGACATTAAAAACTGTAACATCTTATGTGCTTCGTCAGGACAGAGCAGCTATGTCTGGTAAGACGAGGGGCGGGGGTGTGTGTCTATTTGTCAATAACTGCTGGTGTGCGATGTCTAAAATTAAAGAAGTCTTGAGGTATTGCTCGCCTGAGTTAAAATACCTCATGATAAGCTGTAGACCACATTTTCTACCAAAAGAGTTCTCATCTATATTATTCATAGCCATCTATTTACCACCACAAACCGATGCTGGCACGAAGACCGCACTCAACGAGATGAATAAGCCCATAAGCAAACAAGAAAATGCTCATTCAGAAGCGGCACAATTAGTGGCCAGGGACTTTAATGCAGGCAAACTTAAATCAGTTTTACCTCATTTCTACCAGCATGTCACATGTGCAAGCAGAGGAAAAAAAACTTTAGACCACCATTTCTCTTCACACAGAGACGGATACAAAGCTGTCCCTCACCCTCCATTTGGCAAATTTGACCATATTGCCAGATGTAGACTGGCTGGCTCCAGATTGAATTTGATTCAGGCCAGTGAATACGTTACAGTATGCAACCAACTGTGACATGTTTTGCTATAGCCCTGGGTTGGTTTGAGTTTGTTGCTGCTGGTTAGTACACTGTTCAACAGTAGTCAGACATGAGTTAGCTAGTACCACCATAGCTGCATCCAATATTTATTTGTGCCATAGACATGGGTTGCACCTCAGATGCTGGTGACTGTTTAGTCTAAATTACACTAAGTTACAGTGGCATGGAAATATGATGACATTGCTAAAGTAGGCAAATAATTAGTAGGAAACAACTTTGCCATATAATGTGGTCAAATTTACATTAACTGGCAATGTTGCCATTACTGTTACTGGCAGAATTCGTAAAAAAAAACATCATATATACACAAGTATGTGGACACCCCTTCTAATTAGTGAATTTGGCTAGTTCAGCTACACCCGTTGCTGACAGGTGTATACAATTTCCAAATACATAACCAGCAGTCTATGGTCTAGCTGCTGGTATGTGGTGGACCAACAAACTCCAACCACCTATTCCGCATCATGACAGGCTCCAACCATAGTTGTTGGCTGTGCATCCTGCTGGAAGCATACATTGCATGTTCAATCCATATAGGGCTTTTCAGTCTCAAACGGCAGTGGTCCTTTGTACACGTTGGTTGGGGGTGATGAAACAACAGTTCCCCATTCAACGAAGGGAAGCAAAGTGGGCGTGGGGGCATGATTTGTTGAGATAATTATAATCCAAACCCAACCTTCAATTACTCATTTGGACGCACTGTTCCAAACTTTGTTTTAGACGAGACTGACTTTATGACCAAAATTATCCTATTTACACTTTGTAGCCAATTTTGACGGTAGAATAAACGTTTTTGACTCATATCGATGCCACTTAGGCCGTTTTCAAAGGGATTAGTTGTTTTTTAGGGGCAGTTGCTCTTTTTAAGCATCTTTTAACACAGGCTTAACGCCTAACAAACACTTTATACTTTTTTTTAACACTTTTAACATAGGCCAGGCCTGTTGTTACCTCCTATCCCAGCGACGCCTTGCATTATGCCTGGGAAGAAAACTTTTTGTCTCAGCTTTCCATTGTCTCAACCATTGGCTCAACTTACCCCAAGGCAAATATTTTGATTATATTATCCCACACAAGGATGCACTTTCATGCTAGGTTTGGACCTCATATCGAAGATCATTGAGACCCCAACTGATGTATAGAACAATCTTAAAAGTATCTACTTTGGTTTAGATACAAGCATTATGAAACCTTTAACACAAATGAATTTGACTTTGTGAAAATCTTTTTTTTTTTACCTAACTTTCTCCTTTCTTACTTCACCTCTTCCTAAATATTTGGTAAAATTCTACATTTTGTGTATGGTTTCCTACAAACCCTTCTTGTTTTATTTCCACCACTCTCCCCTACATAGGCTGCTGTTCTATCCGCATGCATTGATGTCAGAGGGACAAAAAAGGTTTTTGTTGTTAGCATTAACTTCTTTGTTGTTGTAATATGACATGGCAGTTTCACCAGGATTCCAGATGTAATACGTCTGTAGCCATGAAGTGCTTTGAAAGGATGGCTCACATCAACATCATTATCCCAGAAACCCTAGACCCACTCCAATTTGCATACTTCACTAACAGATCCACAGATGATGCAATCTCTATTGCACTCCACACTGCCCTTTCCCACCTGGGCAAAAGGAACACCTATGTGAGAATGTTATTCATTGACTACAGCTCAGCGTTCAACACCATATTGCCCTCAAAGCTCATCACTAATCTATGGACTCTGGGACTAAACACCTCCCTCTGCAACTGGATCCTGGACTTCCTGACGGGCCGCACCCAGGTGGTAAGGGTAGGTAACAACACATCTGCACGCTGTAACAACACACCTCCTGTACTCCCTGTTCACTCATGACTGCACGGCCAGGCATGACTCCAACACCATCATCAAGTTTGTCGATGACACAACAGTGGTAGGCCTGATTACCGACAGCGATGAGACAGCCTATAGGGAGGAGGTCAGAGACCTGGCCGTGTGGTGCCAGGACAACAACCTCTCCTTCAACGTGATCAAGACAAAGGAGTTGATTGTGGACTACAGGAAAAGGAGGACTGAGCACGCCCCCATTCTCATTGACAGGGCTGTAGTGGAGCAGGTTGAGAGCTTCAAGTTCCTTGGTGTCCACATCACCGACAAACTTACATTGTCCAAATGTTATGCAGCTGTACCATCAAGAGCATCCTGACTGGTTGCATCACTGGCTGGTATGGCAACTGCTCGGGCTCCGTACGCAAGGCACTTCAGAGGGCAGTGCGTACAGCCCAGTACATCACTGGGGCCAAGCTTCCTGCCATCCTGGACCTCTCTATACAAGGCGGTATCCTAGGAAGGCCCTAAAAATTGTCAAAGACTCCAGCCACCCTAGTCATAGACTATTCTCTCTGTTACTTCATGACAAGTGCCAAGTCTAGGTCCAAGAGGCTTCTAAACAGCTTCTACCCTCAAGTCATAAGACTCCTGAACATGTAATCAAATGGCTACCCAGACTATTTGCTATTCACACTAGTTGTTATTTTCCCTAACATAACATCAACACACAAAGATTGAGTCAGGAATCTCAAGATCAATGTAGTGCTGTGAAATTAGACTGTGATGATGGGAGGAGTAGCTGTGGTTTTCCAGTGGAGAGTTGTTGAGATTGAAAACTTGTTAGAAGACAAAAGTGCCATGTAAATCTGTGTTAATGTCAATATATGGTCTCCTTCTCTTATAATGAATGAGTAATGAAAATATGGCCATATTATCTTTTGGTCATACATACGGTCGTTGAAATTATTTATACAATATATTGATGACATAATGTATATTATCGGCCTATTGGTCTAATGCTAATTTGCTACCGAACCTTGTCATTATATGATACCATCAATTTCCTTTATACTGACAAAGCATACCGTAACCTCAATTACATGCCAATCATGAATTCCCTATCCCTCGAGACAGAGTTTGGTGTGATCAACCCATGTCTGTCCCAGTTGCCATGGCAACACTATCCCATATAGCTTTAGTCTTCATTGTCAGGTCCCAGGGATATTATAACAGTATTTGTCGTGGCTAGTGATCCATAAATCCCACCACCGCCTATTAACTCTGTCCAGTCATAAGCAGCCACAGTGTTTCATTATTGAGTCCAATGGCAGACATCTACACTAATGTGAGTTCCTGCAGCGTTTCTGCAATGGAAGTGTGGAAGCCAAGCTATGCCAAAAAATGTAGTTATGAAAAGAAGACAAACATTTATATATACTATATATATATATGTTTACCTTAGGTTCCTATTTTAAACCTGTGTAGTTTACATGTGTTGTTACACACTAATGGTTTGTAATGATAAATAGACACAACTTAGTGTAAAGCATTACAAAGTTTCAGATTACCCTTTTAAAATACAACTCAAATAAATGTGTCCTCCAGTTATGGGTGACATATCTGAATAATGCACAAGACTAATAAAACCATTTTAACGAACATGACATGAGTCATTAACATCAATGGGCAATTAAGTCACATGCCCTCAATACAACAGAGAGTTCTCTGTTACAGCTAGGCACACTTGACACTCTCTTATTGTCACCAATTCCCACTGAAAGTGAAGAGAGCCCCTAAATAGACATGTCATAGCTGGGAAATGATGTGAATCGGCCATGACGACAAGACGATACAGGCTGGCATTGGATTACAACTGTGAGGATGCAGAAAGTCTAGCCTAGGATGAGGATCAGTCTGAAACTCTCAGCCCTCCCCAACCTAGCAGGCTGTGGCGGAGATAGCTAGCTAGACTACTTGGTATTCCATTCACAGTCTGTATAGAAACATAAGCAGAGCGTGGAGGAGGGAGGAAGAAGAGGGCTATTGCTTTCGCATCGCAGAGAAAGGGAAGATCAACACAAGGCGTGATAGAGGAAATGACTGCCTGGCTGCGATGATGGAGATGTAATTGATTTGTATCTTTGAGAATTACAATAAAAATGGACTCGGCTTGGTTTATAGACTTTTTCTTTTTGAATGGGAATCGAGAGCAGGGATTGAATAAGGATGAATGGGGAAGAATTCATCAAGTTATGTAGATGCACTGGAGGAAATTCTCCAGTCGTATGAGCGTGAAATTACATTTGTGCATTTCAATAGCACTGTTCATTGATTTGGGGAGCATATTTCAGAGTGCAGTGGGAGGAGATGAAATACTATTTGACTCAATATCAGTTTATATCTGACCGTGGAAGAGTGAGGTTCACTAATAAAATTGAAAGGGGACAAACCTGATGCATATTGCGTTAGCCTGAAAGAAAGCTATGCATGTACAAAATGTATTTGTAGAGTATGTTGGCATAGCAGCCATTACTCATAGGATTAACTCACTGTCCAGATACATACACAAGCACTAACATACAGGAACATTTCCATGGGTGTGTGATGCTTTCCTACGAAACACATACGAAACACAATAATCCAGTCAATTACATCCTTACATTCCATTCACAGACACAAAGACACAGACTGAGGAACGGTGAATTCTATTAACTATTCCCCCTGATCCCCTGGGATGTGTGGCCAGACAGAGTGGATGGCCTGAATGCCTAGAGGTCAGACTTCACCTAGGGCTAAGGCTGAAAGGGTCAACTGCACCAGGGCTTTGCTGGGTTCAGTAGGGGTTCAGTTGAGTTCATCTCATTCCTCATACTAAGCTGTATATAAATTTCTGGACCTAGACTGCAGTTCACCACCAATGTGTAGAGGATGACCACTGTGTATAAAGATACCATACTGTACCACGTTGTTAGGTGAAGAATCTCCTGTGTCGAAACCCCATGAGGTGTGCCACCCAGTCACATAATATTAATGTTTAGAAACAGTTACCATATTGATTATGATAACTACTACTATGGTTACCAACTATCATAACATTTTAGTGGTTGTCGTGGTCAAAAAAAGGCCTTGAACTGACCCCAGCTTAGTCTGATTGATTCCTCTCAAGATTATTGTCCAGCACTCTCAACCAATACTCTCAATCATGTTTTTCTCCAACCCTTTGTTGTCCCATGGCTGTGATTTCCTGCATATAGTGACAATTCCCTTTTATCTTTCATGAGTGATGTCTGACCTTCTCTGTCTCTCTTCGCTGTGGGTGCTCAGGATGCCTGGAGTGCTGCATCAAATGCCTAGGTGGCATCCCATACCCGTCGCTCATCGCTACCATCCTGCTGTACGCTGGGGTGGCACTGTTCTGCGGCTGCGGTCACGAGGCCCTCTCCGGGACCGTCACCATCCTACAGAACTACTTTGAGGTGGTCCGGGGACCCGTGGATTCCTTGGACGTGTTCACCATGTGAGTAGGCTACACACCTAGGAGCTACACTGGAAACATTCAAGATATACGGCTGTGTACCAACTGAAAGTTACTCTTATACCAAGTAGCTGCTATGTACTTTGAGGAACCTGACATTAAGGAACCTAAATGTACAGTAATTGCAGACGGGGTAGAAAAGACAAACATTGTATTCTGGTAAAAGAACACTGTCTCAAACAAGTCTACAAACATGTCCCCCACAAATGATGTAGCGCTCCTTCTTGTTCCAATTAGTGACAATTATTCCAACGTATGTTGTGTGGATTAATGGATTAATGAGAGAGAGAAAAAAGTATTAGATTTTTTTCCCCTTGCTGGAAATGTAAAGTTGATAGCTGACTATGGGCGGTATGTTAGAGAATGGACTAGACTGCTTGAAAGGGAGATGCATTGATATAAAAGAGGATTTGATTTTATGGGCAGACATTTATACTGATAGTAGTCTTGCCGGACTATACTGATAGTAACATAATGGTTGATCTCAAAGAATTGACTGTGACATCATTACATTGATAACTTCCAAGATGGCGTAGGAGTCAGACGTGTGTATTTGTCTTGTCCCGTCCTGTTCTGTGTTTACATTGTTTTCATCATATATGTTTCAATTTCTTATGTATCTATTTTAATGTCACTATCCATCTACGGACTGAATATACTCTCCTGCAACCCGCCTCACCCAATGAGGTACGGATCCGCTATTTTAATACTTTAGAACCGAGACCCCATCAGAAGCTAGCCAGCTAACTAAACTCAGCAACGAAGAAACGTCCTTTTTCAGGACCCTGTCTTTCAAAGATAATTCGTAAAAATCCAAATAACTTCACAGATCTTCATTGTAAAGGGTTTAAACACTGTTTCCCATGCTTGTCAATGAACCATAAACAATTAATGAACCTGTGGAACGGTCGTTAAGACACTAACAGGTTACAGACTGTAAGCAATTAAGGTCACAGTTATGAAAACTTAGGACACTAAAGAGGCCTTTCTACTGAATCTGTAAAACACCAAAAGAAAGATGCCCAGGGTCCCTGCTCATCTGCGCGAATGTGCCTTAGGCATGCTGCAAGGAGGCATGAGGACTGCAGATGTGGCCAGGGAAATACATTTTAATGTCTGTACTGTGAGACGCTTAAGACAGCGCTACAGGGAGACAGGATGGACAGCTGATCATCCTCGCAGTGGCAGACCACGTGTAACAACACCTGCACAGGATCGGTACATCCAAACATCACACCTGTGGGACAGGTACAGGATGGCAACAACAACTGCCCGAGTTACACCAGGAACACACAATCCCTCCATCAGTGCTCAGACTGTCCGCAATAGGCTGAGAATGGCTGGACTGGGGGCTTGTAGGCCTGTTGTAAGGCAGGTCCTCACCAGACATCACCGGCAACAACGTCGCCTATGGGCACGAACCCACCATCGCTGGACCAGACAGGACTGGCAAAAAGTACTCTTCACTGACGAGTTGCGGTTCTGTTTCACCAGGGGTGTTGGTCGGATTCGGGTTTATCCTCAAAGGAATGAGCGTTACACCGATGCCTGTACTCTGGAGCGGGATCAATTTGGAGGTGGAGGGTCCGTCATGGTCTGGGGCAGTGTGTCACAGCATCATTGGACTGAGCTTTTTGTCATTGCAGGCAATCTCAACTCTGTGCATTACAGGGAAGACATCCTCCTCCCTCATGTGGTACCCTTCCTGCAGGGTCATGTCAAGATGAGCATGACAATTCCACCAGCCATACTGCTCGTTCTGTGCGTGATTTCCTGCAAGACAGGAATGTCAGTGTTCTGCCATGGCCAGCGAAGATCTCAATCCCATTGAGCACGTCTGGGACCTGTTGGATCGGAGGGTGAGGGCTAGGGCCATCCCCCCAGAAATGTCTGGGAACTTGCAGGTGCCTTGGTGGAAGAGTGGGGTAACATCTCACAGCAAGAACTGCCAAATCTGGTGCAGTCTATGAGGAGGAGATGCACTGCAGTACTTAATGCAGCTGGTGGCCACACCAGATACTGACTGTTACTTTTGATTTTGCCCCCTCCCTTTGTTCAGGGAGACATTATTACATTTCTGTTAGTCACATGTCTTTGGAACTTGTTCAGTTTATGTCTCAGTTGTTGAGTCTTGTTATGTTCATACAAATATTTTCACATGTTAAGTTTGCTGAAAATAGTAACTGGTTGACAGTGAGAGGATGTTTCTTTTTTTGCTGAGTTTAGCTACTAGCTAGTATTCAGTTAGCCACTGCTAGCGGTCCTCACTGTTAACTCGGACATCAGCCAGCCTCAACCCGGTCAATTCCTGCCAGTCTGCACAACGCGATATCAACCCAGAGTATATCGGACTGCTTTTTCTCTACCACATCTTCCAACTGCAAGCTCTGAACCTTTACACCGGATCATCGCAGCTAGCTAGCTGCTATCCGAGTGGCTACTCCTGGCTAACGTCTCTGTCCCGAAGCAAGCACCAGTTAGCCTGGAGCTAGCCTGGAGCTAGGCCCATCTCCCAGCTAGCCAAATAGGTCCACCAGCCAATTCTTTGGCTACAACACCTCTTTTGCCAATTGGCCTGAACCCTTTACTGCCGACATGGAGCCCCGCCAATCCAACACGACTGTTCTGCCAACGTAACCGTCCGAGGTGGTTTCAACAGGCTCTTCCATTGCGATGTTGCCGGATGTCCATCTGCTAGCCCCGGCCTGCTAGCTGTCTGAATCGCCGTGTCTCCAGCTCGCCTAGCGAAGCAGCGACTACGAAATTGGCTCCCTGACTCATCTAGTGCTACTCTTTGCACTCTATGATCACTCGGCTACACATGCCTCTCCCTAATGTCTATATGCCTTGTCTATTGCTGTTTTGGTTAGTGATTATTGTCTTATTTCACTGTAGAGCCCCTAGCGCTGTCCAATGTGCCTTAGATATCCCTTTTATTCCACCCCCCACACATGCGGTGACCTCACCTAGCTTAACTGTTGCCTCTTGAGACAAAACCTCTCTCATCGTCACTCAATGCCTAGGTTTACCTCCACTGTACTCACATCCTACCATACTCTTGTCTGTACATCATGCCTTGAATCTATTCTGCCCCCAGCACCACTCCCATAACCCAGGCGCTCTCATTTGTTGACTTCTGTAACTTTAAAAGTCTTGGTTTCATGCATGTTAACATTAGAAGCCTCTTTCCTAAGTTAGATTTTTTCACTGCTTTAGCACACATTCCGCCAACCCTGATGTCCTAGCCGTGTCTGAATCATGGCTTAGAGAGGCCACCAAAAATCCTGATATTTCCATCCCTAACTATAACATCTTCCGACAAGATAGATCTGTCAAAGGGCACAGAGTTGCAATCTACTGCAGAGATAGCCTGCAGAGTTCTGTCATACTATCCATGTCCGTGCCCAAACATTTCGAGCTTCTACTTTTAAAAATCCACCTTTCCAGAAACAAGTCTCTCACTGTTGCCGCTTGTCATAGACCCCCTTCAGCCCCCAGCTGTGCCCTGGACACCATATGTGAAGTGATTGCCCCCATCTATCTTCAGAGTTCGTGCTGCTAGGTGACCTAAACTGGAACATGCTTCACACCCCAGCCATCCTACAATCTAAGCTAAATGCCCTCAATCTCAATCAAATGATTAAGGAACCTACCAGATACAACCCCAAATCTGTAACCATGGGCACCCTCTTAGATATCATCCTGACCAACTTGCCCTCTAAATACACCTCTGCTGTCTTCAACCAGGATCTCAGCGATCAGTGCCTTATTGCCTGCGTGCGTGATGGGTCCGCTGTCAAACGACCACCCCTCAGCACTGTCAAACGCTCCCTAAAACACTTCAGCGAACAGGCCTTTCTAATCGACCTGGCCCGGCTATCCTGGAAGGATATTGAAAATAGTACAAATAAAGAAAAACCCGTGAATGAGTAGGTGTGTGCAAACTTTTGACTGGTACTGTACATTCCAACATAAATTCATCAGTTATTCTGCGCTCTGGCACACTCAGACGAGAGTGCTCTGAAACAGTTGTTGCAGTGACATTCTATTGCAATGGATACTTGCATAGGGGAGTCTTTTGTTAAGTTTTACTACACGATACATAAAAAAAGCTGCGTTAGACAGGAGTAATTACATATACTGACCAGCTCAAATAGACAGAAGCGTGCTATATGGCAGACCAACCCAAACTCATCTCTCGGCATGTCCAGCCCACTCATTATCTCAGCCAATCATGGCTAGCGTGAAGGTTGCTAACTTTTTCTGTGGTTTAACGATCTAGGCTTGTAATTTAACCATTTTATTCATATTTACCGATGGCATACAAGTTTGTTTTTAAACACATGAAAGTTCACGTTTCGAGAAGGCATTTCTGCCCAAAAAGATATTTTGATTAAAAAAAAAATGCCTCTCCTGCAAAGTAGTGACCCGCGACATACGCCTAGTTTCCTGAAACGGGTCACATATGTGGGAACTCCTTCAAGACTGTTTGAAAAGCATTCTAGATGAAGCTGGTTGAGAGAATGCCTAGAGTGTGCAAAGTGGTCATCAAGGCAAATGGTGGCTACTTTGAAAAATCTAAAATATCTTTTGATCTGCTTAACAATTTTTGGGTTACTAACTGATTCCATATGTGTTATTTAATAGTTTTGATGTCTTTACTATTATTCTACAATGTTGAAAATAGTACAAATAAAGGAAAACCCTTGAATGAATAGATGTGTCCAAACTTTGAATTGTATTGTATATGAACCAATTTCCATGACAATAGCTCAAACATGACAGGAGACATGTTTGTTCAAAGTTTGATATTTCCGTTGATTACTATAGCACCCTCCCTTGGGCCAATTGGTGTAATTTTGGAATTTCAGTTGAATACTATAGCACCCATCTTATTCCAATCAGCGAAATTTTGTAGATTACGAATCTCTATGGCAAGACACCCAAGTCATTCACCCAAGTTTCGTAAAAATCCGTCCAGTGCTGTCTGAGATATATCGTGTGACAAATGTACGACCGTACTAATGTACTAACAGACGGAGAACAGATCCACTGTCCCCTCCCCGATTTCATTGTGGGGAAGAATAAGTCACTTGTATAATTACTGTATAAATACACTATTCAATGTAAGTACATGTTATCTATACAACTTCATGATAAGTTTGACTAAGCAGAAGTTTCAGAGATTGAAAAAAGTACACATGTGCCTTTTTCCCTCTAGGATTGACATAATCAAGTACGTGATCTATGGCATCGCCTCAGCGTTCTTTGTCTACGGCATTCTCTTGATGGTGGAGGGCTTCTTTACCAGCGGAGCCATCAAGGACCTGTATGGAGACTTTAAGATCACCACCTGTGGACGTTGCGTCAGTGCTTGGGTAAGGGATAACTGGTTTATTGACATTAAAGAGTATCTCGTAATGTTTTATATGAATGACCTGTATGTAATGCGATGGCCCTTAGGGGCAAAGTAGCTTTTAAAATTGTATTGCCATATATCACAATTATTGTCATATTTTAGAGGTTAACGGGCATAATGTTTCCCAAACGTCTCCCGAGTAGCCCCATCCATACCACTTTCTATTCCAGTACTGGCACACCTGTTTCAAGTGGTCAATCATCAAGTCCATGATGAAATTAAGTAGGTTTGCTAGTACTGGAATAGATCAAATAAGTGGAATGGGGAGTACTCGAGGAGAGATTTGGGAAACACCGATATAGACTCGGTCTCAATAAATCCTGATAGGAAATTGGTGGGACGCTAATGTTATTCCTAAATCGTTCTTTGGAGCACGGTATAACAATTGCAACCTGGAATCTAATGAGTCTCCTCTATCTGTCTTAGTTTATCATGCTGACGTACATCTTCATGCTGGCTTGGCTCGGGGTGACAGCGTTCACCTCCCTCCCCGTCTTCATGTACTTCAACATCTGGACCATTTGCCAAAACACCACCATCCTGGAGGGAGCCACACTGTGCTTGGACCCGCGCCAGTATGGTAAAGAATCAGGACATAACTTGGTCTGATGCTTCTCTCTGGGGTTTTTCCTACATACAGTATTGTCCATGGGGTGAGCTACTGATGGACAGATTTACTAAGTGTTGTTACTGTTGCACATAAATGGGTTGTAAAGGTGAAATACAGCTTTGGGGAGGCATGATGTGTAAAGGACAGCTTCATGGTTTAGTTTGATTTTGGTCTTGTATTTGCCACAGTAGAAATAACAGGTGCAAATATCTAAGTGGCCTTTGTTCTCCTCTCATTTCAGGTATTGTGCCAATTGGGGAGGGGAAAACTGTATGCGCTGGTTCTGAGAAGTTTTACAAAATGTGTGAATCAAATGAGGTATATCAAATAAAACACTTGACAAACATTGACATACCATGTGAGTACAGTATATGTTTGTTTATGCAATATGTGATTCTTGCTTCCAAAGTAATAAAACATCTCAAGTAATATTGAAATATTGATGTTTGAAAGCCATAATAACCATGCATTTAAAAACATTCCCATTTACATGAAGGCTTTTGTTTTTCAAGTAATTCATTTGACCACAACGTAAAAGGTGAGTTTCATGGGGAAGCCTGACTAGCATGTCCTCTCCTTTGTCTTTAATACAGCTGGACATGACATTCCACCTGTTCATTTGTGCCCTGGCTGGTGCTGGAGCAGCTGTCATTGCTATGGTGAGACACAAAAACCAATTACTTTTCTATCTCTGTTGATATATCTGACATTACAGCGTTGATTCATATCCATTTGAAGGCAATATCACATCTAATGGACCATGTCATTTGTATGAACCGCTGACATCTGTACAAGCCGCTGTGTAGATTATATCTCATGTTCCTCATGTGAGAAAATATGAATCAGACATGTCTGTTTTATTGAACTAGTCTATAGGCTTACAAATGGAAGTACAAGGTTTTGATTTGACGTGGCCATTTTATATATGACAATAATAGGTCAAGTACAAGCGTTAACTGGGTTGATTTCTATAGCTACAGTAAAAATCTATGTTTTGCTATGTGCCTGTGGGAATGGCTAGTGAGGCTGTATTTGGCGGAGTAGAGAGAGAAGATTTTTCGCTCTCTCAGAGATGCAAGGCATGTCACCTCGTTGTCATGGAAACTGGGAGAAGAAAGGCCCAGAGCTTGGTGAAAACATCACTCAGTAATTTGTGAGGAGCCATTTTCTAAGAAAGGGAATGTGGTCGTTAGACAATGATGATGGTGCAAAGTGCAGCGTAACATTTAACTAAACAAATTGCTGGGAAAATTAAATAGTGGTGGCACACAGATACAGACACCGATCAATGATTATTTAAATGATTAATAAAACAAAATACTAAGACGAGATGATAAACGGAATGGCTGTAAGTCGCTCTGGATAAAAGCGTCTGCTAAATGACTTAAATGTAAATGTAAATGTAGAGTGTTTCCACTATTCCAGTCCTCACAGCTGAGGACTGCAGCTTTTGTTTGAATCCTTTAGAGACCAGTTGGTCTTTGTGTAGACTTAAAACCATTAGCATGCTGCTAATAATGTCCATGATTCAATTCGAAAGGTGTGGCAATGTAACAACCACAGTCATTTAAGCACAATACATTCACAATGGCAGTGTCTCAAAGGATCCTTTGCTGCCACGGAAACCCTGCATACCGCCCACTTTTTCTAATGTACTGCCACCTGCTGGCATGTCAGTGAAATTACACAATTGTACATAAAAAAAAAGAAAATATATAATCAATACATTGTTTTTCGCCTCGAGAAGACCTATTGTAACTCTTTTTTTTCAGCTTGAAAAAAAGCTGTGGGCCACAATTATAGCGCTTTATATTTCTGCTGATGTCATGATGTGAAAATCTCTCTTCTGATAGAGTATGGAGCTTGATTAGAGGGGTATATTCATTCATGAAGACTTTTCCATATTTGAAAGAGAAATGGACCCAAAATTCCAATTAAGTACATGGTGAAAATAGGGTACACTTTCTTCCATTTCATGGCAGGCATTCTTCTTTCCCAAATAAATGACAGTGGAGAATTGAAAGACCAATAATTTTCTGCATTTTTTATTTTCTCCCTGAATGAACTTATGGGTGACTTATCTCTGTTTCAGATCCACTACCTGATGGTGCTGTCGGCCAACTGGGCCTACGTGAAGGACGCGTGCAGGATGCAGAAGTATGAGGACATCAAGTCCAAAGAAGAGCAGGAGCTCCACGACATCCACTCCACCCGCTCCAAGGAGCGTCTCAACGCCTACACATAAGGCCAGCATGAGGCCTGGCCCTGCCACCCTGCCCCCCCCTCCCCTCCTAAAAAGGGGGGTGGGTGGCGACCGGGGTCCTCGCCCCCTCTGATGTCACTGGTGCATCATATGACAAAGTGGTCCGGGGGACCCTCATATAACCCCCCCAAACAGCATTTCAGATGACAAGCCCCATTATCACTCTCATGGACTGCATTATTATTATTATTATTATTATTATTATCATCACCTGTATTATTGTGTTTTTTATAGTATTTGGTAGTTTAGTACGTAGTAGAATTAGAAGTAGCTAGCAGCAGTATTTTTCGTATACGTTTTTACTTGGAGAACTTTTATTTGGATTTTATCAAGTGTCATTATTTTTTCGCCTTGTATTATTTATTTCTCTTCATTTTTGAGGTGGTCAGTTGGGGCTTAAAAGGGTTTCAAGCACATTTCTCGTGTTTGTGTGTCTATTTAGATCTCATTTAAAAGAGCTATGTAGATGGTGGGTGATCAGTTTTGAAGACTTCAATATTTTCAATCACACAAGGGGAACTTTTAAAGCTCCTGAAGCCTTTACATACCAGTACTGCCAGGGATCTAAATAATAACTTTGAAGTGAAAGAAATTTGAATCCTATTATAATTTATTTTTATTTTTTACTCCTGTTACACGATAGTGTTACCAAATTTTTATTTAAAAAAATATTATTTAATAGCTGTGCCAAGCCTGTTAAACAGGAAACACTTAGGTCAATTTCAAAGAAGAAATTAGTCCCCAAAATAATAAACAATTAATTATTTTGTCACTATATGAGGCATCTTGCGAATTTAAAGCTGTGTATCCACTGTAATGCAGGGCTCTCCAACCCTGCTCCTGGAGAGCTAACGTCCTGTAGGTTTTCACTCCAACCTTAATCTAGCACACCTGATTTTAATAATTAGCTAGTTGATCAGCTGCATCAGATTAGTTACAACTGGGGTTGAAAAAAAAACCTACAGGAGGGTAGCTCTCCAGGAACAGGGTTGGAGAACCCTGTTCCAAGGACTCGGAATGATTCGATTGTCTTTAATCATACGCCACACAAGCACATGCAAATATGTTCTCATACCCTCTTTTTTTATTTCATAAAGTTGAACTTTATAAATACTAGTATAAAACAAGTTTTTGCAGATTCTGCGCTGTATATATTGAGATATAAATGCATACTTATATGTTTAGCACTACAAATTCAGGACAATTCAGAAGATAATAAAAATAAGTTGCTGTGGTTGAATCCACTACTGATCTCTCAGTCTTACAAAAATCTTGATGCTAAATAAAGTTGTTGGTGTAACATGTCACTTTTTGGTGGATTCATCAGATGTAAGAAAAGTGTGTGTCACACAGTAAGTTATTTTGTTTATGACATTAAAAGTTTGATTGTCTTGCTTACACATTCTTATGCCATAGTACTCCGAAGGTGGCCTACCATTTCATTGCCTGGCAATATTTGTTTTATCAGTATTTCTAAGAGCTAGTTTTGGGAACTTATTTGACCATTTCTGTGCTCTCTCTATGTGTAAGCGCATTGATGTTCAACTCAGAGTTGGATAACTGTAATGTTAGGTAAAGACTGTGAATTTAGATGTTTTTCGTGGCATGGACATGCGTTAATGGTATAGAATTATTAACTCAAAAGTCATTTTATTTACACTTTGCCTGTCTTGCTGTGTCAACCCTTTATGTGCAGTACTAAACCCCCCACGCTAACAGCATTATACTACTGATATTAGACTGTATTGTTTGAGTTGTCTCTGTTTAGTTTGTGATGAGCTATCAACCATGTCTTAAACTTATTCTTGTGCCAACGTTGCTTCTACAGTAAATGACTTGACAATGCTTTCGGCTTTATCCTCGTATTAGTCTTTTGTACTTTCACAAGAATGCTTACTTACATAGTATCAGGATTTCAATTGAAAAAATGTGCTTGCATAAATAAAAATCACTTGTGTACTTGTTAATAAATACTTTGTGGGTCTTGTGTGTTTATTCCCTGTTAACACTTTGCAGTGTTGGTAATACTCTGTAACTATTCATGTAAGTACAATGTAACAAGTATTGTAATATCCAAAGTCCAATTGGGTTGGGGTAAGAGTTAGGGTTAATGCAGTAAGTACAGTACAGTGTAACACTGAGTAATTACAACAAAAAATAGTATGTATTGTGGCAGAGAAGCCACCAGGGGGAGACTCGTCGAGGCCTGGTGACAGACGGAGGCTACATTTTTTAAATATATTTTACTTTTGAATATTTTTTTATCTGCTAATATTTGTCAGACGTTCTTTTCAATTTAACATTATAGAGTATTTTGTGTATATCAATGACCCGAGGTATCATTTGGCCCAGGCCTATCTACAGGACAAGCCTGGGCCACTGCTGCCCTCCATGACAGCCCCAACCCTGCAACAGGAGCCTCACCGATGCAGGTTGACATATGCTCAAGTGGTGTGCAGACCCAGAAACATTAATTACCAACACTGCTGAACCTACCCCCTGCATCCAACTTGAGGGAAATACAACTATTGCTCAGTCTGCTCTGCACACACCTGTTTGGTCAGGGACCTTGGCAGAGAGTTTTCCCACTCAACCCCAGCAAATATTAACCACAAACACCTCCCAATATCAACCACAAACACCTCCCGGCAGACTGGCTACATCCCCTCCCTCTGGTCAAATCATCCAGACTGGTCTGATAGACTATAAAAAATGTAAATCGGGGACACTCATATTTGTATGATAATGTATGTTACGTTTGGTATGGATACATAAGATGGAAGGTTAAATAAAAAAGGAACAGAGGGCGGTTGGTCGGGCGGGGTGGGCATATAATGTGAATGCCACGGACAACTTTAGCATTTGAGCTAATTAGCAACTATGCAACTACTTACTACTGTTTAGCTTCTTTGAAACTAAGCATTTTAGCTAATCCTAACCCTAACCTTAACCCTTTTAGCTAACCCTAACCTCAACTCTAACCACTAACGCTAACCCCTAGAGCTAACATTAACCAGCTACCTAAAATGATCATAAGCCACCTAGCCACCTAGCTAACGTTAGCCACAACAAATTGGAATTCGTAACATATCATACGTTTTGCAAATTTGTAACATGTTGTGCATTTTCCATATCCGTAACATATTGTACGAATTGCAATTTGTAACATATCATGCGAATTGTAATTTGTAACATAGCATACTAAACGGATGATGGACATCCACAAATGAATACTATACGAAAGGTAACATGTCTCGATTTAAGTACAGATGCTTTGTTTTTAAACTGCTGTTACTTGTTAATTATCTATGTATAGTCACTTTACCCCTACCTACAGTTGAAGTCGGAAGTTTACATACACCTTAGCCAAATACATTTAAACTCAGTTTTTCACAATTCCTGACATTTAATCCTAGTAAAAATTCCCTGTCTTAGGTCAGTTAGGATCACCACTTTATTTTAAGAATGTGAAACATCAGAAAAATAGTAGAGAGAATGATTTATTTCAGATTTAATTTCTTTCATCACATTCCCAGTGGGTCAGAAGTTCACACACTCAATTTGTATTTGGTAGCATTGCCTTTAAATTGTTTAACTTGGGTAAAACATTTCGTGTAGCCTTCCACAAGCTCCCCCAATAAGTTGGGTGAATGTTGGTCCATTCCTCCTGACAGAGCTGATGTAACTGAGTCAGGTTGTAGGCCTCTTTGTTCGCATGTGTTTTTCCAGTTCTGCCCACAAATGTTCTATAGGATTGAGGTCAGGGCTTTGTGATGGCAACTCCAATGCCTTGACTTTCTTGTCCTTAAGCCATTTTGCCACAATTTTGGAAGTATGCTTGAGGTCAATGTTCATTTGGAAGACCCATTTGCGACCAAGCTTTATCTTCCTGACTGATGTCTTGAGATGTTGCTTCAATATATCCACATAATTTTCCTACCTCATGATGCCATCTATTTTGTGAAGTGCACCAGTACCTCCTGCAGCAAAGCACCCCCACAACATGATGCTGCCACCCCTGTGCTTCACGGTTGGGATGGAGTTCTTCGGCTTGCAAGCCTCCCCCTTATTCCTCCAAACATAATGATGGTCATTATGGCCAAACAGTTCTATTTTTGTTTCATCAGACCAGAGAACGTTCCTCCAAAAAGTATGATCTTTGTCCCCATGTGCAGTTGCAAACCGTAGTCTGGCTTTTTTATGGCAGTTTTGGAGCAGTGGTTTCTTCCTTGCTGAGCGGCCTTTCAGGTAATGTCGATATAGAACTCGTTTTACTGTGGATATAGATACTTTTGTACCTGTTTCCTCCAGCATCTTCACAAGGTCCTTTGCTGTTGTTCTGGGATTGATTTTAACATTTTGCACCAAAGTACGTTCATCTCTAAGAGACAGAACGCGTCTCCTTCCTGAGCGGTATGACGGCTGCGTGGTTCCATGGTGTTTATACAGATGAACGTGAGACCTTAAGGCATTTGGAAATTGCTCCCAAGGATGAACCAGACTTGTGGAGGGCTACAATTTTTTTTCTGAGGTCTTGGCTGATTTCTTAGAATTTTCCCATGACGTCAAGCAAAGAGGCACTGAGTTTAAAGGAAGGCCTTGAAATACATCCACAGGTACACTACGATGATGATGTCAATTAGCCTATCAGAAGATTCTAAAGCCATGACATCATTTTCTGGAATTTTCCAAGCTGTTTAAAGGCACAGTCAACTTAGTGTATGTTAACTTCTGACCCACTGGAATTGTGATACAGTGAGTTATAAATGAAATAATCTGTCTGTAAACAGTTGTTGGAAAAATTACTTGTGTCATGCACAAAGTAGATGTCCTAACCGACTTGCCAAAACTGTAGTTTGTTATTAACAAGAAATTTGTGGAGTGCTTGAAAAACGAGTTTTAATGACTCCAACCTAAGTGTATGTAAACTTCTGACTTCAACTGTACATGTACATGTACAAATGACCACTACTACCTTGCTCCCCCACACATTGACTCAAAACCGTTACCCCGTGCACATAGCCACATTATTGTAATTTTATTGTGTTATTTTTTTATTTTTTTTTACTTTAGTTTAATTAGTAACTGGGTGGAAGCCAGCTAGTGATGGCTGTTTAACAGTCTGATGGCCTTGAGATTAAAGCTGTTTTTGTCTCTCAATCCCAGCTTTGATACACCTGTACTGACCTCGCCTTCTGGATGATAGGGTTGACCATTTAAGGTTGTCAGTGATGTGTTCGCCAAGGAACTTGAAGCTTTCCACCTTCTCCACTGTGGTCCCGTCGATGTGGATAGGGGCTTGCTCCCTTTGCTGTTTCCTGAAGTTCAAGATTAGCTCCTTTGTTTTGTTGATGTCGAGTGAGAGGTTATTTCCCTGGCACCACTCTCCCAGGGCCCTCACCTCCTCCCTGTAGGCCGTCTCGTCATTGTTTGTAATCAGGCATACTACTGTTGTGTCGTCTGCAAACTTGATGATTGAGTTGGAGATGTGCGTGACCACGAAGTCTTGGGTGAACAGAGAGTACAGGAGGGGGCTCAGGACGCACCCCTGTGGGGCCCCTGTATTGAGAATCAGCGAAGTGGAGGTGTTCTTTCCTACCTTCACCACCTGGGGGCGACCTGTCGGGAAGTCCAGGACCCAATTGTACAGGGCAGGGTTCAGACCTAGGGCCCCGAGCTTAATGATGAGCTTGGAGGGTACAGTGGTGTTTAATGCTGAGCTATAGTCAATGAACAGCATTCTTACATAGGTATTCTTCTTGTCCAGATGGGATAGGGCAGTATGCAGTGTGATGGCGATTGCATCGTCTGTGGATCTATTGGAGTGGAAAGCAAATTGAAGTGGGTCTAGGTTGTCAGGTAAGGCGGTGATCCTTAGCTAGCCTCTCAAAGGACTTCATGGTGACAGAAGTGAGTGCTACGGTGCGATAGTCATTTAGTACAATTACCTTTGCTTTCATGGGTACAGGAACAATGGTGGACATCTTGAAGCAAGTGGGGACAGCAGACTGGGATAGGGAGAGATTGAATATGTCCGTAAACACTCCAGCCAGCTGGTCTGTGAATGCTCTGAGGACACGGCTAGGGATGCTGCCTGAGCCGGCAGCCTTGCGAAGGTTAACACGCTTACATGTCTTACTCACGTCGGCCACGGAGAAGGAGAGCCCACAGTCCTTGGTAGTGGGCCGCGTCGTTGGCACTGTGTTATCCTCAAAGCAGGAGAAGAAGGTGTTAAGCTTGTCATGAAGCAAGACGTCGGTCTCTGCGACGCGGATGCTTTTCCCTTTGTGGTCCATGATTGTCTGTAGACCCTGCCACATACGTCTCGTGTCTGAGCCGTTGAATTGCGACTTCGCTTTCTCTCTGTACTGATGGTTTGCCTGTTTGATTACCTTGCGGAGGGAATAACTACACTGTTTGTATTCGGCCATGTTCCCAGTCACCTTACCATGGTTAAATGCGGTGGTTCGCACTTTCAGATTTGTGCAAATGCTGCCATCTATCCATGGTTTCTGGTTTGGCTAGGCTTTAACAGTCACAGTGGGTACAATATCTCCTATACACTTCCTGATGAACTCAGTCACTGCATCCGTGTATTGGTCGGATGTTATTCTCAGAGGCTACCCAGAACATATCCCGGACCACATGATCAAAACAATCTTGAAGCATGGATTCCGATTGGTCAAACCAACATTGAAAGACCTTAGCACGGGTACTTCCTGTTTTGAGTTTCTGCCAATAGAAAGGGAGGAGAAAATGGAGTCGTGATCAGATTTGCTGAAGGGAGGGCGGGGGAGAGCCTTGTAGGCATTTCGAAAATTTGAGTAGCAGTTGTCCAATGTTTTCCTTGCGCGAGTATTATAGTCAATGTGTTGGTAGAACTTTGGTTGCGTTTTCCTCAAATTAGCTTTTTAAAAATCCCCAGCTACAATATATTGAGCCTCAGGATATGGGGTTTCCAGTCCAGTGTAGTTCTTTGAGTGCCGTTATGGTATCGGTTTCAGGGGAATATACTGTACATGGCTGTGACTATAACCGAAGAGAATTCTCTAGGGAGGTAATACGGTCGGCATTTGATTATGAGCAAGTATGGGGACAGGATGGGTGAACAGGACTTGAGTTTCTGCGTGTTATCACAATCACACCATGAGTAGTTAATCATGAAACATACACCCCCACCTTTCTTCTTCCCGGAGAGTTCTTTATTCCTGTCTGTGCGATGTTCTGAGAACCCAGCTGGCTGTATGGATGGGGACAGTATATCCAGAGAGAGCCATGTTTCCCGTAAAACAGAGTATGTTACAATCCCTGATGACTATCTGAAAGGAGATCATCGCTCTGAGCTCGTCTACTTTATTATCCAGATAATTAACATTTAGCGAGTCATTTACTCTGAAGCGGTGGATGGTGTGCACGCCTCCTGAGTCAGACTAGAAGTCCACTCCGAATACCACTTCTCCGCCAGCAGTGTTTTGGAGCAGCCTCTGGAATAGATTAAATTACCCTGGGGGGTACGAGCAAAGGATCCAAAGTTATTTCCGGCTGTATGTATTAACACAATAACAATTCTGGGCTAATAATGTAAGAAATAACTCACAAAAAAATCAAATACTGCAAAGTTGCTTAGGAGCTAGAAGCAGAGCTGCCATATGTGTTTTTATTGATTTGATGTTTTATTATTTACATTTTTGTGGCACTTTGGGTTTTTGAAAAGCTTTTTACAGATAAAATGTATTATTATTGAGCAAGCATGTACAGTTAATTTGGAAAGTATTCAGGCCCCTTCCCTTTTCCCACATTTTGTTACGTTACAGTCTTATTCTAAAATGTATTAAATACATGTTTTTCCTCATCAATATACACACAATACCCCATAATGACAAAAACGTGTTAAATGGAAATACCTTATTTACATAAGTAATCAGAACCTTTGCTATGAGACCCGAAATTGAGCTCAGGTGCATCCTGTTTCCATTTATCATCCTTGAGATGTTTCTACAACTTGATTGGAGTCCACCTGTGGTAAATTCAATTGATTGGACATGATTTGGAAAGGCACACACCTGTCAATATAAGGTCCCACAGTTGACAGTGCATTTCAGAGCAAAAACCAGTGTGTCGAGGCACAGATCTGGAGAATGGTACCAAACCCCCCCCCCCCCCCCCCCCCCAAGAACAGAGTGGCCTCCATCATTTTTAAGTGGAAAAAGTTTGGAACCACCAAGATTCTTCCTTGAGCTGGCCGCCCAGCCAAACTGAGCAATAGGCAGAGAAGGGCCTTGGTCAGGGAGGTGGCCAAGAACGTGATGGTCACTCTGACAGAGCTCCAGAGTTCCTCTGTGTAGATGGGAGCACCTTCCAGAAGGACAACCATCTCTGTAGCACTCCACCAATTAGGCCTTTATGGTAGAGTGGGCAGACGGATGCCACTCCTCAGCAAAAGGCACATGACAGCCTGCTTGGAGTTTGCCAAAAGGCACCTAAAGTACTGAGACCATGAGAAACAAGATTCTCTGATCTGATGAAACCAAGATTGAACTCTTTGGCCTGAATGCCAAGCTTTACGTCTTAAGGAAACCTGGCACCATCCCTATGGTGAAGCATGGTGGTAGCAGCATCATGCTGTGGGTAGGTTTTTCAGTGGCAGGGACTGGGAGACTAGTCAGGATCGAGGGAAAGATTAACGAAGCAAAGTACAGAGAGATCCTTGATTAAAACCTGCTCCTGAGTGCTCAGGACCTCAGACTAGTGTGAAGGACAACGACCCTAAGCACACAGCCAAGAAAACATAGGAGTGGTGTCACGACTTCTGCCGAAGTTGATGCCCCTCCTTGCTCGGGTGGTACTCGGCGGTCGACGTCACCAGTCTTCTAGCCATCATTGATCAGTTTTTCATTTTCCATTGGTTTTGTCTTGTCTTCCTACACACCCGTTTCCAATCCCATTAATTACATGTTGTGTATTTAACCCTCTGTTTCCCCTCATGTCCTTGTCGGTGATTATTTGTGATGTTATGTTACGTGTGTTTTTTGTATCGGTGTGTGACGGGTTATGTTTACCCATGTTATTTTGTACTTTGGATTTGGAGTTTATTTTGTCATTAAATACTCCAGTCTAACCAATTTGGTTTCTCCTGCGCTTGACTTCCCTGCCACCTACATACACGATTATGACAAGTGGCTTCGGGACAAGTTTCTGAATGTCCTTGAGTGGCCCAGCCAGAGCCCGGACTTCAACCCGATCTATCATCTCTGGAGAGACCTGAAAATAGCTGTGCAGCTACACTCTATCCAACCTGACAGAGTTTGAGAGGATCTGTAGAGAAGAATGGGAGAAACTCCCCAAATATAGGTGTGCCAAGCTTGTAGCGTCATACCCAAGACGACTTGAGGCTGTAATCGCTGCCAAAGGTTCTTCAACAAAGTACTGTGTAAAGGGTCTGAAAACATATATCAATATGATATTTCATTTTTTTTATAAAAAAATGTATGTTTTTACTTTATCATTATGGGGTATTGTGCGTAGATTGATGAGAGAAATCAATTATTTAATCAGTTTTATAATAAGGCTGTAAAGTAACAAAATGTGGAAAAAGTCAAGGGGTCTGAATACTTTCCGAATGCACTGTATGTATGTATGTATGTATGTATGTATGTATGTATGTATTACCCACACAGGTAGGCAAAAGTACTACCCAACCAACCAATTCTACCATGCATCTAACATGCAATTACATCAAATACAAACTTAAATTGTCTCCTGTGGTCCATCAACTACATTACTTAACAGTGTAAAATTAAGTCTAGACTGAGTTGAATATGGAACCTCAAGCACTACTTATGTTATAGTTTCCTGTGTGTGTGTGTATGTGTGTGTGTGTGTGTGCTCTTGGAGGCCATGTTGTTGAGCTGTCAGTCCATGCCCAGTACAGTCTGGCCTCCCAAGCCACCCCCATCATCCCCTCCAGGGAGATAAATCACTCCCCAGACTACAGCTTGCACCTTTGTGTCACTTGGAGCTCCCTCACGCAACCTTTAGGAAAAGGCCCAGCCCAGTGTCAGCACGAGCACGGCTAGTGCCGTAACAGTGTAGGTTAGAAGAGCTGTAAGGGAGGAGTCAGCAGTGTAAAGGCATAGCGGCAGGCCAGGGCTGGATAGACTGGGGCGACAAAGGCTGTGTGTGTGTGTGTGTGTGTGTGTGTGTGTGTGTGTGTGTGTGTGTGTGTGTGTGTGTTGGGGGGGGATCTCCCCTTGCAGAAGTGTGGTAGCCGATTAGCGCTCATGACCCCAAGGCTAATTTCCATCCTCCCTGTCCTGGCTTGCGTGACCTAGTCGGCCCCGTAAAATCCTACGCTAATCTGGTCTCACTGTCCTCCCCCTCCCCCTTCTCCCATCCTAATAATGGATCACCTGTAAGCACTTCTTATGTGTTCAGGACTCCGTGACTATTCATATTTTTCCCTTTCTAAGATGAGTTATTTTTGACCTTTCGAAATGAATTCGGATGTGTTTTCCTCTCCTCTTTCTCCTGACCTTGTGATGTGAGCACTTTGGGTTGATTTGGTGAACCATGCATCGTCTTCTCTACGCCCATGTCTTCCTGTGCTGCTTCAGTGTGGCCCATTCCTTCTGTCCTTCCCAGTGCACTTGTGTTTACCACGGACGGAGTGATGGAACGGGGACCAGGTATTTACAATTGTTTCATAGAGGACGGTGTCTATAGATATTTATTATAGTGTAATTTTTATTTATTTATTTTATTTTACCGTTATTTTACCAGGTAAGTTGACTGAGAACACATTCTCATTTACAGCAACGACCTGGGGAATAGTTTCAGGGGAGAGGAGGGGGATGAATGAGCCAATTGTAAGCTGGGGATGATTAGACAGCCGTGATGGTATGAGTGCCAGATTGGGAATTTATCTGGGCCCTTTTCCACAGATATACAGCATCACTATCTTTTTAAATGGTCCATGTATGTATAATAATGATCATAATTCATATTGAGTTTTATCATGATTATTTTACCTGTTTTGCCATCTGGCAACTACGAAACATGTACATTTTGATTAATTATTATGTCAAGACAGTGGGTCCTTCTCAGTATTTATTTAAATTTTTATCAAATTCATTCTAGCAGACGTGTAGGAGGTTTGCTGTTTGTTTTCCCCTGGAAACTGAATTGTAGGTTTGATTGAATACACAGATATACAGTATTAGAACATATGATCCAAAGCTCTCTAATAATTCACATAATGCCCCTCTTAGACTTAGTTCAATAGGGGAGTTCAATAGCGGAGTACTTTTTTTTCTCTCAATACCTATCACACGTTTAGGATGACCGGAATTCAAGAGTTCGGAACATTTTTGGAGTCTTGAAAAACAGTCTGTTTGCAAGTAGATAAAGGAAAAGGATGATAGAACAACTTTTCTAAAGTTCCACAAGTAAGTAAGAAATTAACTGTGCAGGTGGAAGCACAAAGTATAAGCCTACACGCCATCCAGCTCAGAGGTCTATAATCCTGGTCCGTTGTCTGGGCTTCTGTTCCAGCCCAGCACTAACACACATGACTCAACATATTAAGTGCTAGATTATCAGATGAATCAGGTAGTTTATTAGGCTACTGGGCTGAAACAAAATCCTGCACACCCTGTGGTTCTCAAGGACACAGACTGAACCCCCCCCCGGGATTGTAATCACTTATCTGACTAGACTGGATAGGCCGAAGCTATGTAATGGATCCATAGATTTGACCAATCCATAAAAATGATAACTCCATGGAACGGAGAGAGGAAAGATTTGTGATGCAAACTACATGACCAAAGGATGTGGACAGCTGCTCGTCGAACATCTCATTCCAAAATCATGGGCATTAATATGGAGTTGGTCCCCCCTTTTGATGCTATAAGAGCCTCCACTCTGTTGAAAGTCACTGAGTTATTCAGTAAGGCCATTCTACTGCCAATGTTTGTCTATGAAGATTGCATGGCTATGTGCTCGATTTCATACACCTGTCAGCAATGTGTGTGGCTGAAATAGCCAAATCCACAAATTTAAAGGGTTGTCCACATTCTTTTGAATGCATAATTTTAGTATTTTATTTATTTCACCTTTATATAACCAGGTAGGCCAGTTGAGAACAAGATCTCATTTTCAACTGCGACCTGGCCAAGATAAAGCAAAGCAGTGCAACAAATCAACAACACAGAGTTACACATAAACAAACATATGTAACCAAGTCCATGTTTTCTGTTCCTCTCAGATCGGTGCTCTGCAATGACCCAGACATGTCCGACATCCCCGTCAACGTCCCTGTGGATACGGTCAAACTGCGGGTGGAGAAGACGGCTGTGCGGCGCATCCCCACAGAGGCCTTCTACTACCTGAACGACCTGCGCTACCTGTGGATCACCTATAACTCTATCTCCTCTGTGGACGCCGCTGCCTTCTACAACCTCAAGGTCCTACACGAACTGCGTCTGGACGGGAACCTGATTTCCATCTTCCCCTGGAAGTCCCTGAAGGAGATGCCCAGTCTGAGGACGCTGGATCTTCACAACAACCGCTTGACCACTGTGGCCGTGGAGGCTACCCCATACCTGGTCAACATCACCTATCTGGATATCTCCAGCAACAAGCTGACCACTCTGTCTTCGGACTTCGTGGATATCTGGCCGCCTTTCAACGGAATGCCCGTCTCCTCCAACTTGTCCCAGAAAGTGGTGCTAGGTAAGAGAACTGAGAATAGGGTGTGAATGGGTGACATGGAGATGAGGGTTTAAGGTTAGGACTTAACACACCCTCACTAGCTACTGGTTATGCATGCTTTTGCCCATCTCTAGCAAACTTGCTTCTACTGATCAGCTGCTCTTCAGGAAGACTTTGATTAGCTGACTCAGTTGTATTAGAGCAGGGCTGGAGCAAAACCCTGCACTCCCAGTGGTTCTCTAGGAGGTGGGTTGGCCAACCCTACAGCAAAGCAGGTATTCAGAGATAACAGAAGATGGGATTTACCTGCATAGGAGTGTGTAGAGTTTTTGGTTGTTACGTAGCCCATAAATGCATTGTGTATACTTGGTGACTCCTAACTTTAACCCAAAGGCATATTTCAATCTTCACATTGAGGTTCCAATACCTATTTGGGTAACTCTTTATTTGGAAAGTCCTACTATAGATACTCAAAAAACTATCAAGAGACTATCAATATCATGTCTACAACTTTTGGAAGTGGACTTTAATGTCCAGTACCTACAGGTTACCGGAGGCGTGTTCAACAAGGAGAATAGTTTGCGAACATTCGCTAACGTTAGCAAATGCTCGCGGACGTAAAATGAATATATACAGTTTGTGTAAATGAAGCTCAAAAAGGTAGCGGGCGACGAAGAGAAAATGGACTTCGCCGAGATGGATTCAAGTAAGTCGATATTATTTACATATCTATTAAAGAACTAAATGTTATAGACATTATATTCAACATGTATGGCTTTTCTACTTTGCGTCTATTGATCTTTCATATTATTTTGTTTAGGTTTTCCATCGTTTTGACCCTCTTGACTTGTTGTAACATTACAGGTGAGAGAGATGTACAACAAGGTTTTGGGGCTACTGGAGAAAAAGGTAAGCCAACTTGTAGCTAACTATCACAAAACAGTAACAGTATAGTGTGTAATTACTTAGCTAGCTATCTAGATACCCATCTGTTCATTTTCTAGTTGATCAACAAATATGGATATTGGTAATGAGATAGCCTAGCTGAAGATAAAGTTAGCCATTCAACGTTATGTGATCTAGCTAACGCTAGCTAGCTAACAGTAAAAGTTAACCTAGCTAGCTAATGGTTTCCCATTTAATCTGTGGTTAGGTGTTACAAGATAATCCTAGTTATTATTGTTATGAAGTGAGGAGACAGACACCATAGTTAGCTAGTAGGAAACATGAATGACTTTATCTGTCTTCAACACAGTATTTATCATCTCAGTTACCTTGCACCCCTTTGAAAGGGGGATCCCTTTCAAAAAAAGCGAAGTTTTGAAACTACAGTACAAGTGCATTAACTGCAGTCGACTTTGGCATTTTGGATGCAGTAATTGTGGAATAAGTTATACTGCACTCCAACTTCAGTTACACAGCAAAATTACTGCAGTAAAAAAAAAACTAATTTTTATTTTATTTATTTTTTTAATGTTATTTTGGACACAGTATTTGCACCATACCGCAGTTATACTGCACTCTAATTGCAATCTTGTTTCGTAAGGACACATGTAACTACTCCCACAATTATTAGAAACATTCACACAATCCTAAGGTTAACCATTAGAAAGTTGAATAAATTTGATCCTGTATCAGTGGTTAGGGGAGACTTGGACCTCCTCAGGTCTGAACCTGTCCAGGCACACAGGTCTCAGACCAGTCCCTATGTCCAACACAGACCACTAATAACAGGAACACATCCCACAATTATTGGGCAGTGTTAACTATACAATTTATAGATTTGTATTTAGTTAAGTATTGGGGGGGGGGGGCTCAAGCGGAGTGTTACATTTTAAAGAATATATGTACAAAAGTATGTGGACACCCCTTAAAATTGGTGTATTGGCTGTTTCAGCCAAAAGTGTATAAAATCAAGCACACAGCCATGCAATCTCTATAGACAAACATTGTTATTCGAATGGCCCGTACTGAAGCGCTCAGTGACTTTCAACGTGGCACCGTCATTTTTATTGTAATTTAACCTTTATTTAACTAGGCAAGTTAGTTAAAAACAAAATCTTATTTACAATGATGGCATTCGATGCCACCTTTCCAACAAGTCAGTTCGTCAAATTTCTGCCCTACTAGAGCTGCCCCAGTCAAATCTAAGTGCTGTTATTGTGAAGTGGAAACGTCTAGGAGCAACAACGGCTCAGCAGCGAAGTGGTAGGCTACACAAGCTCACAGAACGGGACCTCCCAGTGCTGAAGAGCATAGCGCATAAAAATCGGCTGTACAAAGTGAGGTCCATACAGAAATGGTTTGTCGAGATTGGTGTGGGATAACTGGCCTGCTGTCACGGTTGTCGTAGGTTAAAGACCAAGTCGCAGCGGGTTGCGTGCTCATCATTATTTTATTTATAGGTGAACACGAAAAAACAATAAACAAAGAACGACAGTGTCGCAGGCTATACACAGCAGTGCAAAAACAATCTCCCACAAAGGGACAGGTGGAAAACAGGCTCCCTAAGTATGACTCTCAATCAGAAACAACGATGTACAGCTGTTCCTGATTGAGAGCCACACCAGGCCAACAAAGAAATACACAACATAGAAACCCTAGAATACAAAACAAGAACATAAACCAAAAACCCCGGAACACATAAATCCAACACCCCTCTACATACACACACACCCCAAACCATATAAAACAAATACCCCTCTACCTAAATACATAGCCCAAACCACATGAAACAAACACCCCCTGCCACGTTCTGACCAAACTATAATAAAAAATAAAAAAATATTACTGGTCAGGACGTGACACCTGCACAGAGCCCTGACCTTGGACCCCATAGAACACCTTTAGGAGGAATTGGACCGCCGACTGCGAGCCAGGCCTTATCGCTCAAAATCAGTGCCTGACCTCACTAATGTTCTTGTGGCTGAATGGAAGCAAGTCCCTGCAGCAATGTTCCAACATCTAGTGGAAAGTATTCCCAGAAGAGTGGAGGCTATTATAGGAGCAAAGGGGGGACCAACTCCATATTACTGTCCATGATTTTGAAATTAGATGTTTGACGAGCAGGTGTCCACATACTTTTGGTCATGTATTATATATAGCCTATATAAAGGAAGAGAAGCTTAGGCCTAACCCCAGAGAGTTAAGGAAAGAGAGAGAGATATGCTGGTGGCATGCTACGACACCGACATGCATTTATTTATGTCAGATGGCTACTGCATCTGTCATACAGATGTAGATGTACAGAAGGAGGCTAATTTGTAAATTTTCTATACGAATATTTTGTATAAAGATAAGCATTATATTGTTAGATTATAGAAGTATCTATTGTAGGCCTGAAACAGTGTTTGTGAAATTGAAGTAAATACGTATTTTTTTTTATGAGCAGTGATTGTTAATTGAAGTCGATCATTGTTTCTCAATTTTATAGTCAATTAAATCAATTATTTTATGTTTTTCAATTTGATAGTTTTTCAATTTTATGTATGCAATCTCATAGAAAATGTTTGTCTGTTTTCCCTGTCAGTTCTTATCTTGCTCCCTCTGCAAAATAGAGTTATTTCTGTAAAAGTTATTATATTCCATTACATTCTACAGGATGCCAAGCACCTCAACCATTGAAAGTGCTATTTCTTTAAACATAGACACCAGAAAAAATGTAACAACAATTATACATTTTTGTAGAGCAGGTGCATTATGTTGTCCCTCTTCTGGACAGCCTGGTTCCGGAGGGCCACTCTGTTGTCTGCAGGATCAGGGACTGGCTCAATGTTATATGCCACAACATGGTCTTCGTCTACAGAACCAGTAAAAGTTTGGACACACCTATTATTTTTACTATTTTCCACGTTATAGAATAATAGTGAAGACATCAAAACTATGAAATAACACATATGTAATCATGTAGTAACCAAAAACGTGTTAAACAAATCTAAGTATATTTTAGATTCTTCAAAGTAGCCACCCTTTGCCTTGATGACAGCGTTGCACACTCTTGGCTTTCTCTCAAACAGCTTCATGAGGTAGTCACCAGTAATGAATTTTAATTAACAGGTGAGCCTTGTTAAAAGTTAATTTGTGGAATTTCTTTCCTTCTTAATGCGTTTGAGCCAATCAGTTGTGTTGTGACAAGGTAGGGGTGGTATACAGAAGATAGCCGTATTTGGTAAAACACCAAGTCCGTAAGAACAGCTCAAATAAGCAAAGAGAAATGACATTCTGTCATTACTTTAAGATATGAAGGTCAGTCAATGCGGAACATTAAAAGTTTCTTCAAATGCAGTCGCAAAAACCATCAAGAGCTATATTGAAACTGACTCTCATGAAGACCGCCACAGGAAAGGAAGACCCAGAGTTACCTCTGCTGCAGAGGATAAGTTCATTAGAGTTACCAGCCTCAGAATTTGCAGCCCAAATAAATGCTTCACAGAGTTCAAGTAACAGACACCTCAACATCAACTGTTCAGAGGAGACTGCGTGAATCAGCCCTTTGTGGTCAAATTGCAGCAAAGAAACCACACCAATAAGAAGACGAGACTTGCTTGGGCCAACAAACACGAGCAATGGACATTAGACCGGTGGAAGTCTGTCCTTTGGTCTGATGAGTCCATATTTGAGATTTTTGGTTTCAACCGCAGTGTCTTTGTGAGATGCAGAGTAGGTGAATGGATGATCTCTGCATGTGTGGTACCCAGCATGAAGCATGGAGGAGGAGGTGCGATGTTGTGGGGGTGCTTTGCAGGTGACACTGTCAGTGATTTATTTAGAATTCAAGGCACACTTAACCAGCATGGCTACCACAGCGTTCTGCAGCGATACACCCTCCCATCTAGTTTGCGCTTAGTGGGACTATCAATTGTTTTTCAACAGGACAATAACCCAACACACTTCCAGACTGTGTAAGGGCTATTTGACCAAGAAGACGTGGGATGGAGTGCTGCATCAGATGACCTCAACCCAAAAAGATGGTTTTGGATGAGTTGGACCGCAGAGTGAAGGAAAAGCAGCCAACAAGTGCTCAACATATGTGGGAACTCTTTCAAGACTGTTGGAAAAGCATTCCAGGTGATGCTGGTTGAGAGAATGCCAAACATGTGCAAAGTTGTCATTAAGGCAAAGGGTGGCTACAGTACCTTGAAGAATCTAAAATATATTTTGAATTGTTTAACACTTATTTTGGTTGCTACATGATTTCATATGTGTTATTGCATAGTTTTGATGTCTTCATTATTATTCTACAATGTCGGAAATTGTAAAAATAGAAAAAACACTTAAATGAGTAGGTGTGTCCAAACTTTTGACTGGTACTGTAAGACTGGTACTGCCCTAATGGATGAGGACCATGTTGAATGTGAACCAGTTAAATAAAGGCTAAATAAAAACATTTAAAAATGTTGTGGAGGACTCAAGCATTGGCGATGGTATCTGTGATTTTCTCCAGCAGCAGCGTGTTCAGAAGTTGGAGCCTCCTCCATTTGCACTTTAAGAGCCCAAAGGACGTCTCAATTTGAACTCGGGTGGAGCTGTGGATCTGCTTCAATCTCTTATGCTCGTCCAATAGTTGACCATTGTCCCTGAATGGCACATTTAGATCCAGGCTTAGGGGATAAGCAGTAGCCCAAGAGTTGGTACTGCTCTGGCAGAGGGTGGGCCTTTACGTCGCTGGTTCTATACAAGCATGCATCATGCACAGAACCAGCGTTGCCCGCATAGCCATGCCGCACACAGCTTGCAGCTGGAAGCTGGGCTGGCCTTCACGATTTATGTAGGCATCCCGTATTTCGGAAGGTCCCCTGATGGGAATGTGAGTGCCATCAACATGTATGCACCCAATCACACCAGGGAACCCTCTGAGCCTCCAGAACTAGAAACTGGGTGGGTGTTTGTCACTTTATGTAGGTGGTCTTCAGCTGGTTCAGGCCATCTACTATTTGGAGCAGTTACTGGAGCAAAATCCCTTTGCAAAGAGGTCGGAAACACCACAAAAACTCTGCTGTTTGGCCAACAGCCACAGAAAGGCCAACATGCGATCCTACAGGCTTCAATCCTACAGACACAATATCTGAAAAACAAAACAAAATTGGATTCTGTCATATTAGTGTTTTGTCCTTCACCACTGTAACACAGAGGCAATTATTAATGATACAATTATCTATTGTTCATTATAGTCTTACTGTTCACAATGTAGGCTACATTTGAATTATGTGCCCTTTGTGGCAAGTGTTGATAGATAAGGGGCCTTATAAATAATATACAGTACTTACTGTATAACGTTGTAACGTCTGCTTCCAACACACTCTCAAATACGTAGATCCCCTTAACGCAGCTCACTTTCCAGCCCACAATCTCAAACACATAGATCCCCTGAACGCAGCTCACGCTCTAGATCCCAATCACCTGAATTCTGATCACCTGTTCCCACACCTGTATGTCATTATCACACACTATTTAGTTCCGTTCTTTGCCCCCCATCATTGTGAGGTATTGTTTTTCCCCGTAGTTTTGATCCTCCCGTGGATAATAGTTTTTTCCTGCCTCACTAACAACGTCTTTTACCTATTCCCTGCCTGTACTTTAGCCTATTGGGATTTCCTGTTATCAACCTATTGCCTGATCTTCCGGACGACGTTACTAGTCTTTTCCCTGACCGTATTGTTGCCTTTTTGGACCCCCTGTGTATGACCTGCCTGCTCCTGGACCCAGCTACCTGCCTCCTCCTGTGGTCCTTTACAAATAAACACCTGCTGCGCCCTGCACTTTAAACCAGCTCTGTCTCACATTGTGCTCATTACAAACATGCATAAATAACAATTTTACTGATTATAAAGTAATTGGGTACGGTATTGCATTTTTATAGCCTATCAGTTATCACACCCCGGCCGTCTGGTTGGTTGACTGTACACCTGTACACCCACCCAGCTGTCTGGACGGTCAACTAACTCGCTGGCTGGTGTGCATTTGCAATTAATTATAGATAGATAGCTAACTAGATGCTGCAATCATTGGGGATTTCCGTGACGCTTAACTTTATTAAGACTACTTTAATCAAAACAAAGAGGCCGTCTAGACATGCAAATTACCTGAAAGGTTTCCAAATCAAATAACATTTTATTGGTCACATGGTTAGCGGGTGTTAATGCGAAATGCTTGTGCTTCTAGTTCCGACAATGCAGTAATATCTAACAAGTAATCTAACAAATTCACAACAACTACCTTGCACACAAATGTAAAGGGATGAATACGAATATGTACATATAAATATATGGATGAGCGATGGCCGCGGGGCATAGGCAAGATGCAGTAGATGGTATAGAACACAGTATATACATATGAGATGAGTAATGTAGGATATTTAAACATTATTAAAGTGACGTTATTTAAAGTGACTAGTGATACCTTTATTAAGTCCATTAATTAATGTGGCCAGAGATTTCAGTCTGTATATTGGCAGCAGCCTCTCTATGTTAGTGATACACCATCCAAAAGTGTAATTAATAATTTCACCATGCTCAAATGGAAATTCAATGTCTGCTTTTTTTATTTTTACTCATCTACCAAAAGGTGCCCTTCTTTGAGAGGCATTGGAAAAACTCACTGGTGTTTGTGGTTGAATCTGTGTTTGAAGCTCACTGCGCGACTGAGGGACCTTACAGATAATGTATGTGTGGGGCACAGACATACTGTAAGGTAGTCATTCAAAAATCATGTTTAACACTATTATTGCACACGGAGTGATTCCATGCAATTTATTATGTGACTTGTTAAGCACATTTTTTACTCTTGAAATGATTTAGGCTTGCCATTCCAAAGGGGTTGAACACTTATTGACCTAAGATATTGCAAATCAAATCAAATGTTATTTGTCACATACACATGGTTAGCAGATGTTAATACGAGTGTAGGGAAAAGCTTGTGCTTCTAGTTCCGACAATGCAGTAATATCTAACAAGTAATCTAACAATTCCCCAACAACTACCTAATACACACAAATCTAAAGGGGTGAATGAGAATATGTACATGTAAGTATATGGATGAGCAATAGATGGTATAAAATACAGTATATACATGGGATATGAGTAATGTAAGATATGTAAACGTTATTAAAGTGCCATTATTTAGAGTGCATTGTATAAAGTGACTAGTGATCCATTTATTAAAGTGGCGAGTGATTGGGTCTCAATGTAGGCAGCAGCCTCTCTGAGTTAGTGATTGCTGTTTAGCAGTCTGATGGCCTTGCGATAGAAGCTGTTTTTCAGTCTCTCGGTCCCAGCTTTGATGTACCTGTACTGACCTCGCCTTCTTGATGATAGTGGAGTGAACAAGCAGTGGCTCGGGTGGTTGTTGTCCTTGATGATCTTTTTGGCCTTTCTGTGACATCAGTGCTGTAGGTGTCCTGGAGGACAGGTAGTTTGATGCGTTGTGCAGACCGCACTACCCTCTGGAGAGCCTTGCGGTTGAGGGCGGTGCAGTTACCGTACCAGGTGGTGATACAGCCCAACAGGATGCTCTTGATTGTGCATCCGTAAAAGTTAGTGAGAGTTTTAGGTGGGCAAGCCACATTTCTTCAGCCTGCTGAGGTTGAAGAGGTCGCTGTTGCGCCTTCTTCACCACGCTGTCTGTGTGAGTGGACCATTTCAGTTTGTCCGTGATGTGTATGTCGAGGTACTTAAAACGTCCCACCTTCTCTGCTACTGTCCCATCGATGTGCTCCCTCTGCTGTTTCCTGAAGTCCACTATCATCTCCTTTGTTTTATTGACGTTGAGTGAGAGGTTTTTTTCCTGACACCACACTCCGAGGGCCCTCACCTCCTCCCTGTAGACCGTCTCGTTGTTGTTGGTAATCAAGCCTACCACTGTAGTGTCGTCTGCAAACTTGATGATTGAGTTGGAACCGTGCTTGGCCACACAGTCATGGGTGAACAGGGAGTACAGGAGAGGGCTGAGAACGCACCCTTGTGGGGCCGCAGTGTTGATGATCAGCAGGGTGGAGATGTTGTTTCTTACTTTCACCACCTGGGGGTGGCTCGTCAGAAAGTCCAGGACCCAGTTGCACAGGGCGGGGTCGAGACCCAGGGTCTCCACCAGGTGGTGAAGGTAGGAAACAACATCTCCACCCTGCTGATCCTCAACACTGGGGCCCCAAAAGGGTACGTGGTAGCAAGACGTCGATGTCCGCGATGGGGCTTGTTTTCTTTTTGTAATCTGTGATTGACTGCAGACCCTGCCACATACGTCTCGTGTTTGAGCCATTGAATTGCGACTCTTTTGTCTCTATACTGACTCTTTGCTTGTTTGATTGCCCTGGGTTGGAATAGCTGCTTCCAGTCGCCTTGCCTTGATTAAAAGCGATGGTTAGCGCTTTCAGTTTTGCGTGAATGCTGCCGTCAATCCACGGTTTCTGGTTAGGAAAGGCTTTAATTGTCACTGTGCATTCGACATCTCCGATTCACTTGCTAATAAACTCGCTCACCCAGTCAGCATATACATCAATGTTGTTGTCTGAGGCTATCCGGAACATATCCCAGCCCACATGATCGAAGCAATCTTGTAGCGTGGAATCCAATTGGTCAGACCAGCTTTGGATAGACCTGAGCACGGTCAGATATGCCGAAGGCAGAGCCGGGAGGGCTTTGTATGTATCGCGGAATTTAGAGTAGCAATGATCCAGAATGCGACTCTGACAACATATCCCGAGTGAGCCATGTTTCCGTGAAACAGAGAATGTTACAATCTCTGATGTCTCTCTGGAAGGCAACTCATACCCTTATTTTGTCCATTACATTGGCGAGTAATATGTTCTGGAAGCGGTGGATGGTGTGCTCACCTTCTGAGTCTGACCAGTAGGCCACTCCGTCTGCCTCTCCTGCGGTGACCGCGTTGTTTTGGGCCGGCTGTAACGACTGTCGTAGAGGGGGACCAAAGCGCAGTGTATTGAGTGCTCATGATGAAATGTATTTTAACACAGAACACTAAAGAAAATAACAAAAGCGAAAACGATCAGCTCACAGTTCTGTCAGGTACATAGACTAAACAGAATACAACTACCCACAAATGCAGGTGAAAAAAAAAATACTTAAGTATGATCTCCAGCTGCCTCTAATTGGAGATCAACACCCCCCAAAAAAAACATAGAAATAGAAAACTAGAACTAAACATAGAAATAGAAAACATAGAAAAACACAAAACACCCCCTGTCACGCCCTGACCTACTCTACCATAGAAAAGAACATCTTACTATGGTCAGGACGTGACATCAGCCTCTGGGATAAGATCCCATGTCCAGGGTGAAGGTCCGAACTAAGAATCCGCTTTAGGAAAGATGTATTCCTGGTCGTAATGTTGGTAATTTGACATCGCTTTTATATCCAGTAGTTCTTCCCGGCAGTATATAATAACGCTTGAGATTTTCTAGGCTCACAATGTACGAAATAATACATAAAAAACCAAACAACTGCATAGTTTCCAAAAAGAAAGGAGGACCAAGGCACTCTTCATATAATTGATTAAAATGCCTTTATTAGTATGGCATGTTCAATAGAAACAATGTTTTTAAAAAACCGACGCGTTTCGGCTGCATGGCCTTCATCAGGGTGTACAAAGAAATAATACAATGTTCTCTGTTTAACAGCTTTTCCAATTAACCCTAATTAGAAGGGGGAGTGGTTAAAATTGATTGGACACACCTAGTAAGCAATAGTATACACACTTTAAAGTGAAATGCTGTAGCTATGTTATCATAAAAATGTAACTCCAAACTAGAAGTATCAGAACACTTAGAAAGGTAGTTCTAACCTTTAATATGTCTGGGCGAAGTGTCAAGAATAAGAAAGCAATACATTCCATAGTACACTAGAACACAGCAAAACACTAGAACACAACAAAACTGCTTAGTTTCCTAAGGACCTGAAGCGAGGCGACCATCTCTGTCGGCTCATCCGAAAATGAGACCGAAAGGCGAAGTCGTTGTAGCGAGGGATGACTTTCTCCATAACCATATACATTTTATGAATAGAATGGGCGTCCCCATTTAAGTCCATGATGGCATAATGGGGGGACTGGCGGTTATTGAGATTGTACCCATAGGAGCACAGTAAGATGCAAAAGCAGGAAGTGTACCCATCAACATGTGCTGTGATTTGTTGATTCAACTCAACTGACATTACAAAAATTCTATTTCATTGCATGAGCCACATCAGTTAACATAATTTGAATAAACATTCTACGTTACCATGGAAATTATTGTATCATGAGTTTACCAGTTAAATTGCCAGTGTTAGAGCTTCCAAGCCCATTCTATTCATTCTTTTTCTCTATGCACATGAACCTTGACTCACTTTTTGGTGTTGATACACCCACTAAAATCTGCAGCCACTCCGTGACATCGGGAATAGGATCTGAAAAGTAATCCATTATGGCAGAAGCCATAGCTAAATCCAACATTTTGCATGGTCGGTCCATTATGTTATCAGCAAGAATAGCTAGAACTAATGGAATGCAATGTTTGTGAGAAAAAAACTTTACAAATTATGCTTTTAACAAACACAGTTCACAGCAAATGTTTGCAAATGCATTGCTTGTTGAATGCGCCTCTTGTCAACTTATTTTAGATCCACCTCATAAGAAGTGGGGAGTTAAAGTTATCATGCAATGATACTCCCTTTCTGACCACTGGCTTTGACAAATCTAATTTGCTATTTTTCCATGCTTTGATTTGCACAAACATGCCATGTATTTTGGGCTTTACACTAAATCTCACAGATTGTGAAGGTGTCTGAAGGTGTAAGCAGGCCCTCAGATGTACTCAACTTTTAATTGACATGTCAAACTCTGAACAGAAAGCTGATGTACCAACTGATGTATCCACTGATGTATCCATCTTTAAGAGCATTCGGATTCATTAAAACAAAAAAATAAAATAAATGGGGACTTGGTTAGGGACTTACAGTTACAATGGGACATTTTTTTTTTTTTAAATAAATAAATGGGGACTTGGTTAGGGACTTACAGTTACAATGGGACATCTATAAAAAAAAAAGTAAAACATGAATTATTGATAATTAAGCAATAATGCTCAAGGGGGTGTGGTATATATGGCCTATAAACTGTACCATGGCTAAGGGCTGTTCTTAAGTACGACGCAACGTGGAGTGCCTGGATACAGCCCTTATCCTTGGTATATTGGCAATATACCAAAAATACCTGATATGCCTTATTGCTATTATAAATTGGTTACCAATGTAACCAGTTTATAATATACTATACTCTTTGTGATATACTCTTCAGATCACAACATGTACAATAGACACCTATCAACTAAGCTAGCTGCAAAATATGGACTTCATTATGACTAAAGAAAAATGTATAGACTGTTATGACTGAAGATTGTCCAGTTTAAAGAAAACACTCCCTCTTCCACTCTCTGTCTGAGAACTAGCTTGAAGAGTGGGGTACAGCGGCTGCCGCTGATTGGCTGAATACCCAGGGCACAAGGTGGTTGGTTTGTCAACAAAGCAGCATGACAGAAAGATGATGCCAAGTTTTTGAACTACCGGAGAGTTTCTGTAAGAAGATTATGTATATAAAGTGATCTGTGCATTTGAACAACAGCATTTCACTTTCGCATGTCAAAAACTGAATTACCACTGCTGCACATAATGCAACTGTTTTTAAGAGATTAGATTATACCACACTGAACAAAAATATAAACGCAATATGTAAAGTGTTGGTACCATGTTTCATGAGCTGAAATAAAAAATCCCCAACAGTTCTCTGCTGCCAATTACTGGAACAAATTGCAAAAATAACTCAAGTTGGAGACTTATATCTCCCTCACTAAATTTAAGCGTCAGCTGTCATAGCAGCTTACCGATCGCTGCAGCTGTACACAGCCCATCTGTAAATAGCCCATCCAACCAACGACCTACCTCATCCCCATATTTGTTTTTGTTTTTCTGCTCTTTTGCACACTAGTATTTCTACTTGCACATCCTCATCTGCACATATATCACTCCAGTGTAACTTGCTAAATTGTAATTACTTCGCCACTATTGGCATATTTATTGCCTTACCTCCTTACTTCATTTGCACACACTGTATACAGATTTTTTTTCTTCTATTGTGTTATTGACTGTACGTTTGTTTATCCCGTGTGCAACTCTGTGTCGTTGTTTTTGTCGCACTGCTTTGCTTTATCTTGGCCAGGTCGCGGTTGTAAATGAGAACTTGTTCTCAGCTGGCCTACCTGGTTAAATAAAGGTGAAATAAAAAAAAATAAAAATACATGGCTGCTCCCTTGCCCTGTGCCCTGTGAAATTCATAGAATAGGGCTTAATGAATTTATTTAAATTTACTGATTTCCTTATATGAACTGTGACTCAGTAAAATCTTTGAAATTGTTGCATGTTGTGTTTATATTTTTGTTCAGTGTATATAGAACAAGCAGCAAGCTCACGAACAAAGAGTCCACCAGGGAGAATGGTTGTCACTAGTTACCACAGCTACAACGTCATAAAGTCCGCCTATTTCTACAATTTCTCTTCTTAAAATGTGATTTTAAACCTAACCTTAACCCTAACACTAACCACACTACTAACCTTATGCCTAACCCTAACCTTAAATGAAGACCAAATAGGTCATTCTTGTTTTCATGAATTTTTACAATATAGGCCCTAGACTGTTTTGACTTGGCTGTGGCTGTGGTAACTACTGGAAACCAGCGAGAACGCAACATGCATGCAGATGCAATAAGTGGAAACACATTGTCTAACTGGAGATCGCTAACTAACATAATGTCACAAAACATTATGCGCTAGACAGTTACATTTCATTCTGAAATAACTTAATATTTCACAGTTAGTCAAATATTAGTTTAAAAAGACTAGACATTGGCATGGGAGCTAACCAGGTCCGTGATGAGAAGGTTCTAGCTAGTCTAACCCTCTGTCCTTTGACTCTGGTTGGATGTAGTTTATCAGGTCCTAGGATCCCATGACTGTTATGATTATTTATTTACAAGTTAATTACAATTTGCTTTTTGCTTTAGGGTCATCTGTACCTGATAGAGCAGATCTAGTCTCAAGTGTGGAAGTAAGCCGTCTGGCACGAGAGACTCATTGGGATGGACACCAGAGCAGACCCTGAAGTTCTGACTGAACGGATGCACGTTTGAGCGCCCCAGGATGGTCTTTGTGCTGTTTACTTTGACCTGTTATAATTTATGCTATGAAATCCTACTATTTCACTGGGGCAGTTCCCCATCACAGCAAATAGCTAGCAAAACAATCCAAGCAATGTTTGCACAACCTATGCTCCCCACAGAGGCAGAGCTGCTGCTGCTGGCTGTCACTGAGGGACAAATTATTACGTAACTGAATAGCTTGTTTTAAACAATATCTTTTTGAAACAGAAACATTTGTAAATTTACCACACTTTTATGAGCATTTAAAACATAATCCATTAATTATATAATTTCTATATAATAGTTTTTATAAAAATATTTGTACTTATTTTTTTCACCAATTGCACGTTTTTTTTGTATTTTTTTAACCAATCATAAGTGGGGCACAGCCCATAATGCCCTAATGGGCGGGCCACCGCTGGTGGGGTAATGGGCTGTTTAAGGACAGGCTATTTTATCCCTGACGAAAAAGCTTGTTGTACTGTATGCCCTGGCGGACTTGAAGGAGAAACAAGATTAGCTCTTCCCTAAGGAAAACACACAATGTCCCATGTACAGAATATAGACACCTCCCGTACCATCACATGATAGAATACCCTTTTCAGCACTGTTCAGAGGTTGGCCCACTTCAATACTGAAAGGCTGCATCAAGAGGGTATCACAGAGCAATATTTGAGCTAGTCTTTAGTACTACAATTTTCTAAACTGAAGTTGTTAATGATACCCTAAACCTGAGCTAAAGAGTTAGAAATTAAACAAATGCTTAGTGGTTAATGTTATTTTTTCCAATAGGTCTATTACAATTTTTGTCAATTGCATACAAACATTTTTTGGAACAATGTGGTCGATTTTCAAAACAGAGTTCACAAGACGCAGAACTCTGTGTCCTTTTGCAAAACAGAAAGTCAGTCTGTCTTTTAAAAATCCCAGTAGATCAATACATTTTCTTTGCAGTCAAAGACGATCAAAATTTGCATGTACAACTATCCAAAGATGCAGAATTATGGATAAATACTCTCCTTTTATGCATATTTCACCGAACAATTGAATGCACATCAAATCAAATATTATTCCTGATTTAAAAGAAAAAGCACACAGTGAGCAGGATTCATTAATCACTATCATAACAATACAATTCCATGTATTCAATACATAGGCTGGTTTGCATAGTTTTGAAGACTTTCCATTGGCACACAGAAACACAATCCACAATTGAAGTAAGGAAAGCTGAATACAATGGAGGAACACAACTTATATGTATATATAGGCTTCAGTACACACCCAAGCAAAGCTCTATAATTGAAGGTCACAATGTTGGAGAGGGGATGACTTAGTAGTAACCCAAAGTGACTTAGAAGTTCTCTGCATGTCTGCAATATCGTAAAAAATCATACAAAATTTGACAGTCCCCATTGCCTAGATCTTTCCCTATATTAGACATGTTATGACACTGATGGGGTGATTTAGTATTTTGTGCAGTAGTATTCACTGATTGATGGAAAATGTTTCTTCTGATGAAAACAATGTGTTGATATTCTGTGAACAAAACACTTAAGAGTCAATTTTGTATTCACTGTTGACATTTGTATTTAAAGTTTTGCAAAAGATGGTCTAAGATATGCAAGTCAGGTACAACGGAGAGAAAATGATCAGAAGTTCTGTAAATGTATTAGAGCATTTGATCATTGCTGTTCTGCTATACGTTTTAACACATATTCAAAAATAGCTTGAGAACAACTGTAAAGGGGAAATCAGCAGTTCAAACAATAACAAAGCGGCACCCCACCACTAGTTTGGTTAAAGCTAAGGAATGGGGCTCGAGAAATGTAACCACTCAGAAATTCATAGATAGAGCTATGGATAGAAGGACTGACTATCCGTGACATCAAAATATAGTTTTAACCATATTTTGAGGCTTCACAGTGTTTGTTTACAATTACAGTGTTTACATACATTGGAGTAAAAAAAAAGCTTATATTTGGGGTTTGATGGGGTAGTACATTTGAACTAAACTCATGGGATATGTCTAAGTTATATTTAAGCAATAAGGCACAAGGGGTGTGGTATATGGCCAATACACCACGGATAAGGGATGTTCTTAGGCCCGACGCATCGCGAAGTGCTGTAAAAAAAATACTTTTTTTCATACCCGTGGTATACGGTCTGATATACCACAGCTGTCAGCCAATCAGCATTCAGGGCTCGAACCACCCAGTTTATAATCTTCAATAATCAATGGGTATACAGTATATAATTAATTTAATAGCCAAAAATGTAACAACGGCAGATTGTACCTTTAAAAAAACAGGTAGGGCTGGGAAAAAAGCTAACACCAGATTTAGAGTTTGCTGTTGGGTTGGCCGCTGTTAAGTACCAATAATCTGGTTAATTTTACTACAGTGGGCTAAATCAGGGTTTCTTGGTAGTCTTAAACACATCTACTTTGAAACAAAAGTATACACCTCACACACATGGTTATGGGCTTAAAAAAAGTAACACCAGTACCATGTTAGATATAGAGTTGAAATGTATTCAATTTTGAGTTTGCATCCCAATATTACACTTAACAGCATATATAATGCATTCAGAAAGTATTCAGACACATTTACTTTTTTCACATTTTGTTACATTACAGCCTTATTCTAAAATGTATTAAATTGTTTTTCCCCCTCATCAATCTACACACAATACCCCATAGTGACAAAGCAAAAACAGGTTTTTAGAATTTTTGTTTGCAATTGAATTCAAATAAAAAAAACTGAAATATGACATGTACATAAGTATTCAGACCCTTTACTCAGTACTTTGTTAAAGCACCTTTGGCAGCGTTTACAGCCTTGAGTCTTCTTGGGTATGACGCTACAAGCTTGAAACACCTGTATTTGGGGAGTTTCTCAAATTCTTCTCTGCAGATTTTCTCAAGCTCTGTAAGGTTGGATGGGGAGCATCACAGCACAGCTATTTTCAGGTATCTTTTCATGTCTCTCCAGAGATGTTCGACCAGGTTCACGTCTGGGCTCTGGCTGGGCCATTAAAGGACATTCAGAGACTTGTTTCAAAGCCCCTCCTGTGTTGTTTTGGCTGTGTGCTTAGGTTCATTGTCCTGTTGGAAGGTGAAACTTTCCCCAGTCTCAGGTCCTGAGCGCTCTGCAACAGGTTTTCAGGATCTCTCTGTACTTTGCTCCGTTCATCTTTCCCTCAATCCTGACTAGTCTCCCAGTCCCTGAAGCTGAAATAATCCCCAAAGCATGATGCTGCCACCACCATGCTTCACCGTAGGGATGGTGCCAGGTTTCCTTAAGACGTGACGCTTGACATTCAGGACAAAGCGTTCAATCTTGGTTTCATCAGACCAGAGAATGTTGTTCCTTATGGTCTGAGTCCTTTAGGTGCCTTTTGGCAAACTCCAAGCAGTCTGTCATATGCATTTTACTGAGGATTGGCTTCCGTCTGGTCACTCTACCATAAAGGCCTAATTGGTGGAGTGCTGCAGAGATGATTGTCCTTCTGGAAGGTTCTTCCATCTCCACAGAGAAACTCTGGAGCTCTGTCAGAGCGAACATTGAGTTCTTAGTCACCTCCCTGACTAAGGCCCTTTCCGCCGATTGCTCAGGTTGGCCGGACGGTCAGTTCTAGGAAGAGTCTTTGTGGTTCCAAACTTCTTCCATTTAAGAATGATGAAAGCCACTAAACACCTGTGTTCACTTTGTCATTATGGGGCATTGTATGTGATGAGGAACAACTTTTATTTAATCAATTTTAGAATAAGGGTGTAACGTAATAAAATCTGGAAAAAGTCTCAAGGGGTCTGAATACTTTCCGAATGCACTGTACATCACAAAAGACAGTAATATAACAAAACCGTTTGACATAGAAAAACAGAATTTTCGGCGTTTGAAAATAAATAATGTTCATTAATTATGAAATTATTAAAAATATTAATAACATTCCACCCATGAGGCCACTAGAGGGAGATGTGTGTGTGTGTGTGTGTGTGTGTGTGTGTGTGTGTGTGTGTGTGTGTGTGTGTGTGTGTGTGTGTGTGTGTGTGTGTGTGTGTGTGTGTGTGTGTGTGTGTGTGTGTGTGTGTGTGTGCATGTGTGAGAGAGAGAGAGAGAGAGAGAGAGAGAGAGAGAGAGAGAGAGAGGGAGAGAAGAAGGGAGAGAGAGAGTTTGTGTATGTGTGTTCATGTGTGTTTGAGTAGACAGAACTGTACACTAAAAAAAATATTCTGGGGTGAATTGAAATTGACAAAAAAAGAAACAACATATGTCATTTAGATGATTTGTTAATTTCATTTTCCACAAAAATGTAAACTTAGACTCAATGATATGACGTAGATGCAGAAAGTAAACTGCAGAGTGGGTACATTTCTGCCACAAGTAAGAGCGCTGAAGCATGACGCTCAACTTCTCCGCTGTTCTGGTGCCCTGGCTACTACACTGTACACAACGTGAAGCAAACCTGTGCACATGCGCAGATACTTTGTGTGAGTGTGTGAGTCTACCTTTAACAACAAATCCAAGTTAATATGGTGCCTCAAATGTAAGTATCCTGATGCGGGTAACCAAAGAGAGAGAACATTGAGTGATTTATTTACTCAATTTCAATAATATTTCTATAAACTTAATCATTTTAAGTTCTTGCAACAATGTGCCACGGGGCTCCGAATGTGCCACGGGGCTCCGTTTTAGAGGATTGTGGGTAATTCAAAATGTTTAGTCTTGATGAAAATTTTACATAATGTTTTAAGCATGTTTGAAGAAAGAAAATGAGATTTGTAATTTAGTATTAAGCAGCCTGCTGTGCCATGAGGTGTAATGGATCATGATGAACGGATATCAAAACTGTCAGACAAATTGACGTTCAATGATGAGACCATCGATTTCTACAATCACCGCTCTTCATGACAGAGGCAAACACAGCATGCTGCAACACTGTGGTTCTACCTTCAATTTTTTTCATATATTTTTTTTATTTAGCTAGGCATTAAGAACAAATTCTTATTTACAATGACAGCCTACCCTGGCCAAACCCTAACCCGGATGATGCTGGGCCAATTGTGCTCCGCCCTATGGGACTCCCAATCATGCCCGGTTGTGATACAGCCAGAACCAAACCAGGGTCTGTAGTGACGCCTCTAGTACTGAGATGCAGTACCTTAGACCGCTGCACCCCCCGGGAGCCCATTACTGCTGGTGAATTGAGCACTGTGCTCAACAATGCCTGACAAAGAGGGTTAAAATGGCAAATGGTCAAAATACATTAAACGATGTTAAAATTGTGTTTGTGAAAAACCAACATTTTGGGTTTACTACTCAATAATATTGTGTGTAATTGTGTTGCCTTGAAGGGACAGTGCAATCAAAAAATGTGATTTTCCTGTAGTTTTTAATGATATTTCCACACTATGTGGTCGAAATAACACTGAAATTGTGAAAATTATGATAGTGTCCTAGAATTTCATGATGTTCTGGTGGAATGGAGTTTTTGGCCCACAACATGACATCACAATCTGATCTGATTTCTGACCAATGATCAGTCATTTTTTATTTGCATATGTATCGTCCTACTTTGAAGGGGTAAGCGGTTTGGTAAATCTGATCATTGCAGAAGGATGGCTCAGTTGTGACACTACTGTATGAATACCTAGAATCAGAACACTGAATTATAATTCTAGCTGTTCAAAAAAGTAACTATGCATAGTTTTTGTTCTATAATTTGGGTGGAAATATTTATGAACATGGAAATCATAGCATATTATGCAGTGAATGTTTTTGTTGAACTTAGATATGCACAAGATATACAGAGATGAGAACATATCATGTTAGAGGTATACTTCAACTAAAATACAAAATGTGTATAATTTGTGTATGAGCTAGGAGAAACTCCAATTTACGTTAATAGCCACATTAGCATTAGCATGGATCACAGCATTGCTTGCATGTTCTTCATCTCGGATCCACTGCCATGTTCCTAACCTTTTCACAAACATAAATGTAAGTTGAATTTAACATAACATTCACAAACATTCCCACTTTTGTCCTCTGCAGGTCTTCAGGACAACCCGTGGGTCTGCGACTGCAGGATCTCCAAGCTGATCGAGCTTTCCAAAATGTCTGACACGTCAGTGGTACTAATGGACCAGTTCCTGTCTTGCAGCGGGCCTGAAAACCTGGCTGGTGTTATGTTCCAAAGGGTGGAACTGGACCAATGTCTCAAGCCATCCGTCATGATGTCAGCCACCAAGATCACAGCCTCGGTGGGCAGCAACGTGCTCCTGCGCTGTGATACCACGGGTTACCCCACGCCTACCCTCATCTGGACTACTTCAGATGGCTCACGTGTCAACAACACAGGTATCAACAGTGAAACATTTTATTATAAGAAAATGCATACAGTGTATTATTCAACATGTTTATCAAAAAAAAAAAAAAATTAACAAATTCCTTTGTTAAGATTTACTTATGTTCTACAGTTGTCATTCAATAAAATAATCTTTGTGATTCAATAAAATAAAGTCTACATCTTGGCAATGATTAAGTATTTGCATTTACATGATCTACCTATAGTTGTCCAGGAGTCTCCAGGAGAGGGTGTCCGATGGTCCATCATCAGCCTGAATGGGGTCTCGTACAAAGACAACGGGGAATACAGCTGCAAGGCTAAGAACTTCGCCGGCAACGCAGAGGCTGTCATCACCCTGTCTGTGGCAGGTTATGTCACTACAAACATGCCTCCAGAGAGGCCCAACATAGAGGCTGCAGGGAATAGCCCATCCACAACGTCCTCTGCTCCGGAAACTGGCTTCTCAAACTCCCCTAGCACGCCGTCTACCACTACCGCCCCACCCACGACCACGCACCCAGCCATCTTGCCACCCATCCTCACCAAGAAGAAACCCACGCCCAGCAACGTGCAGCAGATAGCACCATCCAAACCATCCGAGATCCCGCAAGGCAGCGACAGGAAGCTAGCGGCGGATCAGAGTGAAAAGAAAGATGCTTCCAAGTCTGTCCAAGATCTCGAGATCGTGGAGGAAACGCCGGATAGCGCGGTTCTGCTCTGGACGACCGAAGGTTTGCCAAGCAATGCACCTCTCACCGTTGTCTATTCCACTTATGATGAGGAGGACAACTCCAAAAGGACAATGGATACAGATGCCGGGAGTGGCAAAGTTCTACTTGAAGGCTTGACTTCTGGAATGAGATACCAGGTTTGTCTGGTTTCCAAAGGAAGTGCTGCGGGAAAAGACCCCTGTATCAACTTCTTCACCCTGGACCTTGTTGAGGACAATGCTGCGAACAAGCTGCTGATGATCATCAGCAGCTTTGCCTGCGCCGTGGCTTTACCTGTCATTGGTTTGCTGGTCTACAAGATCCTCTCACTCTATTGCAGGAGCAATGTGCCTTCTTCGGACGAGGAGCTATCTAAAGACACGTATGTGAAGTTTGAGACGATATCAATGAAGCAGAGGACCTTGAACGCTAATCCCGCTGAATTGTGGACCTACAGGCAGACCAAGGAGTCCCAAGAGAGGATGCTCCTCTGTTCCAGGTCGAGTATTGACTCACAAATGACATACAAGAGTGACAGTTCCAGATCAGAATTTTTGTGCTAGCGTTCGATTAAGACTCTTCATGACTCGAAAGTTAATACAAACTCTGGAGATCTTTTTGAGGAAAACTACAAGGTTTTGCATGTTCAAAGCTTTATGACAATAATTGCCAGATGAATCACTGTTTGTTACAGCCTTAATTTCTTTGTAAAAAAAAACGAACTTTGAGATACAGTGAGCTCCAAAAGTATTGGGACAGTGACAAATGTTTTGTTGTTTTGTACTCCAGCAATTTGGATTTGAAATGATACAATGACTATGAGGTTAAAGTGCAGACTGTCAGCTTTCATTTGAGGGTGAACTGTTCAGAAATTACAGCACTTTTTGTACATAGTCCCTCCAAATATATTGGGACAAATTCACTTATATGTGTATTAAAGTAGTCAAAAGTGTATTATATGGTCCCATATTCCTAGCACGCAATAATTATATGTTGGATGCATTTGCTGTTTGTTTTGGTTGTATTTCAGATTATTTTGTGCCCAATAGAAATTAATGGTAAATAATGTATTGTGTCATTTTGGAATCACTTCAATTGTAAATAAGAGTAGAGTATGTTTCTAAACACTTCTACATTAATGTGGATGCTACCATGGTTACGGATAGTCCTGAAAGAGTCGTGAATAATGATGAGTGAGAAAGTTACAGACCGGCAAGACATGCTAACCTCTGACCATTGCAATAACATGGGAGGTTAGCATTTTTTGGCGGGTATGAAATGTATGCCTCCATAACTTTCTCACTCATCATTATTCGCTATTCATTAAGGATTATCCGTAATCATGGAAGCAAGTGTTTAGAAACATATCCTATTCTTATTTACAATAAAAGTGACTCCAAAATGATGCAATACCTTACTAAGCATTCATTATTATTGGGAACAAAGTCATCTGAAACACAACCAAAATAAAAAACAGCAAATGCATCCAACAAATGAGTAGAATCACAGGCTTGATGTAGTCATTGCATGCTATGAATATTGGACCAAATACTTAACTTTTTACTATTTTAATAGTTGTACCGATAATGGCACCGGAGGGAGGCTGATGTTTTATGGGCTCCTAACCAACTGTGCTATTTTATTTATTTTTTCGCATTGTTTGTAATTTATTTTGTACATAATGTTACTGTTACAGTCTCTTATGACCGAAAAGAGCTTCTGGATATCAGAACAGCGATTACTAACCCCAAACTGGATGAAGACTGCTTAGTGCCCTCCTGTACTGCCTGTTCACCCACAACTGCGTGGCCATGCACGAGTCCAACACCATCATTAAGTCTGTGGATGACACAACAGTGGTAGGCCTGATCACCAACAAACGATGAGACAGCCTATAGGGAGGAGGTCAGAGACCTGGCAGCCCCCTCAGGAGGCTGAAAGGATTTGGCATGGATATATAGCTGCACCATTGAGAGCATCCTCACCGGTTGCATCACCGCCTGGTATGGCAACTGCTCGGCATCTGACCATAAGGCGCTACAGAGGGTAGTGCCCAGTACATCACTGGGCCAAGCTTCCTGCCCAGTACATCACTGGGGCCAAGCTTCCTACCATCCAGGACCTATATACTAGGCGGTGTCGGAAGGCCCAAGAAATTGTCAAAGACTCCAGTCACTCAAGTCATAGACTGTTCTCTCTGCTATCGCACGGCAAGCAGTACCGGATCACCAAGTCTACGTCCAAAAGGCTCCTTAACAACTTCTATCCCCAAGCCATAAGACAGCTGAACAGCTAATCAAATGGCGACCCAGACTATTTACATTGAACCCCCCTTTGTTTTTACACTGCTACTCGCTGTTTATTATCTATGCATAGTCACTTTACCCTTACCTATGGTACATGTACAAATTACCTCGACTAACCTGTACCCCTGCACATTGACTCTGTACCGGTACTCCCTGTATCTAGCCTCATTATTGTTATTTTGTTGTGCTACTTTTTATAAAAAAATTTACTTCAGTTTTTTAGTAAATATTTTCTTAACTCAATTTCTTGAACTGCATTGTTGGTTTAGGGCTTGTAAGTAAGCATTTCATGGGGTCTACACCTTTTGTATTCGGTGCATGTGACAAATACAAATTGATTTGATTTGATTTAAGTGAACTTCTCCCAATACTTTTAGTCCCCACATTTTAGGGGACCATGTACAGAAAGTGCTTTAATTTCTAAACGGTTCACCCGATATGGATGACAATACCCTCAAATGAAAGCTGACAGTCTGCACTTTAACCTCATGTAACCTTGTTGTATCATTTCAAATCCAAAATGTTGGATTACAGAGCCAAAAGAACAATATGTGTCACTGTCACAATTCTTTTGGAGCTCACTGTAGGTTTGTGACAACACCAATACCACGATATTCAGAAGTATCGTGGCAAGTAAACAAACCATGTTTCAATTTCTTGAGGAAAACAGCCCTATTGGAAACAAACAGCATTATATTGTCATAGTATCATCATCGTATTCTACTGCGCACAGATGTCAATTCAACGTCTATTCTAGGTTGGTTCATTGAAATTACGTGAAAACAACGTTGATTCAACCAGTGTGTGCTCAGTGGGATCATGATACTGGTATCGTAACAACTCAATTTTGATATTGCTGTCTTTACAGCTCAGAGCTTAAATTAAACTCAGTTGAATGCAATTTCCCATAATACTGTAATCAAATAGTATGTCTCAGTGTTCATTATGGCCTACTTCTTTGTCATTATACACTACACCGTACCAGGTTTAAACAGATATGACATTCATTCATCTCAATATGGTATCAACAGACATACCTGCTATCCTATTCCATGTAAGTCCAACAACACATTTATTTATACTGCTGGCAATGGTGACAAGAATTATTCACTTAAGGTCAAACCTTCAAGCTTATCGATGCCTTACTTTCCTAAAACATTTTCTCGCTCCCTAGTATATTGAAAGATTTGACCTGCCCAACAAACAAATGCCACAGTTTCTGTGTGACCTGTTGCATATATTTGTACATACAATTGTATTGTATTCTTATTTTTAATAAAACAAATCTTTATGCATTTCATTTCTTCATATTTCATATAAGCATTTGGGTATACATGGCAGTGTTGGTCAGTGTGATGCACCACTTACAGTGCTGTCATAGGCTATCTGTACAACAACTCCACTATTGTCTATTAGGTGTGGTCTTTCCCAATGTGATAATCTCTGGTCTTTGTCCATGAATAATGGGATTCTGTGCCCTTTCCTCACTTGAGCAACAGGTGCATATATTTCTCAATGTTACAACCCTTCCTCTGTCCTCTCTGTCGATCCCACAGTGAGCTCCACTTCCACTGTCTCACAGATGTTAGGTATTGAGTATGTGGATGTCTGTACATACACCAACCATGTGTGTGACTGTGTATATGAGCATGTAAATGTCAAAATATATCCACTGTCACCCATGTGTGTTCCTTTCCTATCCCACTGGCTGGCGAGCACAGTGAGAAAGCGGGACTGTAATCAATGGGTCACGGCCTTCTGGGTGCCTGAACAGGCATGGCCGTAAATCCCGATAACATGGGTGGAGCCGGAAAGACATTCCCATGGATACCCTGTCCTATGCCCCCAGCTGCATGTGTCTGGGTTCTGCCCGTCATGCCAGCTGTTCTGTTAACGTGACAATGGCCAAGGTGTTTGACAAACAGATGGGATGGTGTGGTGATGGGATTGGTTAGTGGACCAGAAACCTGCTAGTCCTGAGCACATCCCCTTGCCTCTTTGGTAACACTTTACTGTGTTCTTACGATTGTGTCGTTATTCTTCAGTGTAACATACAATCATTATAGTAGCTAACACAGTAATAAAAACACGAGTTATTGTGTTACCATGTCCCTCAAAATACAACAAAAGAGTTAAGAGTGACACAGTATTCTAAGGTGCATTCAATGACATTTCCAAATACATCATAGTGTTTAGATGACAATGAGAGTCCAAAGTGAAATTTCAAATGTTGTCAACAAAGGTGAAATCACAAGACAAAGGCCATTGTTTAGGCACGTTTCCAACTCAACTATAGCTGTGGACACTGAGCCCTTTCCAGCTTCGTTAGCCCTCCTACAGTTACGTCAACGGCCACGTGTGACACTGCTGCTAACAATACGCTAGTCATCCTGGGTATGAATAGGGGTTTGGTTGGTGGAGTCTGACGATTGCTCTCCTGAGTAAACAGAAAACAAGCAGGCCACTGACAAGTCTCCTCCACTCCTCCGAGTTCTTCCGCTTACTCATCCAGCCTGATTCACTCAGGGAGACGGTCGTACAGGAAAGACAGATACACACGTTTAAGGTACACGTACTAATCCGAATACACACGATATCTGTACAATCTGTACAACAGTGTACAATTGAGCACAGAGAGTCTTCCTGACATGACTGTCCCTGGTGAAGAAAATGGGGGAAAGGGGATAACAGTGGTGTGTGTGTGTGTGTGTGTGGTGCGTGTCAATAGGTGTGTTTGACAGTGCATGTCTGTTTGTCTGTTACCCTATGTGTGTGTACAGATGTGTGTGGAAGGTTAAGGGTGTCAGAGGTCACCTTAATTCTCTTCTGAAAAGAATCCACAAAAGAGTCAGATATCTATGCTAATGGTTCCCCGCACACGCGCACACACACACACACACACACACACACACACACACACACACACACACACACACACACACACACACACACACACACACACACACACACACACAAAGGGGTAGGGGGTGGGGGGAGGACTAGGAGCTGCTGTTGTTTTCTGGGACTTTGCTGCAGCCTTTGTCTCATTACTTGCATATTCTGCATTCTGCTTCAGACACCGACTCCTGTTCGAGGAAAATCCTTCTCCAGCCGGGCCCGGGATGTGTAAAATTTACCACGGGGGTGTCCGGAATTTCATACTTTGCTTCCAAAACAGCTAAGCAACCTGGGAGCCAGAGTGAGGAGCCCAAAAGATACCACACAGCCTGGTTTGGGGCAGAGAATCCACTGGCTAACTCATTGACCCTCCTTTTTGTGTCCACAGCCTCCATCTCGTTTTCCACCTCTTTTGGGATGTGAAACTGGCTTCTCCTTTCTCTCCACGCCGGGGCCTTGGAGAAGGATGCCCAACGGCCGTCAGCGACCGTCGCAGAGTTTTGGTGGAATTCTCGCACGCACGGTCTGACCAAGATAAGGAATGCCTGGCTGGTGTGAGTAAAGTGCGGCTCCCCGGATTGAGACGGAGCGCAGGATTATGTTGGTCGTGACGGTCGCAGCAGTGCTGGTCTATTTCTCAGTGCAAAACGACGGAGCCTCAGCGGCCCCTGGGAAGGCATGTTGGCTCGGAAACCCGTCAGGTGTGGGTAATGGGAGCTGTGTGGGTGAGTTGGGTTCACATCTGTACTTTAGCAAAGTGTGCACTTGTTGGTACAGTAACATTTTTGTTCACTCTAGAACAGAGACAAACTGGTTGTAGGGACTTAGGAGCATAGTGTTATGTCTATTTACTTATAGACATATAGTCTATTTACTTATTTTTTGATTTTGTGAAAAATCTAAGATTAACAAATTGGACCTTAATAAATGTAACTTGATCCTAAAGTCTTACACTTTGACACATGTAAACGATAACCAGTACCAGTACATAAATGATATTGAGCTCCATTATCTAGCACTGACATTCTGTCTAATATTCAAATTACAAGGTACATTGTATTGGTAGTACTCCCCTTACATTAGCCTTGCATTATTTTCAGTCAGTCTCCTCACCACTATACATTACAGTACATGTAACCGAAGGCGTCTGACACTATTTCGTTTTTGGCTGTGGCAAGTTGGTAAATAGTGACCCTTACACAAGGGTTACCTTTATCCCTGAGGGAAAACAGTGAGTGGGAGAGTAACAGACGGACTCCTCATGCGTCACAGCGAGCTGGCTGGGCAGAGTGTGTGATCTGGGTAGGGCCGGTCCTAGCTGGCCGTAGACAGTACTGGTCTCTGGTCAGTTGGACGAGCGCCTGCCTTTAGTGGTGTCAGTGGAGGCTTAAGTCAGGGTTATCCCCTCACACCCGGAGAGGTTATCCCCTATGACCGGGTCATGCCACTCCCATCGTCATCATGACAAGTGTAGTGGACGCAGTGGAGACTTGTGGAATGCATTCTCCATGGTCAAGAGGTTATCCCCTAGACTGGGTCACTTCCATGGCAGGTGTACTAGATTATAGGGGGAAATTCCAATTTGATGTGAACATATGTCACTTGTTACACAAATATCTCCCATTTACATCAATGCATGATTTACACATTGTTTAAGGGGATTTTTTAAAAATCAGAAACGAAGATGGCCCCCAAGGATGGCCCTGAATGGTCTGCATTGTGTATCCTAGCAACTTAGTAATGACCTGTTTTTAAAGTTCTCCATCGGGCATCATTGACCTCACGAACCACCACACAGACAGATGATTCATTGTTTTTCTGCCCCTGGCCTATGGAGATTCATTGTTGTCTTCATTCCTCAACACCAGTGACTGGTGTCCATGGATGCACATGATAATGATGCTTCACCCATGTGTTGACATGGGCATGTTAGACTAGATTAGCATGTTGTTTTGGGTCAAGGTCAAAGGAAGAGCTATCCAACAGAACACGTCTAGTATTCACGTTGTTAACCTTTTCAACGTGTCGCAAGGCAATGGTTGTCTCAGATGTTCTGTTTCTGATTTTGGATTCACTCTGTTAACAGTTTCTCTTCCAAACAGCATGAAATAATTATATTTGAGTGAAATATAACATTATTTGGTATGTTACGCGCTAATATGATTTTAAACTTCCAATGACTGGAATGTCCAAGACAGTCTTTACTGACATATGAGGATGTTCACCATGTGAAAGGAGAGTATGAAAGCACATGTCGCTAAGAGACGACTGTTTTATTGGGAAGCAGCCAGAGCTGCCTTGAACTCTGCCCCATTAAACGCCATCAATAGGATTTTAGACAGCAACATTGATTCAACTCATTCAATAAAGGTATCAGCACAGAACAGCCCACATTGAAAAGGGACTGCCAGTAAAGTTACAAATTCTATAGCAATCGTGACTTGTGCAGCCCTGGACGTCTTTGTGTCAGGAAACTATGTGACAGTAAGGAGAAAATGGACAGCTATGGATTACAAACTGCCACACTATAGTACTGCACACTGTGCACTGTTTACTCACCTTGAAATGTCCAAACTGCGTCTGCATGCCACTCATTTGATCTCAAGCGGTTTAATGGGAATATGCATTTAGATTTTCTTCAGTTACTGTATCAATGCATATATTCTGCCTAGTTAGACGGGCCGTTGAGTTTTGGCCGCATGACACAAGAAATGTGACTATTCAGCTTCAGCTCCTAAAATCTCACTAGAAATGAGGAGGTATTTGAGGTGTAACAGTAACATTGTAGGCTTCCTATGCTATGGTATTATATTATATTACATTGATTCAGCCTCAGAACATTTTCCCAGAAATATTTTTAGTAGCTCCGTGTATTCTCACATTGAAAGCGCTCTGGCAGTACTGCAGAGTATGACTCAGTTGGTCCCGTCTATTACCTGATTCCAAATCTTAGGTTACTTCCGGTCCAAAATGTGGGTCCAGTGTGCGTCACTTCTGAAATCCCTAACATCACAGTCCTCCAGGTTTATACAGTATTTTGGTTGTCTGATGTGATAACGACCATTATCATACACTATCTACCATCTATGATTTAGAATCTATGTTCCTTTTGGAAAGCTCCAGAGCCCTATCTGATCTTCGGCCATGGTAAGGCTATATACCGGATGGACCTTGACGGAGGGAATCAAAAAAGGGTTGTGACCGGTGTTGGAAACTCTATTCTACTGGACTTCCACTACACAGAGGGGAGAGTTTACTGGGCCGATAAAAAGACAGGGGTCATCTACAAAGCAGCGATGGATGGAACACAGAGACAGGTGCATCCACATACTACTGGTTCACCTTAAACAATGAATCACCTCAAAAAATTCAACAGAATGTAATATTACGGTGTCCATATAAGGACAGAGTCGGAGTCGGAGTCACAAGAGTCACAGTCACCTACCTCTTGAAAAGAGTCTCTCGATTAATGCCACAACACCCCGCCTCCCCCTCTCCCCACCGCAAATAAACAACCTTTTCTTTTCTTGAACTAACACTTGCACTTTTCTTATTATCATTGCATTTGCTGATCGCTACTTATTGAGGAAGATTAATGTGCTTACTATGGACGGTGATTTGCAGTTGTCTCTCTTAGCTACATAAGATGAATGCACTGTAAGTCGCTCTGGATAAGAGTGTCTGCTAAATTACTAAAATGTAAAATGTAATGTAAAATTCTGTCCTAATATGGACACTGTGACTCTGAGGCTTTCCTAATATGGCCACCGTATCCCATGGACAAAGTATTACCTCCTATTTGTCGCTGGTCAATATGCTAATACCTATTGTATCCAAGGTTGAGTCAACGACATGAATGGTTATAGATCCACAACTGTACTGCATCCTTTTCAGAAGCTGCACTCGTCTGAGAAAGGGATCTCAGGCCTTGCGGTCGACTGGGTTCACAATTTTGTCATCTGGACCAGTGGAGAAGTGGGAAGTATCAAAAGAGTGGATACAGATGGTAAAAACGAGAGGACTCTTCTAAGACATTTATCTCAGCCAATCTCCATAGCAGTCGCCCCAAATGACAGGTAACGCAATACATTATCTCAACATGTATCTCTGTATGTTTTCAAGTAACTATGAGTAAGATTAGAGCACCGGTGACAAACATTCCAATGCAGTTCCTTAGAGTTACCCACCATCTTGTTTGTGGGTTACTATAATGCTTGGCCTTTAAAGGGTCCTTGCCTCTTTTAACACGGCTGGCACATACCTGTAGGTGTAATCTGGCAGATTGCCACTCACTTACCTCCACTCTCTGGTCAGAGAAAAAGGGAGCCATTTTGACCTTCAGAGGCGATTGCTTCATGCCAGACAAGTATAAGTGAAGTACACCAAAACACAGATACATATATTTTTTGATTATCTGTATTTTTCCTACGTGAAATTCTCTCCTGTTCACCAATGTGTATAACACTGAGTGTATAAAACATTAGGAACACCTTCCTAATATTGAGTTGCTCCCGCTTTTGCCTTCAGAACAGCCGTACCTCGTTCAAAGGCACTTCAATCGTTTGTCTTGCCCATTCACCCTCTGAATGGCACACATACACAAACCATGTCTCAAATGCCTCAAAGCTTAGAAATCCTTATTTAACCTGTATCCTGCCCTTCATCTACTGTACACTTATTTAAATGGATTTAACAAGTGACATCAATAAGGGATCATAGCTTTCACCTGGATTCACCTGGTCAGTCTGTGTCATGGAAAGATCAGGTGTTCCTAATGTTTTGTACACTCAGTGTTGTGTACATTCAATCTAACCTTGTGTTAATGTGGATGGCTAAATTTGGTGTAATCACCAATACCCAGAAATTGCATGTGTACTTGCTGAGGCATGTCTGGGCATGTCCTCTTACCAGATTTCAAGTCTTCAATGTGGGCCACTTCCTTATCCCTAAAACCACTATACCTTTCCTCAGATTTATATTCTGGCTGTCCGACGGGATCACACCCAGTATTCAGAGGTCAGATGTAACGGGAGAGATGATTACTACAGTGCTGAAGATTCCGGAGAGACTGGGAGGGCTGTCGGTCGACCGGACGGACAAGAGACTGTTCTGGGTCCAGTTCAGTCTGGAGGGAGAAAGTGCCATTGGGTCGTGTGACTACAACGGGAATGTTGTCAATGTCATTGACCAGCCACTACTGTAAGCAGATGTCATTATAGTTATATCACTCATTTGTCAGCACAGGTGACATATAACTCCAGTGGTTAAATATCACTGTTTTGACATATTCTAATGAGACAGTGTTGCAAATGGGCAGCTATCTGTATTTAGCACTAGAGCAGTATACTGTATAATTAGATACATCACTTGTAGATCGGTTTATATTATTGCTAACTTCTGAATATTCTTCCCACTAGGTCTCAGTCTTTGGGGATGTCTGTGTTCCTGGAGCAAGTCTACTACACTGATATGAGTTCACGGACCATACGGCAAGTCAATAAGTACTCAGGGGTTGAGGCAGAGAACATCAACCTAAAGCGAATGACACACCCCTCTACTGCTGTCAAGGTGGTACATCCCCTCAACCAGCCAATTGAAGACTCCATGCCTGTCTTTCCAGGTCAGAGTTCAGTGCATTTTAGCTGTTTCTTCAATAAGTTTGGTCCAACTCTGTTCCAAAACCTTGAACTCTGTTCTAAACTTATTCCATAACATTTTTAATGCAGCGTGTGATGGTCGTACAGGAGTGTGTGTGAATGTGTGCTCCAACCTAGCTGAGCAGGGGATCTGCCAGTGCACTAAAGGCTTTGCTCTTAGCAAACATGGGAACTACTGTGAAGGTATGGTATTCATTCATTTAGCCCCAGTGCTGGGTTATGTTATGCTTTACTATGCTTTGATATACTATGTGATGTTATGAAATTGCAGTATTAGCAATTTATTGTATTAATTGTTGAGTGTGGAATGGAGGATTACCTACAAGGATTACTAAGAAATAATTAGACTAAACATACAAAAATGTAATCCTAGATGTCAATGAGTGTGGCTTGTGGGACCACGGCTGTTCCCTGGGCTGTGAGAACATTCCAGGCTCCTACTTCTGCACCTGCCCCAAGGGTTACGCTCTGCTTCCTGATAGGAAAACCTGCCAAGGTAAGACAGCACTTCTGCAAGAAAGCAATTCTCCTTCAAGGTCTTTGCTGATCCTTGACCAAAAATGGTATTGTCTTGTTGATTTGGAAAGTATGGTTATTTACTTCTGAATGTTTCTCTTGACAATAATACTATAAGAGAACAGCACTTTGTTGTACATGTTGTGTGTTTAGACTTTGAGATTGTGTGCAATGCCAGCTAATCTTGTGTTCAGTATTGAACACTAGTTACAGCAAATGTTTATTTTGATTTTGATTAATTAGGATCCCTATTAGCCAATGCCAATGGCGACAGCCAGTCTTACTGGGGTCTGACATATAACGAAAAATACATTACAGACAAAAGACTTACATACATTTAAAAACATTAACATATTGTGTGTGTGTGTGTGTGTGTGTGTGTGTGTGTGTGTGTGTGTGTGTGTGTGTGTGTGTGTGTGTGTGTGTGTGTGTGTGTGTGTGTGTGTGTGTGTGTGTGTGTGCGTGTATCAGTTACACATACATGTCAGTACATACACACAACAAGTAAGTCACATGAGGGAGAGTCGTTGTGCCGTGAGGTGTTGCTTTATTTGTTTTTTGAAAGCAGGTTTGCTGTTCAATTGCGCTATATAAGATGGAAATTAGTTCCATGCACTCAAGGCTCTGTATAATACTACACATTTCCTTGAATTTGTTCTGGACCTGGGGACTGTGAAAAGACCCCTGTGTGTAAATTGACTATACAAAAATGTGGAATTTCCAACACATTGATGTTTCTTATAAAAACAAGATGTAAAGCAGTCAGTCTTTCCTCAACTCTTAGCCAAGAGAGGCTGGCATGCATAGTATTAATGTTAGCCCTCTGAATACAATGGAAGGCAAGATGTGCCGCTCTGTTTTGGACCAGTTGCAGCTTAACTTCTGTGCAGCACTTGACCATATGACTGGACAATGATTAAGATAAGATACAACTAGAGCCTGCAGGACCTGCTTTGTGGAATGTGGTGTCAAAAAAGCAGAGCATCTCTTTATTACGGACAGACCTCTCCTCATCTTTACAACCATTGAATCTATATGTTTTGACCATGACAGTTTACAATCTAAGGTAACACCAAGTAATTTAGTCTCCTCAACATGTTCAACAGCCACACCTTTCATTCCCAGAATCAGCTGAGGTCTAGAACTTAGGGAATGAATTGTACCAAATACAATGCTCTTAGTTTTAGAGATGATCAGGACCAGTGTATTCCTGTTCACCCATTTCAAAACAGACTGCAACTCTTTGTTAAGGGTTTCAGTGATTTCATTAGCTGTGGTTGCTGATGCTTATATGGTTGAATCATCAGTATACATGGACACACATGCTTTGTTTAATGACAGTGGCAAGTCATTGGTAAAACTAGAAAATAGTAGAGGGCCTAGAGAGCTGCCCTGCAGTACACCACACTTTAAGTTAGAGAAGCTTCCATTAAAGAAAACCCTCTGAGTTATATTAGATAGATTGCTCTGAATCCACGATATGGCAGAAGTTGTAAAGCCATAACAAATATGTTTTTTCAACAACAGGTTATGGAAAATAATATCAAAGGCTGCACTGAAATCTAACAGTACAGCACCCACAATCTTCTTATTTTCAATTTCTTTCAACCAATCATCAGTCATTTGTGTCAGTGCAGTACATGTTGAGTGCCCTTCTCTATAAGCACGCTCAAAGTCTGTTGTTAATTTGCTAACAGAGAAGTAACATTGTATTTGGTCAAGCACAATTTTTTCCAACAGTTTGCGAAGAGCTGGCAGCAAGCTGACAGGTCTGCTGTTAGAACCAGTAATGGCCCCTTTACCACTCTTGGGTAGCGGAATTACTTTGGCTTCCCTCCAGGCTTGAGGACAAAGACTTTCCTCTAGGCTCAGAATAAAGATATGACAGATATGAGTGGCTATAGAGTCAGCTACAGTACCATCCTCAGTAGATTTCCATCTAAGTTGTCAATGCCAGGAGATTTGTCATTATTGATCGATGACAATACATTTTCCACCTCCCCACACTAACTTTATAAAATGAACCCTTATGTCGTCTTTACATTCTGTATACTCCCCTTGTCCTGAGGGTCAAAAATGACCTGCCTTCACTAAACCCCTAAAATAAAGCAGCTTCATTGAATTTTAAACCCCATATCTATTTTGCATGAAGAAACAACCTGTCATTCATCACAAACTTTGTGAATATCTGGGTTTTCCCTCTTCACAATACAGAAAGACTGCATTTAATCAGTGGACACCACTCGTTATATTTACAACACACCTGTCATACTTGTTTTATTTACTAAAGTAGAGGATTATTATTATTATTATTGCTAAAGGTACTGCATAGGATTTAACATACATTTTTAGCAAGAGATAGCACTTGTATAGCCTAAGAAAGTGGCAGACATATGCAAAAAGTAGTTTTGAATGCATTTTATTGAAGGGAAACAATAACAGTCTTCAACTTTTTTGGAAACATATTGATTTACTCTTATATACTGTACAATGACAAATTCAACTACAATATACTAGTCTTTTCACATTTCTTTAACCATTGCCTCCACCTACAAGGTGTATAAACAACAACAATAAATAAGAATAAAATACGATAATAAATAGGGACAACATTAGCCTCTACAACACTGAACAGTGCTGTAGAGGCTACTGTGCGGGGGAGGCGCTCCCTTCTTTGAATGTGTGGGGTTACAAGTGCCTTTCCCAGCTTCTCCAGGAACACCCTCCTCTTGTTCCGCTTATCAGGCTTCCAGGTAGGGCTGATCTTGTTCCATATCTCAAAGGCATTGTATGAGGACACATCAATGATGTAATGGAAGATGACCAGGGGCCAGCGGGCAGTCATCGTCCTGCAGCTGTAAGTTCCAATCACCTTGTCCAGGTTGTCCACGCCTCCTTTATTGTGGTTGTAGTCCAGGATTATGGCTGGCTTCCTGTCCTCACGATCACTGATATCAGCTGTTTTGTGCAGTGTGCTCAGGAGGACCACATTCTTGTTCCTCTTTGGGAGCTGAGAAACTAGAGTGGTGGTGGGGGTGAAGGCAAACTTTGATAAGAAGGCCTCTCTCCCCCTTGTTGCGAGGAGTGCAGAGGGGAGCTTAGGCTTGTTCTTTCTAACTCTGCCAACCATGGTGATCTTCCTCTTCAAGAGCTGTTGGCTGAGTTCACAAGAGGTGAAGAAATTGTCACACGTGACATTGTGCCTCCTCAGTCCATCTGTCACATCAAGCACAACCCGCATCCCCTGGTTCTTCTCCGGGCCTCCACTGGTCGGCTTCCCTGTGTAGACTTGAATCTTCCAAGCGTAGCTAGATTGTGCGTCACAGGCCATCCATATCTTGATGCCATACTTTGCTGGCTTGCTGGGAATATACTTCCAGAAAGGACAGCAACCTTTTGACAAAAGAGATTACTATAAGTAATTAGTATCAGTGTCACAGAAAACAATCACATAAATCAATGATATTACAGCAATACATAGAAAAATTAACAGTGAAAATCACTTACATTACAGACATGGAACCAGTTGCTCATTCACTGTTACTTCAGGCCCAGGGTTGTAGAGGAATGACAGACACTCCACTCACTTCTCCCAAACCTCTCTTATGGTTGCCAGTTTGTCTCTCACACGTCTTGCAGGTCTTGACTCACGGTCATCAAATCGTAGCATTCTTGAGAAAGTGTGAAGTACTTCAGTTGCATCGTGGCACAGAAAATCGCCTTTCCACTCTTTGCATCCCAGAGACTACATGTAGCCTCACCTCAGGACCTATACACACCTGCTAAGATTAGCAGCCCTATCTAGGCATGAAGGTCAATCTAATCCATCCCTTTCCTGTTGTCTCCAAATTTACAGAAAACCTCCAAATTTGTCATCTCCGGGATGATTTTTTCGATGGCTAGTGTGATGAACATGCAGAATGTTGAGTCGATTTCCTGGGCATGGGCAGCTGCATGTCTGTGGGCCCTGGGGTCATACTTATGACATTTTGTGCTGCCATCCTGCCCTGGTTGTCATATGGTGACAAGGACCATGTTATTTTTTTGTTCTTTTGTCACAACTGTCTTCAAAAATGGACCAAGGCGCAGCGGGTATGTGGATACTCATATTTTAATTCAAAAGAGTAAAGCATCCACCGGAAAAACAATAAACAAGACAGCAACTCAACACACCTGCCTTCAATTGGGAGTCCAATCACCCACACAACATTTAACACACACAAACCCCCTGCCACATCCTGACCAAAACTAACACAATTACGCCCTCTGCTGGTCAGGACGTGACATCTTTGACAAAAATGTCTCTTTCAGCTTGGGGGATTTCTTCTTCATCTGAAGATGACGCATCGTGCTCTGGGTTGCATTCTTCCCCATCTTCTTCTTCAGATAACTCCTCCTCTTCTAAATCATTGTTCTCTTGTCCTCCTGGACATCTGAAAAAAATCAGATCTGCGACCTGTTGGGCACTGAAATGTGCACTCATGGCTTCAGCAAAGAGAGTACTGGGGGGACAGTCACCTTTATCGCCTCTAACTGCATTCCCCATTAGTAAACAATGCTTTCAAGAAATGTTTATTTTGTCTTAAATTGTTTTTATTTTGTCTGTGAACTTGAGTCATGTGTGGGGTCGTGGTGGGGTCATGGATGGGAGATGCTGCACACGCACAAGACAGTTTTAGTTTTGTCTGAGTTTAATCAGTAGCACACAATCTCAATTTCTCATTGTGTGTGTGTGTGTGTGTGTGTGTGTGTGTGTGTGTGTGTGTGTGTGTGTGTGTGTGTGTGTGTGTGTGTGTGTGTGTGTGTGTGTGTGTGTGTTTTGTGGTGTGTAAATTATTTTATAACTGGTGGATCAAAATGACCCTAAGACAGTCTTTGTAACCTGGTGGTGTACAGCTTTCATGGAAATATGAACAAATGCGATATTTCACTTTTTCTAATGTTGGGGTCACTCTAGGAAAAGTCATCAAATTTCAAGTTGAAAAAAATATCATTTAGGGGGTTTTCTCTGCTGTTAGACATAGTGGCGGGTCATTTTTGCCCCTGGAGACAACACAAGGGTTAAAATGTGCAATGCTTTTCTTTCATTATTATTATTATTTTTTATACTTGAGTACAATGGCTCACTGTTCGTTGTTGGCATTTCCTGCCTAAGTCTGCCCACTTTGTCTATAAAATAATCATTAAAATAATTGGCAACATCAAATGGTTTTGTGATGAATAAGCCATCTGATTCGATGAAAGAAGGAGTTGAATTTATCTTTATGCCAATAATTTCATTTAAAGTACTCCAAAGTTTCCAGCATTCTTTATATCATTGAGCTTGGCTTCATAATACAGTTTCTTATTGTTTTTGTTGAGTTTAGTTACATAATTTCTCAATTTGCAGTAGGTCAGGGAGTCAGATGTGCAGACAGCCTTATTAGCCACTCAGTTGTTCAATTCCTTTCAATTCCTCATTATGGAGCCTCATCAGTTTTAACAGTACGTTTCTTAACAGGTGCATGTTTATCAATAATTGAAAGAAGCAATTTCATAAATGTATCTAATCAAATCAAATGTTATTGGTCACATACACATGGTTAGCAGATGTTATGCGAGTGTAGCGAAATGCTTCTAGATCCGACAGTGCAGCAGTATCTAATAGGTAATATCTAACAATTCCACAACAAAACCTAATATCAAACAAAACCTAATACATACAATCTAGTAAAGGAATGGGATAAGAATATATAAGTATACAATACATGGATGAGCAGCGACAGAGCGGCTAAGATGCAATAGATAGTAAAGAATAGATAGTGAAGGATACAGTATACATTATATACATATGAGATGAGTAATGTGAGATATGTAAACATAATGCCAAACAAAGTGGAACCAAAGACTCTCCATGGTCAGGGCGTGAATCATAAAATTAAAGTGACTAGTCTTCCATTTTTTAAAGTGGCCAATGATATCAAGTCTGTAGGTTGGCAGCCGCCTCTCTTTGCTAGTGGTGGCTGTTTAACAATCTGAATCTCAATTGTGCCCCTGTAAAAGTTAGTGAGGGATTTCGGTGACAAGCCACATTTTTTCAGCCTCCTGAGGTTGAGGAGGCGCTATTGCACCTTCTTCACCACACTGTCTGTGTGCGTGGACCACTTCAGTTTGTCGGTGATATGAACACCGTGGAACTTAAAACTTTCCACCTTATCCAATGCTGTGACGTTGATGTGGATAGGGGGGTGCTCCCTTTGCTGTTTCCTGAAGTCCACAATCATCTCCTTTGTTTTGCTGACATTGAGTGAGAGGTTATTTTCCTGAGTTGGAGGCGTGCACGGCCACACAGTCGTGGGTGAACAGGGAGTAAAGGAGGGGGCTGAGAACGCACCCTTGTGAGGCCCCAGTGTTGAAGATCAGCGTAGTGGAGGTGTTGTTTCCTACCTTCACCACCTGGGAGTGGCCCGTCAGGAAGTCCAGAATCCAGTTGCACAGGGCGGGTTCGAGACCCACGGTCTCAGGCTTAATGATGAGTTTGGAGGGTACTATGGTGTTGAATGCTGAGCTGTAGTCAATGAACAGCATTCTTACATAGGTATTCCTCTTGTCCAGATGGGATAGGGCAGTGTGCAGTGTGACGGCGATTGCATCGTCTGTGGACCTATTGGGACAGTAAGCAAATTGAAGTGGGTCTAGGGTGGCAGGTAAGGTGGAGGTGAAATGACCCTTGACTAATCTCTCAAAGCACTTCATGATGACAGAAGTGAGTGCTACATGGCGATAGTCATTTAGTTCAGTTACCTTAACTTTCTTGGGAACAGGAACAATGGTGGCCCTCTTAAAGCATGTGGGGACAGCATACTGGGATAGGGATTGATTGAATATGTCTGTAAACACACCAGCCAGCTGGTCTGCGCATGCTCTGAGGATGCAGTTTGGATGCTGTCTGGGCCGGCATTCTTGCGAGGGTTAACACGTTTAAATGTTTTACTCATGTCGGCCATGGAGAAGGAGAGCCCACAGTCTTGGTAGCGGGCCGTGTCGGTGGCACTGTATTGTCCTCAAATCGTGCAAAGAAGTTGTTTTTAATTTGTCTGGTTTAATTTGCAAGACGTCGATGTCCACGACCGGACTGGTTTTGTTTTTCTAACCCGTGATTGTCTTCAGACCCTGCCACATACGTCTAGTTTTTGAGCCTCCACTTTGCGACTCCACTTTGTCTCTATACTGACACTTTGCTTGTTTAATTGCCTTACAGAGGGAATAACTTCACTGTTTGTATTCGGTTATATTTCCAGTTGCCTTGCCCTGATTATATGCGGTGGTTCGTGCTTTCAGCTTTGCGCAAATGCTGCCATCAATCCACGGTTTCTGGTTAGGGAAGGTTTTAATAGTCACAGTCGGTACAACATCTCCTATACACTTCCTTATGAACTCGCTCAACGAGTCAGAGTATACGTCAATGTTATTCTCTGAGTCTACCCGGAACATATCCCAGTCCATGTGATCGAAGCAATCCTGAAGCATGTAATCCGATTGATCACTCCAGCTTTGGATACACCTAAGCATGAGCGCTTCCTGTTTAAGTTTCTGCCTATAGGAGGGGTCAGATTTATCAAAAGGAGGGTCATGGTCAGATTTGTCAAAAGGAGGGTGGGGGAGGGCCTTGTATCACGGAAGTTAGAGTAGCAATGGTCGAGCATGTTACTCAGTCGTGTACAGCAATCAATATTCTGATAGAATTTAGGTAGCCTTTTTCTCAAATTAGCTTTGTTAAAATCCCCAGTTACAATAAATGCAGACTCAGGATATATGGTTTCCTTGATGTACGTCTTGGTATCCGCTTGCGGGGGGATATACACGGCTGTGACGATAACCGAGGAGAGTTCTCAGCATTTGATTGTAAGGAATTCTCTGTTTGGTGAACAAAAGGACTTGAGTTCCTGTATGTTGTTACAATTACACCATGGGTCGTTAATCATAAAACATACACCCACGCCGACATGCATGTCCCCAGCTAGCCATGTTTTCGTGAAACAGAGTATGTTACAATGCCGGATATCTCTTTGGAAAGCAACTCTTGCCCAGATTTCATCAACTTTGTTAACTAGGGACCGGACATTAGCGAGTAATATACTCGGGAGCGGTGGGTGGTGTGCGCATCTGAAGCCTCAATCGAAGACCGCTCCGGCACTCTCTCCTCCGGCATTGTTTTGGGTCGGCCTCTGGAATCAGTTTGTATGCCCTGGGAGGTGCAGACAAAGGATCCGCTTTGGGAAAGTCTTATTCCTGGTCACCATTTCACAATGGTGAAATGTATGAGTAGACCGACATAGGCCCCTTACTTTGATTGTTTCTCATTGACTTCACCTGAACCAATGTAATCCAGATGGATTTGAACTTTTTTAAATCATAAGTTCATAAGTGATTTCAAGCTAAATAAAGTTATGTCAGCATATTTCAAGAGATTTCAAGGCAGAAAGCTGGGGCGGCAGGGAGACTAGTGTTGGACTAGTAACCGAAAGGTTGCAAGATCGAATCCCCGAACTGACAAGGTAAAAAAAATCTGTCGTTCTGCCCCTGAACAAGGCAGTTAACCCGCTGTTCCTAGGCCGTCACTGAAAATAAGAATTTGTTCTTAACTGACTTGCCTAGTTAAATAAAGGTAAAATAAAAAAATAAAAAGTTAGAAAGCTTCAATTTAGTCTCCACTTCAGCATTACCAGGTAACTGTGGTACATCACACACGTTCGTTGAATGTGGGACTTGGACTTAGAAAGCATTCTCATTACACTTTCACCTTTTTGGAAGGGATTAGTGCAGACATCTTAAAGGGATTTAATTCAAGTGCGTAGAGGTTAAGAGGCTTTTTTTCCACTAACCATCTGGCTTTGTCCAGTGAAAACTGTGTTGTTGCCAAAAATTGACAAGAGAGTAAAGTTGTCATGCACGCTACTTATTTAGGCCCATAGCTCCTCTGGGAGCGTTAGCCATTGACAAATCCACTCCACTGTTCTGGGCAGTCCTTTCCAACTAAATCCAATTCCGGTTTTCTTTGTGTCTGCTTCTGTAACGTGTGCGCTGGGAGTCAGGAAACAAGTTCAGGGAGTGAATAATCAATAAACTAAACATAACACAAAACACGAATAACGCACAGACATGAAACAGAAACAATGACGCCTGGGGAAGGAACCAAAGGGAGTTACATATATAGCGCAGGTAATCATGGAGGTGATGGAGTCCAGGTGAGTGGGGATGGTGACAGGTGTGTGCCATAACGAGCAGCCTGGTGACCTAGGGGCCAAAGAGGGAGCACAAGTGACAGCTACAAGCTCCTGCCTCCATGCACATCGACCTTGGATTTAGATGTTGTCACTATTAGTGTTATCTTAGGTGGGGTTAGGAGCATCACTGGTATAAAGTAAAATCTTAAGTAAAAACACTTTAAAGTACTACTTAAGTAGTTATTTTAGGTATCTGTACTTTACTTTACTATTTATATTTTTGACCACTTTTACTTCACTACATTTTTAAGGAAAATAATGTACTTTTTACTCCACACATTTTCCCTGACACCCAAAAGTACTCGTTACATTTTCAATGCCTAGCAGGACAGGAAAGTGGTCCAATTCACTCACTGATCAAGAGAACATCTCTGGTCATCCGTACTGCCTCTTACATGGAGGACTCAGTAAACACAAATGCTTTGTTTGTAAATTATGTCTGCGTGTTGTAGTGTGCCCCAGGCTGTCCGTAAATGTAAAAAAACAAGAAAATTGTGCCAATTTGAAATGATTTATACTTTTACTTTTGATGCCTAAGTATATTTAAAACCAAATACTTTTAGACTTTTACTCAAGTAGTATTTTGCTGCGTGACTTTCACTTTTAGTCTTTACTTTTACTCAAGTATGACAATTGGGTATTTTTTCCACCACTGGTTTTCATCGCTCACAACCCTTCGTGCATAGCCCTTAATCATTTGTGATTGTTGGTTCTGTAGTGTGTTCACTGATGTTGTAGCATGAGAGTGAGAATATTATTGCCTGAGCATCGGATGTGGCCCGAGGTTTAAGTTCAACGCACAACATGCAATGCTTTGCGCGTGAAACAATTGATAAGGTCAGCTCAGGCAAAAAAAAAATGAAATCAGTCAAAGTAACTTGACATCTGATTCTGGAATAACATGTTTATTGGATTATTACCACTTCAACTGAGATAGAGCTGCTTTGCAACATTATATTATCATGAATTTCGAATAAAGTCATCTGTATGTCCGCCAAGCTGCAATACACCACTGGGTTCTTTATATCTTTGCTAATTATCTGCCCTTGCATCAACAGAGACTTCACCATGTCTGGCCAATATGACCCAGTGCGATAATGGATGTCTTGCTACTGATGAGGGGACCATCTGTGTGTGTCCAGAGGGGTCCATACTACAGCCGGATGGACAGACCTGTAGAGGTACTACTACACTAAATGTTTTCCTAAAACCACTGGAGATGTGTTAAAGAGTGGAGCTTTTATCAGTGTTACGGAGTGGAGCTTTTATCAGTGTTACGGAGTGGAGGCTCTATCAGTGTTATGGAGTGGAGGCTCTATCAGTGTTATGGAGTGGAGGCTCTATCAGTGTTACGGACTGGAGGCTTTATCAGTGTTACGGAGTGGAGGTTTCATCAGTGTTACAGAGTGGAGGTTTCATCAGTGATACGGAGAGGAGGTTTCATCATTGATACGGAGTGGAGGTTTTATCAGTGTTACGGAGTGGAGGTTTCATCAGTGTTACAGAGTGGAGGTTTCATCATTGATACGGAGTGGAGGTTTTATCAGTGTTACGGAGTGGAGGTTTTATCAGTGTTACGGAGTGGAGGTTTTATCAGTGTTACGGAGTGGAGGTTTTATCAGTGTTACGGAGTGGAGGTTTTATCAGTGTTACGGAGTGGAGGTTTCATCAGTGTTACGGAGTGGAGGTTTCATCAGTGATACGGAGTGGAGGTTTCATCAGTGATACAGGGTGGAGGTTTTATCAGTGATACGGAGTGGAGGTTTTATCAGTGATACGGAGTGGAGGTTTTATCAGTGTTACAAGGGGGAGGTTTTATTGCTCAGTGTTACTGAGTGGAGACTGTGTCACTGAATCTCTCCCTTTTTGTGTGTGTGTGTGTGTGTGTGTGTGGGGGGGGGGGGGGTTCACCCAGGCTGCTCCTCTTCCGACCGAGGGGGCTGTAGTCAGCAATGTTCCCCCATCACTCCTGGTAGGTGGGAGTGTGACTGTCTGCCCGGGTACAAGATCCACCAAGACGGTAAACGCTGCACAGCCACTGGTGAGTCCTCACTGATACACACACACCACATACGCTGTCACGCATACAAGTACATGTAAACACACACAATAAATAAACACACAGGCACACACACATTCACATGCAAAAAGAGATATGTTTGCCCTCTTGTTTTTGATTTGTCATCACTTCATTTTATTATGTTCCAGGACCCCCACCTTATCTGCTGTTTGCCAACATAGTAAACATCAGACGTGTTAATCTGGATGGGACTGGTGACCAAAGCCTTGTGGAGGAGCCGAGGGGAACAGTGATAGCTCTGGACTACGATCCTGTACAAAACAAAGTAAAGAAACGCTTTGGGTTTTCAAAGGTAGCAGTGATCTAACAGTGAAGTCAGTTATACAACTTCAAAACTGCAGCGCAAAATCACTCGACTGTTCTGAATTTACTATGGAGCACTTTGGGTCAGCTGCATTCAGATCTGTTGCCACCTATTGGTCATTGCTGGTTACTGCATGACTCTCAATGAAGGGGAAGTGAAACTGTTTGGTCCATGTCAGGCAATGATGCTTACGAGGCATATTGATTAAAAATAATAAAAGGTGTGTGTTTTCCTAGGTGTACTTTGCCAGTACAGTACTGAAGCAGATTGAGAGGGCTGATTTGGACGGCAGGTCCAGGGAGGTTTTGCTCACTGAGGGGTTGGACTCACCAGAGGGCCTGGCTGTGGACTGGGTCAACCGCAAGCTCTACTGGACTGACCGAGGGTGGGTGGTGTACCCCAGGGTTCAGAACTAGGGCCAATGCTATTGTCAGAACCTCATTTAAATTTAGCACACACACACCTACATTGACATTCAGACTGAACTATTTGAAGTTCTAACAATGAATTATATCATGCATGGTTTGTTTCTATTCTATTCATTCTCCTCAGATTATATCTACTCTTTTTTAATGTATTTTTTTATCTTAGGCCTTGGACATGACTTTTGAATTCTGTCTTTCAGCCTCTCAACTATTGACCGCAGCACCTTGGATGGCTTCGACAGAGAGACCATTATTAGCAAAGGCATACAGAAACCAAGGGGAATTGCAGTTCATCCTTTAGCCAAGTACGATATTTTAATATATTTCTTTATCAGAATTTTTGCTACACATTGTCCTCTGCCTTTTAATTGCAGATGGGTGAGTTATCATTTCTGTTCTGTTTCTTGAGGAAGTTGTTCTGGACCGATATGGGTACCAGGCCTGTGTTGGAGAGTGCGTCTTTGGAAGGAAGTGACCGTGCGGTCATTGCGAGCACCGACTTGGTGTCTCCTAGCGGTCTGACCATTGACTTCACTGAAGACAGGCTGTACTGGTGTGACAGCAAGAGGGGCGTACTGGAGATGGCATCCCTGGATGGCTCCAACCGACAAGTCCTGACAGAGAACGAAGTAGGTGAGGCTTCTGTGGAACACACACACACACACAGTCAAAAGGTTATAGCCTATATTAACTAAATATGATACATATTCTTATTGTAATTTCATTGTCTCTTCTGATTGGTCCAGGTCGACCTTTTGACCTGGTAGTGTTTGAGGACAGGTTGTGGATCACGGACAGGGAGCAGCAGCTGCTCCTGAGTGTTGACAAGCGGACGGGGATGAACCCAGAGCGTCTACATGGCAACATGGTCCAACCGGCATCCATAGTTGTGGTTCACCCCCTCGCCAAGCCAGGTAGCAAGAAGAGTGAGAGAGAGAGACTCCATAATATTATTGTTAAAAACCTATGTTTGCTTTATTGCAGTCTTTTACCAAATGTATTTAATTGTCATCCTCAGGAGCAAATGTTTGTCTCTATCAAAATGGGGGCTGTGCTCAGGTGTGCGAGAGCAGGCTAGGATTCGCCCACTGCTCCTGTCACTCACACATTGCCCAATCAGCTGATGGCAAAGATTGCTTGCCATCCTACGGATCAACAGGTGATATGAACCCCAGTTGACACCTTTCATAAAGATTCAGGTTGAGTTTGATTTTAAAAGATACAACTTTGGTCTGCTCATCATTTTTCCTACAGATTCTGGAGATGGCGAGTCTGCAGACCCGTTCTCTCTGAAAAACAAAACTTTGAACGATGAAAGCATGCCTCTCCCTGTGCCTGGTCTCTCTACTGACGGGGAGGAGGCAGAGGACAACATGGACGAAGGGAGTGAGCCCACACTCTTCATTGAGAAGATGGTGTCAGGTAAAAGCCACACTGCTATAACAAGAATACTATAGATTTCATACTGGCACAAAATGGCTGCAACTCTGATTTTGTCTACATATAGAGTTTATACAGTGAAATTGGTATTTTGAAACATTTTCGGCAACATCCTTGCACTTCCAGACCAGGATGACTGTTTCTCTCTCCGGTGTGATGTGAATGCACAATGTCTACTGGATGGAGGCAACCCCACCTGCCACTGCCTGGAAGGTTTCACTGGGGATGGAGAGCTGTGTGTGGGTGAGTGCGTGTGTGCATACGTGTGTACTTGTGAACTCTTTTTGACTTCTAATTAAATTCCTATTTAGGAGAATTGGTCCGGCAGGTAGCCTTTAAAGAGCATTTGGCAAGTGACCGAAAGGTCTTTAGTTTGAATCCCCGAGCTGACTAGGTGAAAAATCTGTTGATGTGCCCTTGAGCAAGGCACTTAACCCTCATTACTCCTGTAAGTTCCTCTGGATAAGAGGATCTGCTAAAGGGACTTAAATGTAATTCCTGAACTCCAAGAAGGGAATTAGGTGTGTATCTTGATGTGTAATGTTGTGTTTCTAGACCTTGATGAGTGCATGTTGGGGATGACCCTGTGTAGTATCCAGAGCTCAGTGTGTGTCAACACCGCTGGAGGATATTACTGCCAGTGTCGCCCTGGCTTCAGTGGAGAGGAACACCACTGTACCGGTGAGCACTCACTCATGAACTTTGATGATTTAAAATTCATTTTCATATCATTTACATTTTCACAATCGTTTTCATGCTGTTTTCTTTCCCATTTAGATATTGACGAGTGTAAAATGGGAACACACAAATGTGATGAGCGAGCGGAATGCATCAATACTATAGGGAAGTACCGCTGCAAGTGTCAAGCTGGCTACAGTGGTAATGGACACACATGCCAAGGTGCAGTTCTACACACTGTATCTTAACAAACATTACTACTGCAACAGCCTCTATAAAGATAATTATGCTCAACTTCTCCTTAAAGTTTTTTACGACATCACCATAATCCCCTTTGTCTCACCTCCTTTTTTCTTTGTGTCTCCTCCCTCTCTCTCTCTCTCTCTCTCTCTCCCTCTCTCTCTCCACCCTCTTTCCCTCTGCATGTTTGCAGAGTTGTCAACTACGTCCTCGTGGGTGACCACCAGTAGGCCTATGGACGTCACCAGCCAATGGCTGAACACTAACACAGTGGAGAGCTGCCCCTCATCTCATGACACTTACTGTCTCTACGAGGGAGTCTGCTTTTACTTCCCAGAGATGGAGTCCTATGCCTGCAAGCAAGTACCTCTATTTCCCTCCTTGTACATGGGTCAACACCGTTATTTACTGACTTGTCAACAACATTAGGGGGGCAAAAATACTGTTTTTATTACTCTTATCCAATCCTTTCAGATACAGTGGCTGGGAGTTCGGGGTTAATATTGTTTCTTCATGGGGATTTTCACTCTAGTAAGTCAGTCTTGATAATGGCAGTAGGTGGCACTATTGTTCCATATATACAGCTTTTCTTTACCTATGGTAACAAAGTGAGATAAAGGATTGCATCAACAGTGGGATAAAGGATATAGAACAAACAGTAAGATATAGGATTCTAAAGTTTGCCGCTGCATTGGTCTGCAAAATATACAGAAATGTTCTCAATAAGCATTCGGTCGACTTTTCTCATAAATCAGCCAACACCAGTTTTGAGTTTTGTTGTTTTTCAGAATTTGTGTTGTGTCATACTGTATGTGTGTGTGGTGTTCCCAGCTGTATCTCGGGCTACATGGGAGAGCGCTGTCAGTTCAGTGATCTGGAGTGGTGGGAGCTGCAGCAGGCCGAACAGGAGAAGAGAAGGAACGTGGCTATTGCCCTGGGCATGGTGGTCCTCATCACCCTGCTCTCCATCGCTGCCTGCGTCACCTACTGCTACGGGTGAGAGAGAGAATTGGGGTGGTGGGGGGACTGGGATTGTTGGTTGGGTGGGTCTTATACCACAGTAACTCTCAGTGTAATAAATCATGTACTTAACCTGTAACAGGCTGCCGTAGTCCTTACCACGTTTTGGTCAAAAACAGATGTAGCTGTGGTACGCAGTACACAGTGTTACAGCCTGTACTTATATATTAAGTTCAAGATAATTACATAAGCTATTCCCTTTAGGAACCATAGAATAAACTGTATTAAATACCCCAGACATAAATAGGCTTCGTTCAATTTTGCTCAAAATGAATGGTCCAAATTGTTATCAGACTGGGGCCATTTGCTGTGTGTTTACTGTATAGGTGATGTTGGTGTGTGTGTCCATGTAAACGTGATGCGTAAAATTTTATATTAGGCAGAGGCATCGGGAGCATAGGCCCAACAGATTAAAGACGTGGGCCTTCCGTGGGGCTAACACCATGACAAGTATGCAATCCCCTTTGCAGAAACATAAAGAGGTGTCTATCAAATGCAGAGTGGCGTGGTCCGTGTAATATAGGTGACGGCACAACAGCAGGGGAGAAAATACAAAATGAGCTAATCACATAGAACAAATGGCGGTGTGTGGCCCCGCTTCTGCTGAGGTGCCATGAGCATACATAAACTCTATATTCCCATCCTTTTGATTCCACACGCGCACACACACCCTCCCTTAACTGAGTTAAGTGGCTGATTCTCTTGACGGATGTTTTGGTGGCTTAGAGAGACACAACGGTGTCTCTGCGGCTCTTTTGACTCACAAAGCAGGGTCTTTTTCTCTTCCAGGGTCTCTTCCTTTGGCTTCCTGCTGAAAGAGGCATGCTTTCAATTACATGCTTGGTTTAGCTTGTTCTACAGCAATTGCACATCAAAATAGGTCATTTCTCTGCCCCAAGATGGACCCACTGAGCTATATCCCGGTTCAAACGCTACACTGGTGACAATAGGCAATAGCTCTTTCCCAAAATTGCCTTTCTCACTTGGCTGCAGGTGCAGATGTACCTTTGTGCAGTTTAGTTTTTCTAGCTGATGCACCCAACACACTTGAGCGTGCGGGGACACACAATTCTCTCTCTCTCTCTCTCTCTCTCTCTCTCTCTCTCTCTCTCTCTCTCTCTCTCTCTCTCTCTCTCTCTCTCTCTCTCTCTCTCTCTCTCTCTCTCTCTCTCTCCGCTGAAAATGTAGTTCTCTCTCCGCTGAAAATGTAGTTCACGTCCAAATACACACACACACATCTTCTCCAGGTGAAAAGACAGGTCACAGAGATCAAACATACACCACTGTAATAAAGCCACTTACTCTATATGACTACAGTGGACTGTAAAATTGATGTTTCGCCATCCTTTCCTTCATGGCTCTTTGCATGTGATATTATCTAGAGGCATGCTGTAGGCCGTGGGGACATGCTTTACTGTGGAACTGATACGGTCTGTCAAAATGATACCACCAGTCAGGACTCCCAGGTCACCATTTACATAGATATGAGCAACCATATTTACTTGTCGGTATTGACACAGCTTACTCTCTCCCAGTGTATTCTATATCCGGGGTGACACTGGCATTGGAGTTGTCATGTGTAATGCACTGAAGACAACATAAACCCCATTCCCTCTAGATCTGTGAATGAGATACCCTATGGTTTCCATTATAACATGAAGGGATGTGTCTTTTATCGTGCAATGCTTGCTAACAACGGCTCATGGTTGCTAACGACAGCCTGTATAAATGCATGTGCACTTTAATAATGCATTATGGACAGATGCATTGCATGTTACTGTATTCTTTGTCCACCGGAATGATTTGACACGTGACGTTTTTACACTTTAGCAGACACTCTTATCCAGAGCAACTTACAGTAGTGAGTGCATGCATTTTCATACTGGTCCCCAGTGGGGCCATGCTTTACCAAGTGAGCCACACAAGACTATATGTTGACATATGACACAATGATATACCATGTGATTGCAGGTCCAGGAGATTCATTCGGAAACACCCCTCTGTGGATGACATGAGCGAGACAAGCACCAGTGATGACACCATGTCAGAGACCACCGTCCCCAAGACGCCACGGGTAAGTCTGAACCCAGTTAATGGTGACTTCCATACAGAAAAACAATGACCAATCACAAAAGGTCTTGTGGGTCACATGCAGACAGTTTCAAGAATATTTTTTGAGCGGTGTCCCAAAACTACTAGTAGGCTACTGTATGTTACCATACTGTGTTCCCCAACGGTTATCCCTTCTGTTTTAGTTCTATGTTGTTTTGGAACACGGTGGCGATGGAAAGGTCATTCACGTCATGGGCTGTCCAAGAAGAGCTGTTTGTCCCTCTTGCTCCTCCGAAACAGGTGCCATCACACATGCTTGTTTTAATGAATCCCAATCAAATAAAACATGTTATTTATAGGTTATTAATATGAACTTATGGCTTTACTATGTCATTCCTTTGTAAGTACCTTCCAATTTCTGTATAGTGAAATAAAGCACAACAACATTGTATTATTGGGCCCTGGATTGAGGCGAGCTTTGCTTTGATTGGACAGGTGAAAGCTTTGTGTCAGAGGAGGTAGTGACTCTTCCCAGACTCAACAAAGGGTACGAGTGCTCTTTTGGATTGGCTACCATGGAGACCAACAAGACAGGCGCCAACCACCTCAAGTCCATCGACAACCTCATCTTCCTGGATGACCCTCAGCCTGTCTCTGCCATCCCTCAGCTCACCTGAGGCCATGCCCACTCATATACCCTTATTAAATGAACCAACCCCCAAATGAGAAACCAAAAACACACACTGGAACCTGGACATTGTTAGCCTGGAATCCACACTGAATATCGTCTACTAGGACGGTCCAACTTCCCATCTATTGGAGCTTCTCCAGACTGAGTTCGGGAAACAATAGTGAAACGGAGTGATATTCAGTGTCGATTCCAGGCTAGGAGAACCCTTAGGTTGCTTAAGATTCTGTCTTTCCTTGAAGTTAAAAGCCCTGTATTCTCTAGGGAGTGGCTGTATTACCAGATTCTCTGGATGCCTCTTCCCAATAGCTAAACAACAGCACCTTCTGCTCATGTGAGACACTCGCAGAACACCGACACGCGCAGAAAGTTTGGCTGCCCAGAGGTGGAAGGCTATTTCATTGATGCACTGTTTATCAAATTGTGTAGTATTGCATGATTACCTGAGACGCGAAATAACAGTTGTATCTTATTGTGTGATTGTTTTGCCCCAATGCAATGTTAAGACAGGGCTAAGCTGCATATTACATGTTATGTTGTCATGCAGGCTAAATGAGTTTGGTTTCACCCCACATTTAGGATAAGGATATTCTCTGTGTCCTGCTTATGTTTAAGGAACTGCAAAATGCTTAGTTAGAACAGACAGAGAATTTTGTAGGCACACATCGATCACGTCAACACGTGTGTGTGTGGGGGGGGGGGGGGGGGTTCAAATCACCACAGGGTTTTTATTTCAGCTGTTCAGAACTAAAGTAACACATGCACAAAAGGTAATACGGTTGTTTAGGTCTGGGGAAGAGGCGTCCTGGGGAAGAGGCGTCCTGGGGAAGAGGCGTCCTGGGGAAGAGGCGTCCTGGGGAAGAGGCGTCCTGGGGAAGAGGCGTCCTGGGGGGCGAGACTGGGGCTGAACAGGCTGTCCAATCTGGTCACACAACCTCTGCCTAGTCTATATTTAGGTAGACCTATGTGGGGCGAAAATGAATCTATAATCTATATCCGAAACATTTGCATATCCTTCATTTTTCTGGTGTTCCAACTAGGATATTTGTTTATGGTCACCTTTCCTTGTTAGTTGCTGTATAAGAGATGTGTTAATGTTTAATCAGACAAAATGTGCCATGCTAAAATGCATGTATTGAATCAAGGCTTGCTTTATAAAAAAAAAGAAAAAGATCATTGATTAAAAAGTTGCTTCTCTGAGTGTAAGGGTACTCAGTGTAGATTTGTGCCTTCCAAAGATTGCGCTGCCATAATACATTTCAAAAGTTTTAGAGAGGTGTTTCTTTCTATCAGCTTCAATGTGATGATATCAATGTGACCTATTCAAAGATTGCTTGCTTTGGTAAAGATAAATGATCAACAACCGATTCGATTTGGACAGTACCTGCGATGTACAGTGATGCATTGTATTGCGATCACACCTCTGAGTCACTCAGAAGTTTAGGCATACTCATTAATGGCAGCATAGTGAAATAGAGGGAAATAGAACATAGCGAAAGAACATACCAAAAATGGACTGTTCAGGCAGAGAACCTGTGTATAAGCTTGGAGGAGGAGAGTGGAGGATATTATCAACGTCAATGAACAAATGTATAGCTCTGTCAATTTTATGAATAACTCCAGTAAATCGTTTGCTTGTATTTTAGTGCATTGTTTAGCCATCCTGGCATTTGTCAGCATATAGTTTGTGTGACTTTGATGCTATATTTATTTTTTTTACAGGCAAATACCGTTTGAGTCCTAGACCTCCAATTTTCTGATATACACTACCAGTCAAACATTTTAGAACCCCTACTCATTCAAGGGTTTTTCTAGATTTTCTACATAGTAGAATAACAGTGAAGAAATAAAAACTATGGAATAACACATATGGAATAATGTAGTAACCAAAAAAGTGTTAAACTAATCTAAATATTTTATATTTGAGATTCTTCAAATAACCACCCTTTGGCTTGATGACAGCTTTGCACACTCTTGGCATTCTCTCAACCAGCTTCACCTGGAATACTTTTCCAACAGTCTTGAAGGAGTTCCCACATATACGGAGCAATCGTTGGCTGCTTCTCCTTCACTCTGCGGTACGACTCATACCAAACCATCTCAATTTGGTTGAAGTTGGGGGATTGTGGAGGCCAGGTCATCTGATGCAGCACTCCATCACTCTCCTTCTTGGTAAAATAGCCTTTACACAACCTGGAGGTGTGTTGGGTCATTTTCCTGTTGAAAAATAAATGATTGTTCCACTAAGCCCAAACCAGATGGGATGGCATATCGCTGCAGAAGGTTGTGGTAGCCATGCTGGTTAAGTGTGCCTTGAATTCTAAATAAATCACAGACAGTGTCACCAGCAAAGCACCCCCACACCATAACACCTCCTCCTCCATGCTTTACGGTGGGAACTACACATGCAGAGATCATCCGTTCACCCACACTGCATCGCACAAAGACACGGCGGTTGGAACCAAAAATCTCCAATTTGGACTCCAGACCAAAGGACACATTTCCACGGTCTAATGTCAATTGCTTATATTTCTTGGCCCAAGCAAGTCTCTTCTTCTTATTGGTGTCCTTTAGTAATGGTTTCTTTGCAGAAATTCAACCATGAAGGCCTGACTCACACAATCTCTTCTGAACAATTGACATTGAGATGTGTCTGTTACTTGAACTCTGTGAAGCATTTATTTGGGCTGTAATTTCTGAGGCTGGTAACTCCTAATGAACTTATCCTCTGCAGCAGAGGTAACTCTGGGTCTTCCTTTCCTGTGGAGGTCCTCATGAGAGCCAGTTTCATCATAGCGCTTAATGGTTTTTGCGACTGCACTTGAAGAAACTTTCAAAGTTCATTAAATGTTCCGTATTGACTGACCTTCATGTCTTAAAGTAATGATGGACTGTCATTATTCTTTGCTTATTTGAGCTGTTCTTTCCGTATACCCCCCCTACCTTGTCACAACACAACTGATTGGCTCAAACGCGTTAAGAAGGAAAGAAATTTCAGAAATTAACTTTTATGAAGGCACACCTGTTAATTAACATGCATTCCAGATGACTACCTCATGAAACTGGTTGAGAGAATGCCAAGAGTGTGCAAAGCTGTCATCAAGGCAAAATGTGGCTATTTGAAATATATAAATAGAAATATACTTTTATTTTGATTTGGTTACTTTTTTGGTTACTACATGATTCCATATGTGTTATTTCGTAGTTTTGATGTCTTCACTATTATTCCACAATGTAGAAAATAGTAAAAATAAAGAAAAACACTTGAATTAGTAGGTGTTCTAAAACTTTTGACCGACAGTGTAGACTAAATGTTCTTATTGATTGTGTAACAGATAAGATTGATGCTGGTTTTTAACTACATTGTTTTGTCTGGAAAAGGGAAGGTTCCATTGGAGATGCTGGGGGTGTCTGAATAAAAGAAAAAGAGAGAAAGACATTGGATGCATAGTGTACCGCTAAAAGTGCATCCCAAATGTCACCCTATTCCCTACATAGTGTTCTACTTTTGAACAGAGCCCTATGGGCCCTGTTCAAAAGGAGTGGACTACATATGGAATAGGGTGCAATTTGGGATGCAGAAATACAGATACACTATCTGTGAATTCTAGTGCATACCACATACATACTACTAATAGTAGAGAAGGAAAGTGGAGGCTTGTTATGGTACTGCTTTTTCTTTGTTTTCATATGACCTTTTCTATACTGTACCTGCTCAAGTTATTGACAGCGACTGTGATCTTCTTCAGGAACTGCAGAACAACTGGTTTCCTATTCTATTTAGTTTTGCTGTATTCTGTTGTTCAGCACACACATGCTCCATTTGACTGGATTGACCTGTTAAAACTTACATTTGTGTCAATGCTTGTATATCTTTGCTGGTAATAAAATCCTTATCTTCACCAAAAAACTGTCTGGTGGAAATAAGGATATCTTTTCAACTGTTCTGTAAAACACCAAGTGGGATATGGGTTTGTCTCAGTGCAAAAAAATTTGGAAATTGATTAAGTCAATATTCAATAATCAATGGCGACAACAATACCACCTGGCCTTAATTATCTAAAAAGGGAAAGCATGTACCACCATTATCTCAAGATCACGGCACTCAATGATCTCGGAGTCTCGGCATTTGAACTTTATGCTGCAGCTGAACGCACCATTGGGTGCACACTGCCTGCCCTACAGGACATCTTCAACACCAGGTGTCGCAGGGAGGCTAAGAAGATCATCAGGGACCCAAGCCATGCCCTGTTCTCCCCACTTCAATCACTCTGACACAGGCAGTACAGGAGCATCATGGACTGGCCAATAGTTTCTACCCTCAGACCATCAGGCTGCTGAATAGCCACCACTAGTCAGCTACTGCTCCACCCTCCCCCTGCTACTCCCCCTATGGACATGAATCTGTTTTTTGTGGTATAGTGTGATTATATAAGCAGAATTCAATATAATTTCAGTGCAAGAATCCCCCTAAAAATTGACCTCTCGCCCATTTAAAAAAAATACTTTTTTTAAATTAAAATAAAACACACCCACACACCAACATTTTTTGGGGATCAAAAAGGGGCTTAGGTGGTGGGCTTACATTTTTGAGAGATGTTAAGTAGCCCCAATCTTAGCGGTGTAGAGGAATTTTTGCATTTTTAAGACAATTTCGTGCAATTCTACACATTTCTCCATGTAGCTCAGATAATCATCCACCTCTGGCCTGCTGGCCCCCCAACCTCTGAGGAAGCACGGTTCCCGCTCAGCCCAGTCCAAACTGTTCGCTGCTCTGGCACCCCAATGGTGGAACAAGCTCCCTCACGACGCCAGGACAGCGGAGTCAATCACCACCTTCCGGAGACACCTGAAACCCCACCTCTTTAAGGAATACCTGGGATAGGATAAAGTAATCCTTCTAACCCCCCCCCTTAAAAGATTTAGATGCACTATTGTAAAGTGGTTGTTCCACTGGATATCATAAGGTGAATGCACCAATTTGTAAGTCGCTCTGGATAAGAGCGTCTGCTAAATGACTTAAATGTAAATGACTTAAATGTAAATGTAAATGTAAAAAAAAGCACTCCAACTCTGATTAAGTGTAAGACAACTGTGAGAGAACAATAGGTCAAAAGCCTTGGGGCGAGATTACTCTTATTGTATGGATCCTCTCAATACAGTCTACTGCCTGAACCCATAAGAAGAGTTAACAATGAGGAGAGTCAATCAACGGCAGTGAATTATTTGAGTATTCATTATGAAACTTCTAAATATTCAAGGGAGGCTATTATTTCATTGAATCCTTCAATGCCTGGCCTGGCCTGCCTGCCTGCCTGCCTGCCTGCCTGCCTGCCTGCCTGCCTGCCTCTCTATCCTTCTTTCTTTCTCTCTTACTCACATGCTCTTGCTGCATCTCTCACTCCCTCCTTCGCCCTCTTTCTCTGCCTCTCACCTTGCCCAGGGAAAGACTACTGTTTAGTTCGAGCTGCGATGCATTCCCATTCAGGGACCAAATGGTTTTATTTGTAACGCTCTGGCAACATTGGTGCCCAATGCACCCGCCGCTCTCTCAAGCCTCACTGACGACAGTTAATGGAGGGCCGCTGTCGCTTTGTTTCAAGCTGATAGGAGGAAAACAAAGCACTTTCCTTCAAAAACCATCATTGGCTACATCGATATTGATTTCCTGGCAAGGGAACACTTATCTATATATTGCCCTCAGTTATATAGCCATTGCCCTTTACTCTAAACAGTGGTAGATAGGCCCTGAAATAAAGATGCAATTGGACCTGTGTCAATTTTATTTGTATTACTCCTCAATGGGGGCAATAGAGTCAATCGTAAGTAAAAAGCTTTTTCTTTCAAAATATTAACATTTGTCATGTAGTCAGCCTCTAAACTTTTAGGAATTGTATTTGTTTGACCATGTGGTGACCGTTTTTATTTGGATAATGTGATGTTGAGTTCACAGTTCAATAGCGATACATATTCTTTCAAATGAATAAATGCCCCGTGTTGAGCTAGTACGACTACTACAGAAACAACTGCATTCACTGTGTATGATACAGTATGCACAGTAGGACTGCGTTTTCAATAGCTAACTGTATTGCGTTGCCATTCATACTAAAACCACACTCATTTGCAAGACACCTCAAAGCCAGAGTGAGTGGAGGCAAATGAAGATGTGTCACGGCTGTCAGAATGATCGAACCAAAATGCAGCGTCGGTTTCGTTCCACATATTTATTGGACAGTGAAACTTAATGCGATACAAAAAAAACTGGAGGAACAAAACAACAAACCGTGACGCAAGAGGAATAAACACACTCACAAAATATAATCACCCACAAAAACCAAGTGGGACAAACATCAACTTAAATATGGCCTCCAATTAGAGACAACGACAACCTGCTACCTCTAATTGGAGGTCATGCCAAAGAAAACCCAACCTAGAAATACAAAACTAGAAACTAAACATAGAAATACAAAAATGGACAAACACCCCCCGTCACGCCCTAACCTACTCTACCATAGAAAATAACATCTTGGTCAGGATGTGACAGATGTCTTACACTTCCATCTGTGCACCTCAAGATGTACAGGACGTATAAGCAGCCCAACCCCTCCTCTTTCCTCTGATGGACGGCAAAAACTGGAGCATTTGGGTTTTGAGGTGTGTGTGTGTGTGTGTGTGTGTGTGTGTGTGTGTGTGTGTGTGTGTGTGTGTGTGTGTGTGTGTGTGTGTGTGTGTGTGTGTGTGTGTGTGTGCCACAGTCAGGTCCCATTTTCACTTCAGCTGTTGGGAATTAAAAAGGAGGGATCAAGGGATGAGGGAGGTAATCCACCTGAAAGGGATAGAGCGAGAGAATGAGAGAGGGAGAGCAGGAAAGAGAGAGAGAGCTAAAGAGAGAGGCAGGCAAGGCAGGCAGGCAGGCAGGCAGGCAGGCAGGCAGGCAGACAGGCAGGCAGGCAGACAGACAGACAGACAGACAGACAGACAGACAGACAGACAGACAGACAGACAGACAGACAGACAGACAGACAGACAGACAGACAGACAGACAGACAGACAGACAGACAGACAGACAGACAGACAGACAGGGATGGAAAGAGACAACACCAATGCACACACCTTACCTTCCAAGACAAAAGATTACTGTATCGTATTATTTTCCCCTTAATTTCCCAGTCAGATGGTATATGGGAGTCGTTGCCCAAGATGGCCGTTGTTTCTTCACTCTGCTAGGTCCACAGATGAGGGTGGCTAAACAGAGTATTAGCTTCCCACTCAAAGGCTTTACTCTTATCCTTCAGGTTACTAATTCAACCCCCTGGCATCTGACCTGGGCCCTTCAGGCCTGTTTTTCAAGGCTTTGGGGCAGATTTAGAAAGAATTGGGGATAATGTGTCTTTAGTGTATTTAGGCTTGTACACATGTGCTCAAAAGCTGGTGGTCTATCAAACAGTGAGTGAGTGAGAGCCCTTATGTCTTGGTGCTCCCTTGATGGAGTTGTCGAGGTGATAGAGGGGGTCAGAGGGATTGATGAGAGAATGAGGTGTAGTGTGTTTACCCGTTTCGAGGGCTAAGCCGTGGAAAGCTGGCACGCTGGTCATCTAGATCGGCGTGCCTGCAACGGTGTGTCTTCGAGTGGCGATTACGTAACGCAAAGAAGCACACATATTCACCGAATGTCAAGCAACTTCACCTATCCAAGAAAACTAAACTGATTCATTGTATGATAAAATGTCCATATATGTTTAAATGTTTACATTTGTGAAAATATGTACATGAACACAAATAAATTAACGCTAAACAGATGCAGAATCAGAGTAGGAGATTGATCATTGAATTTGATATCAATGGTGAAATGGAGATTGAAATGTCAGGTGAAGTATGCAGTTCTCAAGGCCAATGAAGCGGATTGTCACCTGAATCTGGGTTATAAGTGTATTTTGTCCAGAAGATGGCGATAGTGGGCTACATAAACCTTCACAATAGTTCACAGTGTCTCATAGCCCTTGCTCTTAGTCAATTCCATACGCTTCCAGTGGTTCCCAACATTTTTTGGTCACTGTACCACCAACTGAGGTTTGCTCTACCCGGAGTACCCAAAGTATTTTACGAGTAGACCTATGGTCTCATGAGTGTATTTTGTCCAGGTCACACATTCACAGTAAAAGCCTATGTCTAAAACCCATCGGTGTTCCTTTGCCCAGTCTTGATATTATATACTGTACATGTTCACATTTAGGCCATTGGTTGTGGCTGAGAATAAATCAGACTCTGATATTCAAAGATCCGTCTGCCTAGGTCCCACTTTCTCAACTCCAGACAGACCAGACGGTCCCCACCTCTAAAGATTTTCTTTCTTACCTGGGGGATTCAGATTGGGACCCTCAGGTGAGTACAATCTCTGGCCAATAAGTGGTGTAGGATTAATTTAGGAGAGATATTTGTTTCCTAAGACTCATTCATATATTTCTAAAATCTGTGGAGTCAGGATTTAGAAATATTGATGCTAATTGATTATTTACAAAGTAAATTATTTACAAAGTACAAAGCTTCTAAATTGGAACACAGCGGATGTAGAATAACATGCTATACATGAAGTCTGAGCTCAGGTTCTCTACTTCACAGCGCTGTATGTGTTTTGACTGACAGCAGTTATAAACGTGAGCACTGCTTGGGACAAGAAGATGCCCCCATCCCTCCCGCTAAATGGTTACTTTAGCACGTTTGTTGTTGTCTGAGAGAGGGAAATGCTATAAATCTGCAAGGAGTCGATGTGTTCTGAAAGGTGAGATGTTGAGGATTATAATAAATATCGCAAATCATACAAGGCAACCACACACCTGTCCAAACATGCACATCACACTTCCATATTTGAAAACTCATGTAATTTACTAGTTTCAAGGGCTATTTTTGATCCACAGTTACAAGGATGACATGCATTTAAACCCTGGGTTGTCCTGAACAGAATGAGCCTACAGTATATTGGTGGTATTGTGATGAAAATTAGACAGGGAACACACTCTTGAATGCACTCCTGACTCCATTCTGTGCACACCAAAATTACAATCTGTTTGTCTAAAGACCCTTTTGAAAGCCTAACACTGTAAAATCATATTTTATAACTTAGCTAGCCATGTTGGCAATATAATACATTTTCAAATTATGCCCATCTGACCCAGATTGTGATTTATAATGGAATGTTTTTGGATTGCAAAAACAACAGTAATTGTGTGATGGTGGTGAAGCAGGGCTGTGTTTCAAACAAAAACTACAAGTGTGCCTGCCTCCGTTCCTCAATGGCAAAGCTAGGAGACCTAAAAAAAAAGCAGGTTATAGTTGAAGGCTCTGTCCTTGAGTCATAAATGCGCATTGAAATTACTTGAACTACGCACAGTTTGGAGAGGTGTGTGGCCACTTAAAGACACCAGCTAGACCTCTCACTCAAACCCTTGTAATAGTTTTTTCTTTAAATTATTATTATTATGTTACTGAATGTATCCGGAGTATTTTCAGATTTCGTTATTGACAAATGCTGTCACAAGTACAGCAAATGTAAAATGCACATAAAATCAACAGTGCAATGTTTGGATGCAGTCTTGTGTCAGGTGAACTGTTATGGCCTCACCTTTAGTCTGATAATTTCCCAAAAATCTCCAAACTGTTCTCTTTTGATCACTACCATGGTCATGCATATGTTTTTTTTATAGTTATTCTTGTTTGAAACATTTCAATTTGGCTCTATCCATATAGGCCAATTTCCACAAGTGTAAGTGGTTAATACTGATTGGCCAGATGTTGTTACCTCTTGAAGAAGAAACAGGAAGTTGATGTTTGGCTGTAAATGTGGCCAGTTCAAAAATCTGCAGAAGAGTAATCTGTCTCCATCCAGTGTTTGTCCACACAGAAATTCACCCACATACCTTATAAAGAACTCTACAGTGGCATCAATCAATAAATGTCCTTAAGGGAGGAAAGAAAACCATCAGTACAGCCTCAATGCTTGGATTTCTGGACCCCTCGCCTAGCTCACATGAAAAAATACTATAGTGGATGATGGTAAAAATAGTATTTACTGTAGTACACTGTAATATTTACAGTTAATTATAGTATATATACTGTAGTAAATAAAACTGTAGCATATACTTTAGTATTTAATGTATTGTTTTTGCAGTTTGTAATATACTGTAGTATTTACTGTAGTGTTTTTACAGACTGTAGTGTACTGTAGTATTTACTGTATTGTTTTTGGCAGACAACTGTAGTATTTACTATAGTGTTTTTTCTTTATTATCTTTGACATAGAAGTGGAGGCTTTCTTCTTGAGGAAACCTACTGGAGAAGTACTAAAAGAGCATGTGTTCCATATGCTGTAGGTAGGTAGGTAGGTAGGTAGGTAGAACTGGGGTCTGAACAAATAGATCAGAGATTCTGCTCTTTTCAATAACCTGTAGGGAACACAAAATGGTCTATAACTGGCATGTAGGTTTCTTACTTATGGGTGGCACAAATTGTCATATGGGCGAGGGGAATGTGCAGAGTAGATGCTAATTAAATACCATAGTATTTACTATAGTTCAAAACGTGTAGTGCTTTTGCGGACTGAAGTGTTTTTGTAGACATTACTACAATAATTTCGACTGTGTTTTTTTTGTTGCATATAATACTGTTGTTTTTACAGTATACTACAACATTCTATAGTAAGTACTACACATTATCGAAGGATACTACAGTGTGTAGTATAGTATTCTACAGAATATTACAGTTTACTATAGAATTCTATAGTAAGTACTGTAGCATTCTATAGTGAACTGTGGGACGCCACATGGAAGCTCTAAGTCTTCTGTTTCCCACAGTAAGTATCAGTACCTTAGTCCATTGCTACTGTATCTCAGATCAAATGGTGAAATAACTGTAACTCAGTTCATACCTTGGTCAAGTGCCATTTCTTTCTCTCTCCCATTCTGTTTTTTTTTTTTGCCTAAATCTTCTCAATTAGATTTCCTAACTTAACTGGAATTGAAATACTATTGACCCCAATGGTGTAGATAGCCAGCCTTATGTAGTGCCAATAGCATTGTAACATGTTAGGCAAGTACTCACTATTTTAGATAAATTCTATTATATTTAATTCTTAGTCTTCATATCTAATATATGGTGTGTGCCGTGAGCGACAGCTACAAGCCAGCATCTCCCCCTTTGAATATGCATTTCCCATTATACGCTCGGATGGTCTTAAAAAAGATTGATTCATCTCAGAGAGATGTCTAAGCAGAGGTGCACGTTTGTGGAAGCAAATTCATGGCGAATCTTCCTTTGATTATGCAAAGTGAGAGCCACCATAAGCACATATTTCGGGGAGGTGTACACCAACGCAAATATGAAGGCCTGTTGCATTACATGGTAATTCATAGTTGGTGTTATCAGGCCACTTGGTTATCTGCACTAGTTAATTAGCTTCAGAGCTTCATTGTGAATATTTAATGAGGGTAATGTGAAAGGGCTCATATTGGTTCTTGGTACACCATTGCTATCCCAGCCATGTGAACCGTCACCCTTTATATTGTCGAATAGGTGATGTTATTGGTGATGTGTATGTATGTCTTTGTATCTCCTTCCTGTTTTTAGGGGTGGTATAATAAAAGTTCAAGTTAAGAAGTAGAGATACTTTAAAGGTAAGGTATAAATAACATAATTCAGCATTGTACTAATCTGATGAATATATTTTAGAATATAAAAACCCAAGTGGCAGTGGGGGACATTTCTATACATTTATACTTAGTATATTTACGGCTGTGTAAGATGCTCTATCTCCATTGCAGGCAAGGTAATAAGCCAAATGCAACCTTTTTGTCATCCAGTATCAAGTCATTTTGCGTTCATAATGGCGCAATATGCATATCGCGGATAGATTGCATTTTGGATGGTCTTATTTAAAATCAGCTTCAGGATGCGTATGAGCTTGAATCATTTGACATTGTGGAGCAGCGTAAGTATACATTTAAAAGACTCAGGCTGAACATAGACTGATCACACACTGACTTCATAGAATTTTTATAACTTCATATTCCTCATTTTACGTGATCCTTCTCGCCAATAAAATTAAGCCAATGTGAAGTAGGCTTATGCAGAGTAGGTCTATTTTTGAAAACGCTGTACTGTATGATACTTTAGCAGTGACAGAAATGAATTCCTGTGCACTGTAAGCACACACACACAGACACACACACACAAACACGCACGCATGCACACACCCTAATCTCAACTCTCTAAAATGGAGTGCTTATGATAACGGACATACGGTGGAATAGAAAGGATAGTTTATCTGACAATAACTTGTTTATCTTTCGAAGCGCCTTCAAGTAGATAGCCATAGATTAATCTCTATGACGATAGTAGCCATAAGTATTGCATGATTGCTTATCACCCACCTGGACTATAATTGAACCAATTGCAGGGTAGATACTCATGTGCTCTTACGAAGTTGACAATATTATAGCATCTACTGTAAACCTGATTGTTGGGTTTGAGACGGTGTTCTCTCGCTTTAGTTGTAATGAGCAGTGAAATCTTCTCACTTAGGAGATAATTATAGTTTTACTTTTTACCAATATGTTATAGAATAATGTATGTTTTCAATTCTTTTCATTATAATTTGTGAGATGCAGTTGCAAGTGGTTTACAAAATTCCCCCAACCTCAGGTCATTTAATTGTCTTGTCTTAAAACGTTTCAAATGATGTTCTGTATGTAGTGTAGCTGTGTGTGAAGCTGTTCTCAGTATCCAACAGAGACTAGAGACATGATCTACTATGATGTTGTTGTGGCTTCGATTTCTCAGCCAAAACTAGCTATCTTTTGGTCAGACCATGCTCCTGGTATGCAATTTAACCAGTTTATCTCTTGGTTAAGAAAAATAACAATATGCAAAATATATGAGGTGCAAAAGGTCACTTTCTCACACACTCTCATACACGTGCAGCTCTCACACACATGTGCAAGCTGCTTACGGCTGTGGTAATACAAGATGCTTATGGCTGTGGCATGATTTCCCCTTGATGTGTACTCTTTACCTTCACTGACATACAACTAAACCACTAATGACTGATGCCAAGACAGTCGTTGCTGAGAATAAAATAAACAGACATGACACCATCGGCAGCATAATACTCCTTTGTTTGCACTCTTGGTTCATACGTTAATATCCCATGAACAATAGCATGACAGACACCATTAAAAGATACAGGTTACTTAAAGTTATAAGTGAATTTTGACAACTGCATGCTTTTTTCTTAAACAAAAATATGTTTTAAATTCAACTCACTTCGATGTCCACCAGTCTCGAGGCCTTTTTCCGAGACCCTTTCTTTCATTAAACTCTTTGGAAATGTATGGCGTCTCACTTTCCAATGTGGTCGGTGACTTTGTGAGGTCATTACAGGCAGGTGAACATGCCACATACATACAGTGTGGTCACATTATTTATTTTCTCCAATGGGCCTTCAGATCAGATGTTTGTATCTAATTAAGCAGCCTTCCCCTTTGATGCCTTTTAGCATCTTTAAGCCCATATCTGATCTTTATCAAGATGATATGCATATTTTATGAAAGAATAGAGAGAAACCTAAGACCTGAGAAAATATTGTGCTGCAAAGATGGATACAGAAGTTACAGTGTCGTTCACTCCAAGTCATCCACCAAACATACATCAGCCGTCATACAAAAGTCTACCTCTCACACACACCCAGTGTCTAAAACAATTCGACATAGCAAAACAGAAAAACAAAGAATGACGAAGAAAAGACATTGACAAAAAACACCTAGATGGTTTCAATCGTAAATTGAAGCCACCTCATTCTTCATAAGTACCAATACACTTCCTATTTATCAAGTAACACCTTTCAGGTAGATGTACTTCCTTTATCTGGTATAAGTGTAACTGTCCCTTTGATATTATTTTATATTTTTATAATAAATATGGAGAATCAAGTGGGAGCCAAAGGAACATCAGGTGAAGGACACACTGACTGTTTGTCGCCTTGGTAGGTAGTGCTTCCTTCTACAGTGCAGGATTTGACATTTGCACGTTAGTAGTATTCTAAAGCACAAACAGCCAGCAGCCCGCCTTTTGATCCTGCATGTTCCACACAACCCTCCCTCTTTCATTCCTCCACCCACCCATCTATCCGTCACCCATACATCTCTTCATCCATTCCTGGATAATTCCCCCCATCTCCTCAGTCATTGTTTAACGCGTCTCAAGTACATCCTTTTCTTTCTTTCTTTTCCTCCCAATCGCGTCTACTGGGTCTTCCTTGCGGCTGCGGCGGCTTCTGCTCTAGCTGCGGCGGCCTCCTTGGTCTTGTCAATGTAGGCCTCGTGGAAGAACTGACAGAAGAGCACAAAGTAGCTGAGGTACATGAGCGAGGACCACACAATGTTCTGCATGTGCGACGGGCACTCCTGACCCTGCTGCATCCACGAGTACACCAGGTAGTTCACCACGCAGCCCACCAGCATCTGGGTGATCTGCGTGAGCGTGATGAACATGGCGAATTTCCTTGAGACCTTGAAGCCAACCGCCCTCAGGGCGTAGTAGGAGTACATGACGGCGTGAACCAGGTAGTTCATGGTCATGAACCAGCCACCGCCGGCCACCATGTCCTTGTAAGAATACCAGGAGTACAGCAGAACAGTCATGTGATGGTACCAGTGGAGAAAGATGAGCTTCTGCTTCCGCAGCACAATGAACAGGGTGTCACCTGCATAGTGGGTGTGGAGAGAGAGTGAGAGAGATGGAATATAGAGGGAAGGACAAAGCAAGTATACAAAAAATGAGAGACAGAGACATTGAGAGAGAGAAAGAGTTAGAAAAGGGGAAGGAAATTGACATTTCACAGTTACAAATTGAAAGGAACAAAAGCTCAGACATTTCAGGTAACACTTATTACTAGCACTGAGTTCTACTTCGATGTTATCTTCTAATACCATGTTCTTGGCAAATCAATGTTGTAAGATCATGATGACAATATGTAGGCATGATAAGACAAAGTGAGGACCCAAATAGATCTTTACTGTGCTCTACAACTTGGCTTTATATTTGTCTTTATAAGTGGATACTGTATCTCTGGTCCTGTTAAATACATATAGGTCCGAATTTAATCACAGATGAAATGCACTATGGGTTCACTCAGAATCTTTATGCTGTAGGTGTACTTTCACGTCAACATATAATAACAATGTCTGCGAACAGAGCGGTCTCCGGGGTGTATCGGTTTTAAAGGTTTGGGGAAGAAAATGAAACTTTGCTCTGTGAAACGGGGCCCACCATACCTGACTAATTGGCGAACCCACTGCTTGAAAGTGGAAAACTACCAGAGGATTCAGAGTTAGCTCTGTGCCCCCGTCTGTGTGTGTGAGAGAGTGTGTGTTTGTACAGCATCTCTCTCTCTCTCTTTCTCTCTCTTTTCTCCCTCTCTATCTCTCTGCCTCCCATATGCCTCTGTGACAGCAAGCAGTGCCTTGGCTAAGTGGCTGCTATGTTCCATTTGCAGGCCTCAATGTGTTGGTCACGGGCCAGCAGGTTTGGCTCCACCCAACCAAAGCGCTAGAGCCAACTTAAGGATAGGGGCTTCTATCCCCCTCCATGTGCCCCTGAGATGCAGCTCCTGCTATGGGCTCGTACTCAGAGCTGACAGGGTGTGGAGCCCCAGTGACCGCAGGACTGGGCAAATACAAAAGAGCAACACAGGAAGAAAATGCATTCCCAGACAGACTTTGGCGACGAGAGAAAGGTCATCCAAACTTGCACCCGTTGGGGTGAGAGGGCACGCCTGTCGCTGAGGGCATTGAGGACAAAAAAGATCATCGAAGATGTCATTTGTTTCTTGAGCTACTGTGTGTGAAATGTCTGACATGCGTGTGCTGTCGCTGAGGGCATTGAGGACAGAAAAGATCATCGAAGATGTCATTTGTTTCTTGAGCTACTGTGTGTGAAATGTCTGACATCCGTGTGCCGATCCTCGGATGGGTTATTTCAGCCACATGGGAGCAGAGATATTTCATTTAAATTATTAACATATTTTCATATGTCCAATACCACAAAGTCTCATAAACCACAATGGACACAAAAAGGCATTCACATGTCAAACACTTTCTTACAGATAATGGTAGTAGTAGTAGTAGTATACTAGTAGTAGTAGTAGTAGTATACTAGTGGTAGTAGTAGTAGAAGTCAGTCATCTTACCCAATTCTGGTGCTTTACTGAGCACAAAGGCGTAGGCCCAGAACTTGCTGACCGGCCCATTGTAGAAGCTCTGATCACACACTGACTGCTTGAGCCCTTTAGTCATCAGAATGTATGTCATGTAGCTCCCAGTGCGGACAGCACCAAATATACTGGACAAGAGAGAGAGAGAGAGAGAGACAGAGAAAACAGTTAGCAGAATACACTAAGTCAAGCCCAAGAACCCTGGAATACGGTCAGTCCTGCCACAGCGTAGTTTGTACAGCATCGTTGTTTATACAACTACTGCCTATGCACACACGTGAAAATTTGCAGCACGAGGACTTCTACACAGTGAGTTCTTTACTGAAAACTATCCGGAACATACCTTTAGAATTTACCTGATAGTTATATATAGCTATTTAATGCTATACAACATGCTTACAGCATGTGCATTGACTGTGTTAACGTTCCCCAACAAGAAACCAAAAATCGTCACTCAACAGAAATAGGGAACCAACAAATGACCAACTGACAACCAGAACGAAACAGGTGGGGTTTTAAAATGGGTTCTAAAAGGCATCCATAGGGGTACTTACTGACTGGGTGCTTGCCAAGCCAACTCAAGTAAGGTCTTAACAAACACTCACCATGGACGTCCACTAGATTTGCCTGACGTCAGACAAACTAATGGAAAAGAAAACCCACAACAACTTAGGTAATGGAGTGAAAATAAATGTGGAGCAAACCAAACAGGGGAGACATGAGATAAAAACTTAAAGAGGAAGAGCTAAACAGCGGTGTCGCTCTTCCGACATCGCTCATGCTAAGTTGAGAACTCCGCCAGCCACTCTGCAAGCACAGGTGAAACTACCGACTGACTAATGAGGCGACAGGTGCAACACATCCTGACCAATGAGGACAATTCAAATCAGGGCAAGCCACACCCAAACAGAGCCAACCTCGAAATTGAAATCGAGCAAAACCCCGAAAGCCCATAACAACTGGACCGGTGTTGAAAATATCTGCTGCCTCTTACCTGAACACTGCGAGAGTGAGGGACCACAGCACCAACGGTTTCCTCAGCTCAAACTTCTCCCTTCGTTTCATCACACGGCGACCGCCTAGTATGAAGGCAGCGTAGAAGGCTGAGAAGAGGAATGACTTCTTCCTGTAAAGGATGGAGTTTTGTGAACATTACGCATTCGGCACTCACTGCTACCTGTGGTGGACAGTCAAGTAGTGTAATAACAGGGGGAGTAAAATATGCAGTAGTACTTAGTGATTACATTTTTTTACTTTAGTTTATTCAGTAAATATTTTCTTAACTCTATTTCTTGAACTGCATTGTTGGTTAAGAGCTTGCAAGTAAGCATTTCACGGTAAATTCTACACCTGTTGTATTTGGCGAATGTGACAAATAAAATGTGATTTGATGAGATTTCTTTGAAAACCCTAGAACTTGCAATACGTAAATGGCAATAACTTCCCTCCATTCTGCACCATCAGCTTCGTATGGTGGCAACAGCACTATTTATTGCTCTTTTCAGCTGACTAGGTCTACAAGAACTTAGAACCAGAAGATAAGTGCACTATTTTGCGTAGCTTCCCTGTGAAAAATGGTTGGAGAGGAAAAAGGAGAAAGCTCATTTAGGGTAATGACGATCAAAGTTAGATTGAGGAAGAAAATGTGGCTTGTCATCATGCTTGAGTTCTCTAACTATGATAGCAAAGGCGTCGCCTCTCGGCCCATCTGCCATCCTCCCAGCCAGATTGGAGTTGTTTTTGGAGTTGTCAATTCAATGCAGGAGAGATATGACCTAAAAAGTCCACTCACACCACCTTCTTTGCTCTGCTCATCCTTATAACACAAGTTTCCAGAACCAATTCCCAGAAGCATTATAGGGATCATATGCCCCCTTTCTGGTCAATGCACTTCCCCCCATATAACCACGAACATCCTCTTTCCATGAACCAGAGGTACATTTAGGAAGTAGATGGGAAGTTTACCTTTAGGCACAAGCTATATACATGAATGGATAGATCCATTTGCTTTGAAGTGAAGGAAGAACTGTTTCCTGACCAACAAAAAAAGGCTCTGTAAACAAAGTAAATCTGACATTATAGAAATGTAATAGATCCTAACTTCCTATAGGGACACTCCCTAACTAGCCTGTGTTGACCATGTGAATAATGTAATACTGACAGAACTCCTGTAACACTTCTGAACAATCTTACACCAAACAATATCTTGAAAGGACATTACTGTTATTGACGACATGTCACTCTTTGTGCAAAATGCAAGAAATGAAAGCTTACAGGCTTGATAACTGATTGAACAAAGGACAAAGCAGTGCAGTTAAAGTCCAAAGAATCTGCTTTCACACAATGAGCGCAGAATGTCCCCGTTGTTTCGATGTAAATAAACAAGGGTGAAGAACGGAGCGACTCAGAGTAAGAACCCTACTTAGCGATGCAGAGCGAATTCTAGATGAGCAACAATCCCCACATTCCTCACACACTGTCTTCAGACTAAAAAAAGGTTAAAGGTCACAATGATAAATGGCCTTCAGTGTGATTCCTCATAACAGTACGAAGCTTCAGAGATGTGGATACTATGAAGTAGAGGACAAAATACCCGTTTCACACTATTGCACCAAACCCAAACCAAACTCTGCTGGTTCAGTTCTTTTCTTTTCACGTTGTCCTTTTCAGCACAGTTCCTAGAAACCAGGTAACCAGGTCAGCTCAGTACAGCTTTGGTTCAGCTCGGTTTGTCTCAGTAGTGTGAAAAGCCCTACAGAGTACGGTCTGAATGAGGTACAATAACATGAGAGGAGGTATTACTATTTGGGAAAAACCCACAAAGATCAGAGAAAACCTGAGGCATGGTCAAAGTCTACAAATGCGTTCAAGGGCTGTCTCTCTCCTTGCTTGATCAGGTCAGCTGTGGCCAAGCTATGCCACCAGGAATGGAAATTCATTTGAGATGTCAGTGTGAATTCACATCATGCCTCCATGACTCGTAGTAGCTGCAAGTGGCAAGAGCATTCAAGTCGGAGCTTCCATTAGGGCTGAATGTGTCTCTTGCTGCCTCTCTATTCCTCGGTCAGAGTACATTGAAGATTCCTCTAGATGCTTATCACTGGTCAGTTTAGCATTGTCATCATGGTTAAGGTTATGATTGGGGGAGTATAAGCTGATCCTAGATCTATGCCTCTAAGCAACTTATAACAGAGCAGCTCTGCCAGGGTTATAGTCGGGATATGCAATCATCTCTGAATGACAACATCAGAGAAGGTGTACTAATCCATCTTCACCTGAAACAAGATTTATGCACTGCACTTCAAACAATTCCCAAAAAATAGACTTTCTTGGCACTTGACTCATTTCTTCATGACTGATTTATTTGTTCTCTACTCCTTTCTGACAATATTGAACCACAAAGCGACATGAGACAGGATATATTTAGGTGAAAACTCAGTTTGTAAAACAACAAAAAAGTGTCTGCTTAAATGTAAATGCAATGCTATTTGGAAACCCCAAATGACAGGACACTGTACACCATGAATGCTGTTCCTGACTAATAGCAATGGCACAACCCACTGGGCAAAAACTGGTTGAATCAACGTTGTTTCCATATCATCTGAAAAATAAAAATGTTACGTAATGAAGCTGAATAGACGTGGAAAACTGATCAGATTTTTTAGAAGTCATCAACGTAAGGGATTGAATGTATTTTTTTCCATCCAACTTTTAACTTAAATTGTGGAATGTTGGAATGTTTTGTTGATTTCACATTGAATTACCATTAGTTGACAACTCAACCAGTGGTAGACATTTTTCTTCATCAGTATATCACACTTCTCACATCCCTGAGAACTATCCAACAGAGCTCCTCTTTTTGCCAGTCATCATCAGCATCCGTGGAGAGCCAGCCAGCTCCCATGCATTCCTTTATCATTGGGTGAGACTTGCTGGGCGGTAGCCGAGTCTGTGTATCAAAGCCACTGCTGGAGCTAAGAAAACATTGGGGGCTGGTCGAATGCATTTCTGATAGAGCGAGCAAAGCAGTGGCGGGGATCGCATTCCCTCGTATGTCTGCATCATGCATCAGGTCATCCTGTCAAACAGAGCTAGCAAGTGGTGTGAACTATATATATATATATATATATATATATATGTATATATATATATATATAAATAAAACATTGATGACTTAATATTTAGGTCATAGAACTAATGACTGAACCTGGTTTTAATCATAATGTAGGATCGCACAACACTGGATCATAACGACAACCACATACTGCAACTCTGTGTGTTTACTTGTGGAAGAATATGTCCACTGGTTTGGGGCTTTATTGAAAAATCGGTGAAGTAATTATCTTGCTCTGCAAATATTTAAACAGTATAAGAGGCCTTTTTCAGAGCGAGAGACTAGGGAAAGTGTGAACAGATTTCTAAACAAATCTTAACTGAAGGCATAAATCACACCTGAGCAAGATACTGTACAATGGCAGGAACTATTTGGCTCAATTTCTGTAATACAAAGCAGTCTTTCGATTTTATTGGCTAGGTCTGCACACACCTTCCAAGCAGTTCACAATAAGTGGCCCTTCCCCTCCCCCTAGCTGTGTTGGTGAAAGCTGGTAGCTATCCTGCTGTGTAACTTAGATCTGTATTAGCTGGAGCAGGAGATTTCTCCCCTTATGTAACACTGCCTTTGCAGTGTGAGGATGAGTGTGTGTGTGTGTGTTCAGTCTTGGAGCTGCCCTCACAGTAAGGTGACTGAGTTTAGGGTGAACAGCTTTGTCTCCTGGCTATCTTTGGTTGTTTTTAGGTTGGACAGTAACAGAGGAATCAGTAGTGGTGTCAAGTCAGATCCCTGAGGTACGCCAAACTTTCGGTTCCGTAACAAACTGATACGTAAGGCCAAGGTATAAATAAGTCCTGAATATTACAGATTCTGAGTCTATTTCAGTGGTGTACGAGTACTATGGGCTTGGAAAGGAACATACAGTGTTTCTTGCATCGAACGAAACCGAACCTTGTCCCCAGGCTCGAATTTCTGGCCCATAGAGCCTGGTAACAGTGTGGGAATGTTTGGAACATTGTGGGTGTGGATTTACTGAGTGACATGCTAATCAATTTGTATTCTGAGAAAATCACACGACTATGAGGTGTGGCTCTAAATCGAGGCAGGAGAGAGTCGTCACTAATCAACACAGACACAAAATCATAAACCCTGCCTATTTCTAAAATTTCTCTTCTTAAAATCTGATTTTAAACCTAACCACACTATAACCTGATGCTTAAACCTAAATTAAGCTTAAATTAACCAGTTTTAAATTTGTGGCTATGGAAGCTAGTGGAAACCGAGAGGGAGCAAGCCTCCGACAGTTGTATTAGATTATGAAAATCACATTAGCATATTATTTGGATGAGCCCAATTGATTCTAAGTTCAGGCATATAATGTTGATATTGTACGTGAAAACTAATTCTAAGATGCGTACTTTCAGATTTTCCGAACTCACTTCCTTGCTTAAATCACTTGCACTGCTTGTGTTTTGAAGTCCACAAAGTAGGGGGAAGGTTCTAAAGGTTGCGCTAGATAGTGATAGACTGAGAGATCACCCAGTTGTTGCTGTTCCTGCCATAGACTCCCATTCAAGTTCCATTCTGTGGTGTTGTGAAACCAGACAGGTTGACAGAGAGAGAGCCATCTGTTGGACGAGATTATACAAAATCTAACACTAAAAAGTGTTACTTTATGTATACGGCAGAGTATTTAATGAAAATGGGAAGAAGAATGAGTTCCAAAATTATATGATTATTTAAAGTTGTACTTCGCCGAAATCGCTCCGCTATTTCCTAGTTGCTGAAACTCGAATAGTTCGCTTTATTTCTCAGAACAAAGCCTTTAGACTGACGAGTTTCAGAAGACAGTTATTTGTTTCTGGCCATTTTGAGCCTGTAACGAACCCACAAATTCTGATGCTCCAGATACTCAACTAGTCTAAAGGCCAGTTTTATTGCTTCTTTAATTAGCACAACAGTTTTCAGCTGTGGTAACATAATTGCAAAAGTGTTTTATAATGATCAATTATCCTTTTAAAATGATACATTTAGATTAGCTACCACAATGTGCCATTGGAACACAGGAGTGATAGTTGCTGATAATGGGCCTCTGTACACCTATGTAGATATTCCATAAAAAATCTGCCTTTTCCCGCTACAATGATCATTTACAACATTAACAATGTCTACACTGTATTTCTGATCAATTTTATGCTATTTTAATGGACTAAAAATTGCTTTTCTTTTAAAAACAAGGACATTTCTAAGTGACCCCAAACTTTTGAACGGTAGTGTATTTAATTTTCCATAAAGAGAAATGTTGTTCTTTCCGCTGTTTGAAGCCGGTGTACAAAACCGGAAGTAAAAGTCGCAAAAACAAAGCTTAAGAATGGGAAGCATAGGAATAGCGCACATAGAACAGATCTACCACTTCTTAGACTTGCATTCAAGTAGAATGATAGATCTATAACTATAATTTCTATGTGAATTTGGTCAGGTTGCCCCCAAAGGTTACATATTGCCACTTTAACATTTTACACTGTTAGTTTCACTGCCTATTTCAGTTGAGCTGATAATAATTGTACAACAAGGCAAATTATTTTGTTTGGCTCTGGCAGATAGTTTCAGCTTGTTAAGGGATTAAAGTGTAATGGTGAGCGGCTGGTTTATTTATTGTAGGAAGAGAATGAAAGCTCTGCAAAGGTTTGAATTAGACCTATTCCCATTTTGCTTTGCAAAGGTTTGAAGGAGACCTATTGCCATTGTGCCAAGTGTAGATCACTAGGGAATAGAAGGATGCTTGGTAAGTGGTGCAAATTAGATGTACATTGCACCTCATGGCCACTTGCACAAATGCAAAAACACATTTAATGTGATACACTGTTGGGATGAAAATCGCTATGCCTCTGCAAAAGCTGTTTGGTGAAATTGACTTGATGATGGAATGACTGCTCTTTCCTCTGTTAGCATCTTAACTCTCAGCTGGGACTGTGACGAGATGGCAGAGTCAAATTTTAGAGAGGGTTTCTCTCTTGAGAAACGTTCACAGGGAGTCACCCAATATCTTCATCTATGTCTCCCCAATTCAGATGAGCTGCTGGGTGAATCAACGTCAAGCCATGGGGTGTGCTCTGGGTCGATGCAGTCAGCAGCAATCATCATCGTTCTCCAACTGGTTTGACATTGGTAATGTTCTCAAATTGTTCCGAGAACGTCAAGAAACAATGTTCTTCTGTGGGAATTTCAGTACTTCCACAGAACATTCCAAGTTCCAATGTGGTTCTGATTAATGTCATATTTTTACTACATTCTGGGAATATTAAAAAAAATTGTCTGACTGGAGCACAGTTCTCAGAACATTCAGAGAATATATGGTTTCTCTTTTATGTCAGTTCCTGGCAATATTCTGAGAATGTTCTAAAAAAATGTAAATCTACACATTAACATTAATAAGCTTTACATTCCGTTCTCAGGACATGAAGAAAACATTCCATAAAAATCATAAGGAAACGTTAGCAACATTCAGAACATGTTTCTAAGAATGTTGTTTGAAAACATATAGTACATTCCGTTCTCAGCGTCAACCAAACTCGCTCTAGGTGTGTTGGCCATGCCCACCTATTGGGCACACCTGACCTTAATGAGTTATGTTATATATATGTTTTCATTACTAATGCCAAAACAAATTCATGTCCATGTTGTCCTACTGTATCTGTGCTTGGAGTTCAGAAAAGTGAATCCCAAATAAGATAGCAAATAACCTTTAAATGTAGTTCTTACAGCGTTAAGAAAACTTTAAATAATAACCATAACAAAATGATCACAACATTTAGAGAATGTTCTCAGAATGTTATTTAATAACCTTAAAATAACCTATAATTTCCATCCAGCCTATCAGAAGGCAAGTTGACGAATATTGCTTACACCTACAGTTTCCAATCCCTTCAAATGTATAGGAGTTCCTAGGAGGTAGGGGTCCCTTTCGAATGAACCCATTGACAGTGCATTATCCACCCAGTGATTAGAGCTCTAGGAATCCATGACAAAAGCTGCAAATGTTCTTGGCAGCTGAACAAAGATTTAATAAGCAGACAAGTTGGACTGGATCAGTAACATGAGTAACATGAGACTGCAGGAGGAACAGTAATCTTCCTAAGACCTACAAGTCTGTTTTCATTAATGGGCACATCCTCAATAGTACAGCATACAGACAATACCATTTGTCTTGCACATGTAAACCTCAACTAACTTTTAATCAGAGCAATAAATCTATCATCATAATGCTCTGACAGAACCATCCAAAATTTGAACAAAGAGCACAATAAATACTGTATGTCCACGCAACAAGCTAACATGGTATCCCATCATGCTTTGTTCGGGTCTACAGCACTTCCTTTAGAATTGCACAAAACAACTGATTCTACAATGACATGCAGTCACCCAAGAGGATGGTATCCAATTGCTTGGAAGCCCATTGAGGGTTTCAACGACTGAATACACTACACAACTTGAGCAACCATCACTGACGCTGAGCAATTGGGACATCTGTGGGGAATCGAGTGAGAATGACTCAGCAGGTAAATGGAATATATGTGTATTTCAGTGGCAGGCAGCCACAGTGTGCTGGACATTGAGACCAACCTTAATCTTAATTGCAGCCAGATAGCCAGCTGTGAGCTGATATGTAAGGTTGTTGTTTGGACACTTGCTGGCACAGAGCCATACACTCATGTTTACAATTATGCTTATCCTATTGCAATTGAACGGTGATCTCTTGTGAAAAAAATCTGTTTAATATCATCATCTAAATGTCACAGTGCCACTTTGTTGGCTCACTGCAAGAGAAAAGGTTTCTTAATCCATGAAATGTCTATATATTCCTGAGAAACAATTATGCAAACAAAATATGACACCAGGGGCAGCTTACTTAGCCATTAAGTGAGGGTAGCTATATGCTGATTGTCAAGTTAAGCACGCTGGCCCTGAAGCCGTTGCAGTGATGCAAGCCTGGATTGGCCAGACGCCATTTCCAGAAATGCTGAGTCAACCATTACTCTTCTCTCCTGTTTGTATAATTGAGCACCCCAATAGCTGAGAGGCAGCAGAGAACAACCCTTGTTACAACAACGAGGCAAGGTTTGCATAAGCTTGATTGTTCGCAGTTGTTCACAAAAGAGCTCTTATCATCTGTCCTCACTTCCCCCAGGGGTTTTGTTCTCGCTGGACTCAGGTGCACTTTCCATAAGTCTATATTAGTACTGGCTGCTACAGAGTCAATCCCTGCAACCATTTCATCACACAGTAGTCAATAGACAGCTACTACAGCAGCCTAGTAGCCTACCATTAAACATTTCCTCTTTCCCATTGGTGTTTGGTAGGCCTCAACATACCGTAGCCCATTCAAGAAATTTGATGAGAGAGAAGGGGTTTTTCCCACATAGTGCGAACACATTTCAATTACAGTGCCACAGAGTTTGAAAGTGTTGTTTTGACGAGAACATGGATCAGAACGTGTCATTAAGGTATTTGGTTTGATTGAATAGGGCCCCAAAGATTGAAGGCAGTTCAAATCTGCCAAAAAATCTATCACACATGAAGCAATGCATTGTTATTGTATCTGTATGGCAGAGAAAGAAACAGGTTGGTTAACATTAAATGCTTATTTTCCTCTCTAGGAGTTTATGTTGAAGGGCTGCAACTATTTACAACTACTTTTCCTACTCTAAAATCTCTCTCAAACCATGTTGCATGTTCATACACCTATTGTAGGCCTCTTTCTATTTCATTTTCTTTTGGGTGAATATGACTAACCGCTCATGAATGATTATTTCCTCTGAGAACCATGCAATATGGTCTTGCCAGGCAGACATCCCTGCTGCAAACGCTTCCCAGAAGAGTCAGCACAGATCAGCTGCGATGTGATTGGCTAGTACTCTGTCAGCAGACATCATTCTATTGGTCAGTTGGTAGTACCAACTCATGGACAGCTCCTGCACAATGTTTCCACTATTGGTCAGTTGGTAGTACCAACTCATGGACAGCTCCTCCACAATGTTTCCACACAGTTGATTCTGACAAGGATCACATTTGTACTCACCCAGGAACATTTCCATTTTAAATTAAGTGTTTTATTGCAACATAAATGTTTCTACTATAACAAATGACCACACTTATTTTAGCTACTTTATAGTTTTGTAGCCTACCCATAAACCAGCATGTGGCATTAGTGTAGGTTGCTGATGTTGCTGCGTTACAACTTTGATTTCTCACTGTCCATTGAAGGTTTTTCAAAATGTATAAATACTTGGAGCATGTGTTTGAACGTCAATTTATAACCAATGCTAGCCCATTAAACTCAACTCCACGATTTACGATGGAGTTGAACAACATAAAACACGACTGATTTCAGCACAAAGACCAGCCCGCAATTACACACAACATTGTTCTGTGTAATTGCGGGCTATTCTTTGGGTGCTGAAAAGTTTTTCATAAAACGCTCCAGTCCGCCCACACTAGTCGCCGCTCAACTCCATCATAAATTGTGGAGCTGAGTTTAGTCGGCTAAACCAAAGCATGAGTGGTAACCTCTTACAGGCTACAACACTGGTAAACTCAGTGGACGAATTGGACACCGATGGCTATAAAAATTATCAGTAAGCATAATGGGGATTTATTTCCTGAAGTCACTTACCAATATTAAGAGGGTGGTGTGATTGCAGATTGAGCATAACCTGCTTATAAGATAAGAGATAAGATCTTAAACCATTTTTGGTGAACATATGTCCAGAATATGAACATATAGCCTATCCAGGCAGTGCCATTATTATGTTTCATGTTTGGCTAAAAATTGATCACCTTCTTTTTAGGAATGTGGTTGTAATGGTTAGCATCATAGACGTATCGCTCTGTTTCAAAGAATGAGCACGTTTGTTTAGTTATTCTGACCGTTTGGCCACAGAAACGTGCCTACCGACTCCAAACCGGAGCGCGACGGACGGTAGGCTAGATATAATAGTAATAAACTAACGGTCTACCTCTGTCAGCACCCCGCCTACCAACGTCAGGTTTCTTTCATTCACAGCCTGCCAGATGTCACACAAGCTATTGGGCAGCAGTGAATGTAAGATGCCTAAAAGCCTAAAATAAACATACTACTTCTCTTCACTGACAAATCACTGAAAGTCACATCAGAAGATGCTATGATCAGTCAGTTCACTGACACCAAGGGACCCTTCCTTGATTCATTGTAACTAATGCACAGCAGGCATATATGCATCATAACAATGCTGTGAACATGGTAAACTACTGTGTGCAGACGATACTCAGACGATACTCTTAACTTCATAAGAGCTTTTATTATAGGATAGCCTATAAGCAGACCATAAACTATTTGCAAACTTGACGTTAGCAGCATCCAGAAACATAGGCTATATTATTCTTATTAATGAAATTCCTGTTTCTATTTATAAGATGATGACATTATGCTACATATACACCAACAATCATTCCAACATCAATATGATATTTTACATAGCCTACCAGTTTTCTTGCATCCATCGTATGGCTTCGTCCTCGTTGAACTGTTTCTCAAATTCGTACTCTTGCAGAGCCAACACCGACATGTTCTCTGTGAGCTTTCCTATAAACGGAGACAAAATTATATTCTGACGATGTGTTATATTTAACTGAATTCTCTCTATCTCAGCAACACCTCTTTTCTCGCATTGCTCTTGCCACTGCCAGAAACTCCCAACTAAATGCGAATGTCCGGCTATATGCCTTCCACCTAGAGCCGGCATACGCCCTCTCCACGAAGGAGTTGGATTCAAGGTCCTAAAGCCCGTTTCCAGTTAACTTCTCCAAGTACAGTAGATCTGTGTTGTCAGTCACTGAGACTGCACATGCTTACTACAGCCTATTGGGAAATGTGCAGCAAAAATAAGTCTTCACATGAATCCGAGTTTCCTTTCCTTCTAATAGTGCATCAACATTTGATAACACTTCATATGCAAACCCTCTTCATGCTGCATTAGAGCACATTCCTAATGCCTTATAAGCCATGCTTAACAGGTGCTAATAACACTGCATATAAACGTACATTACAACATCCAAAGAGCATTATTGCTAGTAAATTATAACAGTTTGCTTCATAATGTATTATAAAGCCTGGCCGTAAATGGGATGTTATAATACCCTGAATGAAATGCTCCACAGGGGTGTAACGAATCTACGCAAGAGTTCTGTATTTTTGCAAGGTTTGCAACTTATAATGCCAGTGTTATACTGCCCTGTATGGAATGCTCCATAGGGATGAAACGACTTCACCAGTCCATGCAGGGATTCCATATTCAGGTTTGGTCACCAATGCAGAGTGTGGTATGAGACTATACCACTTAACGAGCACATGCATATTATGCCATCATAAGTGGTAAAGTCTCATTCCACCTTACAGATGTAACTCTGACTTGAGGGCCAAACCTGAATAAGGAACTCCTGCATGGATTCTCAAGTCGTTACACCCTTGTGGATCATTTCATACAGGGAATTTTAACACTTGCTTCATAGGGCATTATACATTTCTGGTTCTATTATGCTCCTGGATGTCCCCTAAATTCGCTACATTAGTTAGAGTTATGTCCTATTAGTAGGGTGGTAGGCTGTGGAAAGAAGACAGAAGGTTGCTGGAGTATCATTATGCATTGCTCGACCAGTTGGCACCTGCGTATGTTCGCAGTGGGCTGAACTTATCTGAACTCTTGCAATCAAAGTGTGATGTTTCCCAAGACCAGAGTTGGCAGATCACCGGAAAGCAGCCTAATCAGAGTGTACCCTGGCAGCTATTATCTTGCCAATAAGTGGGCGTGATTATTTGGCCAGACTGGGTTGAACCTTAGCCTGGAAATAGGCCTATCTATATATTATCAGTTCCTATTGTAATACATTGATACTCACTCTTGATTTTATTTTTTGAAGTGTAGCTTCACCCTTCACCAACTATATGAAAAGAAACGCACACACACAGACAGAGACACACATTCAGACATGCAAACTGAGCTTGAGTTGTCTACAGTACCTTTGACTTGATGATGTGACTGAATGTTTGCATTCTGTCTTACCTCATCCAGTCATCCAATATGGAGTGGACTCCCACAACCTTGTCCTAGATTTGACAGGGGGAGGAAATATCACCTGATGTAGAAATAAATACTGTCATCATCAGTGTGTGATACAGAGGTACTATTTCTGTCTGCACATATTGCATTATCGTGTCTGTGTAACAGAGGTGGTACGGTGAACTAAGCTCGCCTGATGAGTAACCTCACCTGAGACCTGAAGACTTGCATTAGCTTCCTGAGCTAATCCCTAGGCTTTAGTTCTGTGGGCTAACACAGTTTTGGGATGCGTATGAGTCCTGGATTTAAATCCCAATTGGCCAACCTTGTACAAGTTAATTAGCAAATAGCCACTTGAGTAACTTTACTTCCTCACACAATTATATTCTGGGATTCAGGGTGGTGTACTGATGCGCCTTCCCGTAACTGTGAAAATTGTAATTTTAAGTTTGAAGGATAGATGCGACCACAAGTGGCAGAGCTAAACTGTACTCTTTTAATCCTAACATCACCTGAACAATACAGATCCTGGAGGGTAGGGTATAACATAACCCCAGAGTCAAACACTGTAACAATAACATAACTTTTCTACTGTACAGCAGGCTGAGGCAGAGATGGCAGAGCCGCTGAGGCTTCCAGCCAGGCGGCTGGTAGGGCTGCAGGGTTGGGCTTGTTAACCCCTGGGCCGAGCGGTGTTTGCACTTTGTGAAGGCCGCTAGCATGTCAGCGTGAACCGTCTGAGAGATGGAATGTGACTGCTACAAGCTGCCGTCTCTCCTGAACAGGGTTTGACCAGAAGGACTGGAGCTTGTTGATGAGGTTGGGCCATCTGATCCGGACCCAGTCAGAGGCGGCTATGACTGGTGGCCTAACCCACCGTGTTTTGTCAAAACGGTCTTTCATCCACTGCTGGTGGGCCACGACTGTGGCCCAAGCATTGTGAACGGGTGGTTGAGCCAGAGGAGGGCAAAAAGGGCAGAGTCTTTCCAGGGGCAGCTGCAGCTCACGTCCCAGCATGAGGGATGCTGTGGAGACCCCTGTGGTGGAGTGCTGCTTGGCACGGTAGTGCAACAGTGTTTGGAGCAGCCTGGTGGCAAACGTGCACCCTTGTGTGAGGTTGGCCCTGATGCTATTCTTGAGCGTCCGGTTGAAGAGCTCTACCTGGGCAGCAGAGGTTGGATTTAGGATCTGGTGGATTGGTTCAGTGTTGGAGTGGAGTGGGGAAATTACCTCGACTGAGAGGGGAAATCCCACAAAGTCAATGGCGGGACGGAGCTGAGGTGATGTTTTGTCAGTGCAGTGACTACCGACCCGTAGCACTCACGTCTGTAGCCATGAAATACTTTGAAAGGCTGGTCATGGCTCACATCAACACCATTATCCCAAAAACCCACTCCAATTTGCATACCGCACCAATAGATCCACAGATGATACAATCTCTATTGCACTCCACACTGCCCTTTCACACCTGGACAAAAGGAACACATATGTGAGAATGCTATTCATTGACTATAGCTCAGCGTTCAACACCATAGTGCCCTCAAAGCTCATCACTAAGCTAAGGACCCTGGGACTAAACACCTCCCTCTGCAACTGGTTCCTGGACTTCCTGACGGCTCGCACCCAGGTGGTACGAGTAGGTAACAACGCATCCGCCACGCTGATCCTCAACACGGGGGCCCCTCAGGTGTGCGTGCTTAGTCCCCTCCTGTACTCCCTGCTCACTCATGACTGCACAGCCAGGCACAACTCCAACACCATCATTAAGTTTGCTGATGACACAACAGTGGTAGACCTGATCACCGACAACGATGAGAGCCTATAGGAAAGAGGTCAGAGACCTGACCATGTGGTGTAAGGACAACAACCTCTCCCTCAACATGATCAAGACAAAGGAGCTGATTGTGGACTACAGGAAAAGGAGGACCAAGCACGCCCCTATTCTCATCGACGGGGCTGTAGAGGAGCAGGTTGAGAGATTCAAGTTCCTTGGCGTCCACATCACCAACAAACTAACATAGTCCATGCACACCGAGGAAGTCGTGAAGAGGGCACAACAAAACCTATTCCCCCTCAGGAGACTGAAAAGATTTGGCATTGGACCTCAGATCCTCGAAAGGTTTTACAGCTGCACCATCGAGAGCTTCCTGACAGGTTGCATCACAGCCTGGTATGGCAACTGCTCGGCCTTCGACCGCAGGGCACTACAGAGGGTAGTGCGTACGGTCCAGTACATCACCACGGCCAAGCTTCCTGCCATCCAGGACCTCTATACCAGGCGGTGTCAGAGGAAGGCCCTAAAAATTGTCAAAGACTCCAGCCACCATAGACTGTTCTCTCTGCTATCGCACGTCAAGCGGTACCAGAGCGCCAAGTCTAGGTCCAAGAGGCTCCTAAATAGCTTCTACCCCCAAGCCATAAGTGTCCTGAACAGCAAATCAAATGTCAACGCAGACTATTTGCATTGCCCCACCCCCACCCCCACCTCTGGAACTCTGCTGCTGCTCTCTGTTATCCTCTTTGGCCAAGGCGTGCCGCTAGCGATCCACCTCGAATTCAAATTACAGAAATAGTAATAATAAACATTTATGAAAATACAAGTGTTATACATCGGTTAAAAGATTAACTTCTTGTTAATCCAGCCGCTTTGTCAGATTTCAAAAAGGCTTTACATCGAAACCACAACATGCGATTATCTGAGGACAGCGCCCCACACACAAAAGCATACAAACATTTTCCAACCAAGCAGAGGAGTCACGAAAGTCAGAAATAGCAATAAAATAAATCACTTACCTTTGAAGATCTTCATTTGGTTGCAATAATAAGGGTCCCAGTTACATAACAAATGGTCCTTTTGTTCGATAAAGTCCTTCTTTATATCCCAAAAACTCAGTTTTGTTGGCACGTTTTGTTCAGTAATCCACTGGCTCAAAGGCGGTCAAAACATGCAGACGAATACATCCTAATAGTCAGGGGCGAAAATCTGATATCAACTTTGGAGGGGACAATTACATGAAATTTTCTCAAGAGCAATTCCTGAGGGGGACACCAAAAGTAGTGCTGTAACACATAGCCTACATTGTAATATGGTAAATGTATATTGAGGAACCAAAGAAATAAGGTGTTTGCCGTACTCCTAACTACCGGTACCCAAAACTACACAACTAATCACAACAGCAATACCATTGCCTTTAACAAATCTTAGTTCAGTCACCAGTTTAAGTTGAGAGTGGTGGTATCCATGGCATTTTCCAATTATGTTCCTATTTTACAAGTAAAAAAAATGGAGAACCTTTCATAATGTTGCCAAACAAAGACTCAACAAACTTACCTGAGACTCCCTGTCTCTGCCAGTCTGTCCCTGCATATCTGTCCCCAACTCTGCTGTCTGTGTGCCATCTGTCGCCTGCTCTGCCTAATGACATCATTGTGAAACATTTCCATTAGAATTTCATTTCTTTCTTTTGAACATTTTATCAACTAGTCTTTGAGATATTAGGCTACTAGGGTTCTTACTTTGCGTTTTCGTGTACTGAAAAATACTCTGATGTCCGTCTTTTATTTTTCTGCCCTTTTTCTACCTGGCTGGCTGGCTACACACACACACACACAGTGTGTAGGTTATTTACAGTAGGAGATGGGCTTCTATCATCTTATCTTTTATAATTCTATTTGGGCTTCGATCTAAAAGGTAGCTAGCAAATGTGAAACGGATTAAAATGACAAGAGTTGACAGCTGTATGAGTTCACCATTTACACAACATATGCTGCAACCTTTTGTAATTTTAATAGTTTGTTTCATATTGGCTGGCTTCCAACAATAGCTGAATTTGCAAAGCTGGCGAGCACCAATTCCGTTTCAGTGGTGTTTGCTATAATCTTTGCTACCCGGGTTAAATAAAGGTGAAATAAATAAATAAATAAATAAAAGTTCCCTTGCGACAATTTAGCTTTTGTACCGAGACCATTAAATATATTTAAGACAATGGTAGAAGAGAGTGTAGTTCTGTGCAGTTTGGACTTCAGTTTATCGCTAACCTTATCACAGGGACTTTGAAGCACTAATTTACATCATCTCATGCTGATCTTGGAATAAATTGACGATAGCAAAGATTCCATCTTTGACGAGGCCACATAAATGGAATAGGTACTAGCTAGCTTAATAGTTAATATTTGCGCGCTAGCTCTGCATATTCAGCTAGTGTGTGTACGCGATTGACTGGATTAACCTCACGTCAGTTACGTTCATTGAGTGCCTTTCAGACAGTAGACACGACCCCTCTGTTACCTTGCCAACTAAGGAACTGGCAGTGGATCAAACCATTGTGAGGCAAAGGGTGGGGGGGGTCGCAATCTTTTGAAACTTAAAAACGCGGTATTAAGTGTCTGTAATCAGCACAATTGCTTTCATTGTGTATTATTAATATTATTTAAATTACATAGTTATGTTTCAGTGATTTATTGGGGGGGACAAATCATATTTTCCCAGGATGGGGGGGTCGTGTCCCCCCCATCCCCCCCGGGATTTCCGCCCCTCCTAATAGTACCGGTAAAGTTTGTTGAAACATGTCAAACGATGTTTATAACTAATCCTCAGGGTGTCAGTTATCTAAATAATCAATAATATTTCAACTGGACAATAGCGTATTCAATAGAAAGAAAAAACAACAAAGAGAGCGCATACATTCACGCGCGCAAACCAGTATTGCATGATTCCATAGTCCCCTGACCAAAAGGTCTCATTCTTCTTCATTTTTCAGAAAACAAGCCTGAAACCATGTTTAAAGACTGTTGACATCTAGTGGAAGCCATAGGAACTGCAATATGGGCCCTAACCCATTACATAGTCAATAGGCATTCAATGGAAAACCACTCACATCAAAAAATCCCACTTCCTGGATGGATTTTTCTCTGGTTTTCGCCTGCCATACCAGTTCTGTTATACTCACAGACATTAATTTAACCGTTTTAGAAACTTCAGAGTGTTTTCTATCCAATGCTACCAATTATATGCATATCCTAGCTTCTGGACCTGAGTAACAGGCAGTTTACTTTTGGCACGTCAGTCATCCGAAATTCTGACCAAAAACCAGTATGCCAAAGAAGTTATTATCTATGCATAGTCACTTTAATAACTCTACCTACATGTACATAATACCTCAATTACCTTGACACCGGTCCCTCCTTGACATTGACTCTGTACCGGTTCCCCCTGTATATAGCCATGCTATTGTTATTTACTGCTGCTCTTTAATTTTTTGTTATTCATACTTTTTTTGTGGTATTTTCTTAAAACTGCATTGTTGGTTAATGGCTTGTAAGTAAGCATTTCACTGTAAGGTCTACAACTGCTGTATTCAGCGCATGTGACAAATAAAATTTGATTTGATTTTGATTTGATCGACATAGAGGCATATTTTCTGAGTGATCTAAAGTAAAACTCTAAACTGTAACCATTACCTGTAACCATTAACTGTAACTATTACTATTATCAGTCGAACTACAAGGGTTATTTGCAAACAGCACCGTAATGAAATCATCCACTTGTATTGATCACATCTTTACCAATGCAGCAGAAATCTGCTCTAAAGCAGTATCAAAATCCATTGTATGTAGTGATCATAATATAGTAACCACATCTAGGAAAACCAAAGTTCCAAAGGCTAGGCCTAACATAGTGTATAAGAGGTCCTATAAGAAGTGTTGTCGTGATTTCCATGTTGAATATGTAAGAATATTTACTGGTTTGTTTTGTGTATTGAGTAGCAACCAGACGCTGCACTTGACACATTTATGAAATTGCTTATTCCAGTTACTAATAAGCGTGCAACCATTGACTATAAAAACTGTTAAATCCCCTTTGATTGATGAAAATGTAACATTTTACTGTTTAGGGTTGAGGCAAAAGGAATGACAAATAAGTCTGGCTGCACAGCCGATTGGTAAACGTACTGTACATTGAGAAATCATGTGACTAAACTGTAGAAAAGGAAGAAGAAACTGTACTATGAAGCAAAGATAAATCATATAAAGAATGATAGTAAAAAACTTTGGAGCAGCTTAAATGACATTTTGGGAAAATAGGCAACCTCGACTCCATCATTCACTGAATCAGATGGCTCATTCATCATAAAATCCACTGATATTGCCAACTACTTGAATGATTTTTTCATTGGTAAGATTAGCAAACTTTGGCATGACATGCCAACAACAAATTCTGTACCTACACATCCATGCATAACCTACGAAATTATTAAAGATGAGCATTGTAATGTTGAATTCCGTAAAGTGAGTGCGGAAGAGGTGAAATAATTATTGTTGTCTATCAACAATGACAAGTCACCTGGGTCTGACATCTCGGATGGAAAATTACTGAGGATGATAGCTGACGATATTGCCACTCCTATTTGCCATCTCTTCAATCTAAGCCTACAGGAAAGTGTGTGACCTCAGGCCTGGAAGGAAGAAAAATGACGGTAGTCAAGAATAGCAAAGCACCCTTTACTGGCTCAAACAGCTGACCTGTGCTTGCTGTTGAGCTAGCTGTTGAGCGTCGTTTCCGGTCACAACTTTTGGACTTGTTTACATGCTGCTGTGCGGTTTGATGCAAACGTTACTTTGCTACCTGCCAACTTTGCGGTTTTTACTTTTTAATTACCGTTTTATTTGTAATTTTTTATTCCCTCGCTCAACTTTATTCATTCAACTTTTTCACCCCGTACGCCTTATCTGGACATGGTTCTACAGGATCTCCGCTAGCCGAAGCTAAGTAGTAACATTAACATTATGCCTTCTAATCGCAGTCACTGTACTCATAATATACAGGAGAACGATCGCCTTATGGGGAGGATAGCCGTGCTGCAAGCCCAGCTTCAGACACAATCGTTAGGCAAGGGTAATTTAAAGTAAGGAATGGATGAAACAGCGTCTGTGCCATCAATAAGTACAGATAGTAGTATAAATCCCCTCGCACAGTTCGTCCACAATTTTCTCATGGAAGGAAGGAAAAGCTGTAGGAATGCTCAACCGGTGTCTATCATTCAGCCGACAGAAACGTTCACCCGGTTCTCCCCATTAAGCAACGAGTCGGAGTCAGAGGCTGTGCCTTCCCTGCTCTCTCCTCCACCCGTTACGGGTTCTGAGATGTCGAAGCCTCCCACCAGTAGCTCTGACAAATTGAAAACCCTAGTCATTGGCGACTCCATTATCTGCAGTATTAGACTTAAAAACAATCATCCAGCAATCATACACTGTTTACCAGGGGGCAGCGCTACCGATGTAAAGGCTAATCTGAAGATGGTGCTGGCTAAGGCTAAAACAGGCGATGTTAGGATGAAACAGTTAGAGGTGACCAAGTCCAACATAGCTTCAGCCTGTGAATATCATCTAGAAAGATGTGTCGGCGTAGAGTAATTGTCTCTGGCCCACTCCCTGTTATGGGGAGTGATGAGCTCAACCAACTCAATTGCTGGTTGAAAACTGTTTTCTGCCCCTCCCAAAATATAGATTTTGTAGATTTGTAGGACCTAGGATCAAGGGAGACACTCAAGTTTTTTAATACTATATCTCTTGACACACTAATGAAAATAGTCATGGCCTCTAAACCTTCAAGTTGCATACTGGACCCGATTCCAACTAAACTACTGAAAGAGCTGCTTCCTGGGCTTGACCCTCCTATGTTGAACATAATAAATTGCTCCCTATCCACCGGATGTGTGCCAAACTCACTAAAAGTGGCCGTAATCAAGCCTCTCTAGAAAAAGTCAAACCATGACCCAGAAAATCTAAAAAACTTTCAGCCTGTATTGAATCTCCCATTCCACTCAATAATTTTTTTAAAAGCTGTTGCGCAGCAACTCTCTGCCTTCCTGAAGACAAACAATGTTTACGAAACATTTCAGTCTGGTTTTACACCCCATCGTAGCACTGAGACTGCATTCGCGAAGGTGGTAAATTACCTTTTAATGGCATCATACCAAGGCTCTGCATCTGTCCTCGTGCTCCTAGACCTTAGTGCTGCTTTTAATACCATCAATCACCACATTCTTTTGGAGAGATTGGAAACCCAAATTGGTCTACACGGACAAGTTCTGGCCTGGTTTAGATCTTATATGTCGGAAAGATATCAGTTTGTCTCTGTGGATGGTTTGTCCTCTGACAAATCAACTGTACATTTCGGTGTTCCTCAAGGTTCTGTTCTAGGACTATTGTTTTCACTATATACTTTACCTCTTGGTGATGTCATTCAGAAACATAATGTTAACTTTCACTGCTATGCGGACGATACACAGCTGTACATTTCGATGAAACATGTTGAAGCCCCAAAATTGCCTTCCCTGGAAGCCTGTGTTTCAGACATAAGAAAGTGGATGGTGACATTTTTTTTACTTTTAAAACAGAGATGCTGGTTACAGGTCCCAAGAAACAAAGAGATCTTCTGTTGGATCTGACAATTAATCTTGATGGTTGTACAGTCATCTCAAATAAAACTGTGAAGGACCTCGGCATTACTCTGGACCCTGATCTCTCTTTTTACGAACATATCAAGACTGTTTCAAGGACAGCTTTTTTCCATCTATGTAACATTGCAAAAATCTGAAACTTTCTGTCCAAAGGTGTTGCAGAAAAATGTATCCATGCTTTTGTCACTTCTAGATTAGACCACTGCAATGCTCTACTTTCTGAACTACCTGGATAAAGCACTGAATAAACTTCAATTAGTGCTAAACACGGCTGATAGAATCTTGACTAGAACCAAAATATTTGATCATATTCCTCCAGTGCTAGCCTCTCTACACTGGCTTCCTGTTAAGGCTAGGGCTGATTTCAAGGTTTTACTGCTAACCTACATAAGACGCAGGCCTCCTTATTGTCCCTAGACTTTCTAAGCAAACAGCTGGAGGCAGGGCTTTCTCCTTACAGAGCTCCATTTTTATGGAATGGTCTGCCTATCCATGTGAGAGATGCAGACCCGGTCTCAACCTTTAAGTCTTTATTGAAGACTCATCTCTTCAGTAGGTCCTATGATTGAGTGTAGTCTGGCCCAGGGGTGTGAAGGTGAACGGAAAGGCACTGGAACGACGAACCGCCCTTGCTGTCTTTGCCTGGCCAGATTCCCTCCCTCCACTTGGATTCTCTGCCTCTAACCCTATTACGGGGGCTGAGTCACTGGCTTACTGGTGCTCTTCCATGCTGTCCCTAGGAGGGGTGCGTCATTTGAGTGGGTTGAGTCACTGACGTGGTCTTCTAGTCTGGGATGGCGCACCCCTTGGGTTTGTGCCGTGTGGTAGATCTTCGTGGGCTATACTCAGCCTTATCTCAGGGTAGTAAGTTGGTGTTTGGAAGATATCACTCTAGTGGTGTGGGGACTGTGCTTTGGCAAAGTGTGTAGGGTTATATCCTGCCTGGTTGGCCCTGTCCGGGGGTATAAATAAATACATTTGTTATCAACCTTAAGTAAACCTTTGAAAAAAATGGTGTTTGAGCAGATACAATGTTATTTCACAGTAAACAAATTAACAACATATTTTCAGCACGCTTACAGGGAAGGGCATTCAACATGTACAGCACTTACACAAATGACTGATGATTGGCTGGGATAAATGTAAAATAAAAAGATCGTGGAAGCTGTTTTGTTAGAATTCAGTGCGGCTTTTGACATTATCGATCATAATTTCCTGCTGGAAAAATATACGCGTTATGGATTTACATCCTCTGCTATATCGTGGGTAAAGAGTTACCTGTCTAATGGATCACAGAGGGTGTTATTTAATGGAAGCCTCTCTAACATAATCCAAGTAGAGTCAGGCATTCCCCAGGGCAGCTGCGTAGGTCCCTAATATTTTAAAATCTTTATTAATGACCTACTACTGGCTCCGAGTAAAACCTGTGTGTCTATGTATGCTGATAACTCAACACTATATATGTCAGATAACACAGCAAGTGAAATCCCTGCAACACTTAACAAAGAGCTGCAGTCTGTCTTAGAATGGGTGGCTAGAAATAAGTTAGTCCTAAATATTTTATATTTTGGACAACTAATTCACTAAACCATAAACCTCAACTAAATCTTGTAATAAATAATCTGGAAATTGAGCAAGTTAAGGAAACTAACCTGCTTGGATTGTAAACTGTCATGGTCAAAACATATTGATCCAAAAGTAGCTAAGTTGGGGAGAAGTCTGTCCATAATAAAGTGCTACTCTGCCTTCGTAGCCCTTTCCTGCTGTCAATTACTAAAATCGCTTTCGGTGGCCTTGTAATGTTATGAATATTTTTCATAATTTCATAATAAATACAAAATATAATACATTAAATGATGAAAATAAAAATGTTCTATGTCAAACAGTTTTGTTATATTTCAGTATTCTATGATGTATATAAAGTGTAATATTGGGATGCAAACTCAAAATTGAATACATTTCCACACTATATATGACATGGTACAGGTCTCTTCTTTTTTGTTGTTCTTGCTGATAACCATATGTGTGAGGTGTATACTTTGTTTCAAAGTAGATTTGTTAAAGACTACCAGAATCACTCCTTGTGACCCTGGTTTAGCTCACTGCAGTAAAAACAATGCTATCAACAAGGCAGGTCTACAGGCCCTAGTTTTGTCTTAAGGAAACTAACCTGCTTGGAGTAACCCTGGATTGTAAACTGTCATGGTCAAAACATATTGATCCAACAGTAGCTAAGTTGGGGAGAAGTCTGTCAATAATAAAGTGCCACAATGGTCAAGTGCCACAATGTAAACAAAGAGCTAACATTAATAATATGCATGTCAATCTCTCCTGGCTCAAAGTAGAGGAGAGATTGACTACTTGCATGTGTGAGAAGTATTGACATGTTGAATGCACGAGCTGTCAGTTTAATAAACTACTAGCACACAGCTCTGACACCCATGCATACCTCACAAGACATTCCACCAGAGGTCTCTTCACAGTACCCAAGTCCAGACTATGGTCAGTAAACAGTACTACATAGAGCCATGACTACATAGAACTGCATTCCACATCAAGTAACTCATGCAAGCAGTAAAATCAGATTTGAAAGAAAACAGATACAAATATACCTTATGGAACAGCTGGGACTGTGAAGAAAAACATACACAGGCGCAGACACACGCATACACACACACATGATAACATACACACTATACACACAAATACATTTTGGGTTGGAGATATGTGGTAGTATCCCCTGTTGGCCAAAATTCTTACTCCTGATCAATAGAATGCAACTGTTCAAAAAAGGAAATTAAAGGCTGCCATCTCAAGAAAAAGTTATCAGTATAACCTCCCAAAGTGTGTAAAAAAAATCTAAGTGTAGAAAAGATATTAGATCTTTCATCCAGGCTGATACAGTGGGAGGCTTGGAGGATTTCCAATTAAGCAAGATCTGCCGGCGGGCTATGAGGGAAGCAATTGCTACAATGTCTGCTTTACTTTTAGTGAGACTAGGCAACAAAGATGGACCTCCAAATATAGCTATCAAAGGACAAGGCTGGAGGTCAAGATCTGGAATTTTAGAGAGATTATTAAAAAGGATGATCAATACTCAGACAGCTTAGAACTTGAATAAAACATATGAGTGTGGTTTGAACATCTGTCACGTGTCATTTGTGTCTGGGAGGAATTTACAAAGTTTTTCATTGGTGTAGTGAATTCTGTACAAGACCTTAAACTGAATTAATCTTAACCGAGCACATGAGGATGTGAAGTTACCCCTAATAAGAGCCTCCTCCCACCAGTCGTCTGTAAGGTCATCCACGGCAGGGACAAAATCTAATTTTGCAATGTCTTGGGAGGTATTTGACGAAAGGTGGGAAAATGAGAGCGAACAAAGTTACGGGCCTGAAAATAGCGAAATATTAGAATGAGCCAGATTACATTTAGCTATGAGATCATTAAAACTGGCAAACTTCCCATCGCCACAAAACAAAAGCCTGGTCGAGTTGAGGGTAAAAATAGGTGGTTGTTAAAAACAGGGCTTAGATGAGAAGGGGCAGAAAGTCTAAAATGTTGACGAAATTGTCTCCAAATCTTCAAAGTAGAGAGCACAATGGGGTTTCCAGTATACTTTGAAGGACACAGGGACAGTGGGGCACAAGTAAAAGCAGAAATAGAGGAAGATTGGCAGGAGCGTGCTTCTAATGAGCACCAGTTGGTACTTTGAGCATTACACCAGACCATCATCTTTTGAATGTTGGCTGCCAAATAGTACAGCAGTACATTTGGAAGTGCCAATCCTCCATCTTCTCTCCTTCTTTTAAGTATTGCTCTACGTATTCTAGGTGATTTGCCTGCCCAAATAAAATGACTGATGAGCCTATCCAACTAGGTAAAAAAAAATGATTGCGGCAGAAGGAGACATTGAAAAAGGTATATATATCCAAATCTAAGTTATCTAAAAAAAAGTTGTCCATAGTCGTATTATCTGATGGGGGTTAGGATTTGTAGAGGTTAGAATAAAATGACACAAAAGTTGAATTAATATTAGACGAATCACTTGTAAGATTACGGGAAGAGTCATATACTTGAGAGATAAGGTGGCTGGCCTTGTCACCATATTTGTAGTACGTCCCCTTTGTTCATTGCAACAGATACTCTGCTTTATCAGTGGAAAGCAGATTAAATTGAGTTAAGTTTCAGCTTCTGTTTGTATAATTCAGGGGATGGTGAAATTGAATATTGGCGGTCTACTCTTGCCTGGATTGAGTCCACCAGTTCTTGACGTTTCAGTTTAGTTTGACATAATGAGCAATGTAAGAAATTATTTGAAAGTCTCCCAAATAAGAGAGGGGGAGGTATCGTCATTTTTATTAGTCTATGTTGGTTGAAATAAAGTCACAGAATTCTTTGTTGACAATAGGGCCGTGTTAAATCTCCAATTCTACAAGTTTTGCATTCGGAGTAAAAGCTAATGTGGGTGAATGGTCCAAAATTACTATAACAGAATATTATGTACTTTTAACTGAGGGGAGAAGGGCTCTATCTAAAAAAAATTGTCTATCTGTGAGTAGGCTTGATGAACATGAGAAAAGTAGGAGAAGTCCTTTGTGACTGGGTGGAGGAAGCACCATGGATCGACACAACCCATTTGGGACATGAATAATGTAGAAAGAGCTTTTGATATCCCGGAAAGAGTAAGTGTTCTGGGATTAGACTGGTCGAGTCTTGGTTCAATAACACAGTTAAGGTCCGCGCTGAAGATTAGGTGGGTGTCAAGACTAGGGAGAGAGGCAAAAAAAAGATGTCATAAATCTAGCGTCATCCCAGTTAGGGGCGTAAACATTCTCAAGTACTACAGGGGTCTGGAAAACGGTGCCACTAACTATTGTATAAACGTCCTCCAGGATCTATAATGACCTGTAAGGGTGAAAACTGTACTCATTTGTGAATCACTACTGCTGTTCCCCTGGCTTTTCCATTAAAATTAGAATGAAAACCTGTCCAACCCCTGCTCTTCGCGATCAAGTATGGTCATTAACACGTATTGTAGGTGCGTTTCTTGAAGAAATGCGATATCAGTATTTAGGCTCTACAGATGGGAAAATACTCTGGAGAGCTTAATTTGCCCCCCACAACTGCGAATGTTCCATGTCACCAGTCTGACTGGAAGCCCCAAAATACCATCCTGACTTGTTGAACTAGACACTTATCCTTATAAGAGGAGAAGTCAAATGAAGAAGAAAGAGGAAAAGAGAGATTGAGCGCAACAAGTGCGCTGAGAGTCAGGAAGCAAGTTCAGGGAGCGAGTGTTTTAATAAATGAACTAAATACAAAACAAGAAACACAGACATGACACTGGAACAGAAACAATAACACCTGGGGGAAGGAACCGAAGGGAATTACATATATATCAAATCAAATTGTATTTGTCACATGCACCGAATACAACAGGTGTAGACCTTACAGTGAAATGCTTACTTGCAAGCCCTTAACCAAGAAAAGAACAACAAAAACATTTTTGGGGAAAAAAATTAAGAGATTAGAAAAACAAATAATTAAAGAGCAGCAGTGAATAACAATAGCAGGGCTTTATACAGAGGGTACCGGTACAGAGTCAATGTGTGGGGGCACCGGTGTCGAGGTAATTGAGATAATTATATACATGCAGGTAGGGTTGTTAAAGTGGCTATGCATAGATAATAACAGAGAGTAGTAGCAGCGTGGTGGTGGGGGGGGGGGGGGGGGGGGATAGTCTGGGTAGCCATTTGAATAGCTGTTCAGGAGTCTTATGGCTTGGGGGTAGAAGCTGTTTAGAAGCCTCTTGGACCTAGACTTGGCGCTCCGGTACCGCTTGCTGTACGGTAGCAGAGATAACAGTCTATGACTAGGGTGGCTGGAATCTTTGACGATTTTTAGGGCCTTCCTCTGACACTGCCTGGTATAGAGGCCCTGTATGGCTGGAAGCTTGGCTGCGGTGATGGACTGGGCCGTATGCACTACCCTCTGTAGTGCCTTGCGGTTGGAGGCTGAGCAGTTGCCATTCCAGGCTGTGATACAACCCGTCAGGTTGCTCTCAATGGTGCAGCTGTAAAATCTTTTCAGTCTCCTGAGGGGGAATAGGTTTTGTTGTGCGCTCTTCACAACTGTCTTGGTGTGCTTGGACCATGTTAGTTTGTTGTTGATGTGGACGCCAAGGAACTTGAAGCTCTCAACCTGCTCCACTACAGCCCTGTCGATGAGAATGGGAGGGTGTTCGGTCCTCTTTGTCCTGTAGTCCACAATCATCTCCTTTGTCTTGATCACATTAAGGGAGAGGTTGTTGTCCTTGCACCACATGGTCAGGTCTCTGACCTCCTCCCTATTAGCTGTCTCATCGTTGTCAGTGATCAGGCCTACAACTGTTGTGTCATCAGCAAACTTAATGTTGGTGTTGGAGTTGTGCCTGGCTGTGCAGTTATGAGTGAACAGGGAGTACAGGAGGGGGCTGAACACGCACCCCTGAGGGGCCCCCGTGTTGAGGATCAGCGTGGCAGATTTGTTGTTACCTATCCTTACCACCTGGGAGTGGCCCTTCAGGAAGTCTAGGATCCAGTTGCAGAGGGAGCTGTTTAGTCCCAGGGTCCTTAGCTTAGTGATGAGCTTTGAGGGCACTATGGTGTTGAACGCTGAGCTGTAGTCAATGAATAGCATTCTCACATAGGTGTTCCTTTTGTCCAGGTGTGAAAGGGCAGTGTGGAGTGCAATAGAGATTGCATCATCTATGGATCTGTTGGTGCGGTATGCAAATTGGAGTGGGTCTAGGGTTTCTGGGATAATGGTGTTGATGTGAGCCATGACCAGCCTTTCAAAGCATTTCATGGCTACAGACGTGAGTGCTACGGGTCAGTAGTCATTTAGGCAGGTTACCTTAGTGTTCATGGACACAGGGACTATGGTGGTCTGCTTGAAACATGTTGGTATTACAGACTCAAACAGGGAGAGTTTGAAAATGTCAGTGAAGACACTTGCCAGTTGGACAGCACATGCTCAGAGTACACGTCCTGGTAATCCGTCTCGCCCAGCGGCCTTGTGAATGTTGACCTGTTCAAAGGTCTTACTCACATCGGCTGTGGAGAGCGTGATCACACAGTCATCCGGAACAGTTGATGTTCCCATGCATATTTCAGTGTTACTTGCCTCAAAGCGAGCATAGAAGTTATTTAGCTCATCTGGTAGGCTCGTGTCACTGGGCAGCTCTCGGCTGTGTTTTCCTTTGTAGTCGGTAATAGTTTGCAAGCCCTGCCATATCCGACGAGCGTCGGAGCTGGTGTAGTACAATTCAATCTTAGTCCTGTATTGACGCTTTGCCTGTTTGATGGTTCGTCGGAGGGCATAGCGGGATTTCTTATAAGCTTCCGGGTTAGCAGGTGCGAATGTTGCCTGTAATCCATGGCTTCTGGTTGAGGTATGTATGTACAGTCACTGTGGGACGACGTCTTCGATGCACTTATTGATAAAGTCAGTGACTGATGTGGTGTACTCCTCAATGCCATCGGAAGAATCCCGGAACATATTCCAGTCTGTGCTAGCAAAACAGTCCTGTAGTTTAGCATCTGCTTCATCTGACCACTTTTTTATAGACCTAGTCACTGGTGCTTCCTGCTTTAATTCTTGCTTGTAAGCAGGAATAATGGAAGGTATCTGGAAGGTAATCAGAGAGGTGATGGAGTCCAGGTGAGTCTGATGATGCACAGGTGCGCGTAATGATGGTGACAGGTGTGCGCCATAACGAGCAGCCTGGTGACCTAGAGGCCGGAGAGGGAGCACACGTGACATTGAGAGAGGAACAGCATGAAAAAAAAATTGAAAAAAAAAAACTCAAATCCCTTAGAGAAACAGACACAAGAATCTTTGGATAATGCCAACATAACCCCACCCCCACCCCCCCAACCACCCCCAACATACTCAAAAATTAAATAAAAGTGATAGTACAATACCATTCAAAGAAAACAAAAGGAAAAAATACAAATCCTAAACTTGTCATTATGAACGAGACGAGCAGCAGGAATTCTCTCTTACTCAGCATCCGTTGATTACTCTAAACATGTGCAGTGGCGTCAAACCGACCTAGGAAAGAAGTTACATACACCATTGAAATTCAAAAATAAAATATGGTAGTAGGCAAGTCTACAATTTGGTTTTTGGTCACACTTTAAACAAAGAGTATAAACCTTCAGCTTCAGTTATTTAAAAATGTTAACAGCAATCTGTCATTTCAATGGCCGTAATATGAATGTAGGCCACTAGGTGTTGCCACAGGCCTGAATAATAAAAACATTTGAAATTAACCAGCAGGCTATGCAAGGGGTTAGACCCTGTCTTGGTAAATTGTTAAAGACGTCCTTAGGGGGCTCTATCAGTGACCAACATCACCAGTTAAGGCCAATGTAAACCACAGTAGTTCAGAATGTCCATTAAAAAAATTATAACGTATACAATAAAAAACGGTATACATCAAGCAGACCCCCAATGAAAAATGTGTGTATATATATATATATATATATATATATATATATATATATATATATATATATATATATACTGCTCAAAAAAATAAAGGGAACACTTAAACAACACATCCTAGATCTGAATGAAAGAAATAATCTTATTAAATACTTTTTTCTTTAAAATAAAGTGGTGATCCTAACTAACCTAAGACAGAGACTTTTTACTAGGATTAAATGTCAGGAATTGTGAAAAAACTGAGTTTAAATGTATTTGGCTAAGGTGTATGTAAACCTCCGACTTCAACTGTATGCGCTGTCGGTAGAAGAACTCGGCTTCTTCAGGAGTTTAAAAAATATTGACCTCATCTTTAAAGGTAACACGGAGACGGGCAGGATAAATCAGCCCAAAGCGGATTCTCTTCTTGTAGGGAGTGGACTTGACGTCATTGAATGCGGCTCATTTCTTCGTAAAGCTAGAAATGAAGTCCTGGTAGAACTTGATCTTGTGGCCTTGGAAAGGGATGTCGCCGTGTTCCCTTGCCCACCGAAGGACGAGCTCCTTTTCTTTGTATCGGCGGAACCGTGCTATGATGAGGCACTGTTGGCCACCTGGCTTAGGTTTTGGTGCAAGGCTGTGGTGGGATCTATCGAGTTCAGGAAGATTGGGAAAAGCCTTATAGCCCAAATCCCCCTTGAACTGGGTTGGAGATCCTGTCTCAGAATCCTCTTGGCAGTCCAATCATGTGGATATTCTGGCATTTTGAACATGAAATCAAGTCTTCCACTTGTTGCTGCAGTGACTTGTTGGCGACATTGTCAATCCTGGTTTCCAGCATAGTGAGTTGGTCGCTGTGGCCCGACAGCCCGATCTCAACTTCGGGCCGGTGTGGTAGTGTGAGATGCCACAGAACTACAGTTGGTTCTCACGGTTGCCTGAATGGAAGCCAGAGCAGCCGACAGTGAGTTATTCAGCAATTCGGTGAGTTCTTCTCACAAACTTTCACGTGATTTGTTATCGGATTAGCCGTATTGCCCGGATTGGCTATTGAAGCCTTTCAATGAAGGTGGCATGGGAGCCATTTTAGCTGAAGTTGATTTGGTGGAGTTTAAAAAAAGATCTGTCGATTTTCCAAAGCGTGTGACTGGTTTGCTCATGCTAACTTAATTTTGATATCATGGGAAGTATGAAATTAGGCGAAATTGAGGATTATTTACAAAAGTTGTTGGAGAGACCTCGTGCGACTTCTTTCAACATTGCTCAACTGGAAGCCACAGATCTTCAAAAAGTTATACAGCTGCACCATTGAGAGCATCCTGACCAGTTGCATCATCGCCTGGTATGGCAACTGCTCGGCATTCCGACCGTAAGGCGCTACAAAGGGTAATACGTATAGACCAGTACATCACTGGGACCAAGCTTCATGCCATCCGGGACCTATATACTAGGCAGTGTCAGAGGAAGTCCCAAAAAATCTCCAGTCACCCAAGTCATAGACTTGCCCTGCAGTAGCAGAGACAACAGAGGTACCGGAGTGCCAAGTCTAGGTCCAAAAGGCTGCTTAAGAGCTTTTACCCCAAAGCCATAAGACTGCTGAACAATTAATGAAATGGCCACCCGGACTATTTACATTAACATAATTACAAATTACCTCTACTAACCTGTACCTCCGCACATTGACTCGGTATGGTACCCCCTGTACATTGCCTTATGTACTTTTATTGTGTAACTTTTTATTTTATTTTTTACTTTAGTTTATGTAGTAAATATTTTCTTAACTCTATTTCTTGAACTGCATTGTTGGTTAAGGGCTTGTAAGTAAGCGTTCCACGGTAAGGTCTACACCTGTTGTATTCAGCGCATGTGACAAATACTTTTTTATTTTATTTATTTGAATGTCATTATCCTCATGGTGATGTATCCTGAATAGGTTCACAAAGGTAGACAAATGTAATATCCTCCTTTGCATGTTTTGGTATTATTCTACACACTGACTATTATTTTAATGAGCTACACTCTAAACACGACCAAATTTGGAAAATTGTTTAAAAAAATGTGTATGTGCCTAAATGTTAAAAAAAATATAGACTCTTACCTTTCATTTGACGATGTGCTCCTATGAACTTCACATGTTAGTGCTCAAGGGGCCTTTCCGTGGAAATGCCCGTAACCATATCATCAGACCCCGGCCTGCAACCTATATGACCCTCTGCCTGAGCTCATTACATCAAGGACCCTGCAAAACTTGTTCTACGTGGTTTGTGTTTATTCTTTCCTTCGGGATAATAGAAGTGCAAAGCACTCTTCCGCTTCAAATGATCCTTAAAATGCTTTAAAAAAAGAACAAGGTTTAGGGTCAACTCAAATGGGGAGAATCAAAAAGGCATTAAGTTGTGTTCATTTTGCTAGAGTCCAAGGGAGGATGAACTGATTTGGTGTGTGTGTGTGTGTGTGTGTGTGTGTGTGTGTGTGTGTGTGTGTGTGTGTGTGTGTGTGTGTGTGTGTGTGTGTGTGTGTGTGTGTGTGTGTGTGTGTGTGTGTGTGTGGCCCTTGCCTTGGGTGAGTAGCCAGCTGCTCTGGTAAGGCATGCCAGCCATCTGAGACTTTTTCTGTACAGCTGGGATAGGGAATTCATCAGGGTGTGAGAGACAGAGGGAGTGAGAGAGGAGCTGTAGAAGGAAACATCAGCTAACACAAATGTATTCAGTTATTTTCTGATATCAAGAGAGAGCAAGAGAGAGAGAGAGGCAGGAGTGGATGGGGATGACACGAAAGAGAGAGGGGTAGAGAAAAAGAGAAAGATAATTGGAGAGAGAAAGGCCCCTTGATTTTCCAGCAAAAAGTGAGGGAAGGAAAAAATAAATAATGTGAGGTCGTATTACACTTGATGTTTTGCTTTTTCCTTCTCTGCTCGTGACCTGAACCATGATGGACGCTCAAGTGGACCATAGGGGAATCTACATACAGTGTTGCCGTTATGCACTTGCGTTTGTTTGTACTGAGCACCTCTTTGTGGGTACTTGAGGTGGCACTAAGATGGAATTGTACAGAGATCGTACAGAACCGAAGATGTTATACTCAACATGAGGTATAGGTTGAAAATTAGAGATTCAAGATTACACATTACTCAAATGTGGAGAGTCAAGAGAGAATGAATGTGATTGGTGTTATCTAATTTTAGAATCTTCTCCTGGACGTTGTCACGACTTCTACCGAAGGTGGCTCCTCTCCCTGTTCGGGCGGCGCTCGGCGGTCGTCGTCGCCGGTCTATTAGCTGCCACCGATGCCGTTTTCCCTTTTCGTTTGGTTTTGTCTGTCTTGTGTTTCACCTGTTTTGAGTTAGGTTCGTTAGTGGGTTATTTAGTCTCGCCCTACCAGGTTGGGTTCGTGCGGGATTGTTTTGTTTTACCTGTCGTGGTTTTGGGGTCGCGTTATATTTTCTTTGTCTTATGTGGACTGGCGTTTCTTTCTGGACTGCGTTTCGGCCCTTTTGGGTGGAGTATTTTGTCAGGTTTACATGCCTGTTCATGGGGTTTTGGACTCAGGAATAAACGCTCTGCTAGTGCATATTTGGTCTCCTGCGCCTGACTTCACCACTCCTAGAGAGTATTGACAGATTATTGTTACTTAGCAGAAGAATTCAAGTGCTGCCTTGACCACCCTCATATCAACATGATTTACTTACTCCCCTCCAAAATATGTACTTAGGGTTAAGATGAGTATTATTTTAATTTAATTTAGTATTTACCTTTTTTGTGCCTTAATGTGTGGCCTTCAGAAAAGAGAAACAGCTATAAGTCAGCCTAGGCAGTAACAAAGTATTTTGTTTGATTAGACATTATGGGCCTGTTTCTCAGACACAGACCAAGTCTCCAGTTCTTGAAGCGCTTTCAATGGACATTCTCTTTTGAATTCTTATAACAAATCTATGACACTCTACTATAGCACATGTTTGTGTTGAATTGTTGTCCTAGGAAAACAAACCAGAACAGAAAATAAACCTTGACATGATGTGGATCCAACTCAAATTGAAACTAAAATGTAATATCTGCCTCCATCTAGCACCCTTTAAAGAAAAAGTTAAACACTCCAAAACCTTCTGCGGTCCACATTAACTATGCCTAGACGGATAGATGGGGTAGCACTTAGCTAGCTCAGCGGGGTTGCTTTTGGAAATCCTGCAGTAGTGTGAACTTTACTGAATAGGCTTTTATATGAACTCCAAATGGGTGTTCTATGTGTACTTTGTGGTTAGACCCTGTAATTGTGGAATCCCAGCTTAACTCCTCCAATAATTTCCCATTCCCAAGTCTGCAAGGCAGTGAATGAACGGTATACAGCTTGTCTGTATGTTCCATACGGTCATTGGTTTGTTCCAGTAGAGTGCCATCTGCTGGTTGTATATTAGCAGGGAACTTCAAGGAGCATAACAGAACTATTTACTCACCACAAACAGGATGGATAATATAGCCTCGTTCTCTATACAATTTACACAATAAACTCTGTAACTCTGCCATACATCACAGAATTACTCTACTCCGAATAAAATGTTCAGAATAAGGGGGACATTTTCAATAAAAATGAGAATGGGTGATATGATGTGTGATTGAACAGGGTAAACGACCGTGATCATTTCTAGTCGAGGAGAGCTTCAACCAAAAAGCATCAGGTGCTGTCACAGGGTTCTGCTGTGGGAAAGTGGCAATATAATGTATCGGTTTAGAGAGGATAAAATACATTTTGCCTGACCTTTCTGCTTCACTACCCCGAAGGATACAAGATACACTTCCAGAATGCATGTCCAACTGAGTGAGGCAACGTTTTCTGTGACCATGGCACACTGTTGTGACTCTCTAGAGGAAATAGCCATAACATGAACACATAGAAATTGTGTCGTTTTACAATGTTTACAACGTGTTTATGATGCAAATCATTGATGATGATTATGTGGTTTAATTCATTTCAAGCACAGTTAACGAAGACATTTTCAAATGACCCATACACTGAAGCTCACAGAACTTCTCAAATGATATGACTCATTACACCGTTTTAATTGGTTTGACTAGTTTTGCTGCCCTCTTCTGGCTATATGAGTTCATCAACAGACTGAGTGTGCTCCTCAAGGACTGGGGGTTGTGTGTGTAGCTACTCCTAGTAATAAAAGTGGCCCTATACATTTTTAAAGCATACAGCCCTATTAAGAATGGAACTTTTGTCCCAACTTTTCTTCACAGCTCCAGCAAAAGGAAGGTCGGCGAAGTCATGGAGAAGGACGAATGAGGAAAGAGATGAAGAAAGCAGGAACCAACTTGAATGATGTCAAGGAAACCGGCCAGACCAGGGTTTTCTGGAGCCCTTTGCCCCCACTAAGAATAAGTCAAGTAGGCTAAGTGAAGTCCAGAAATGGGTCACAGACATACTTGATTCAGCGAGGAACATGTTAATGGAAAATGTCATATTTGGCCTAGGCCTCAATGGTAGGCCTGCCTACACCCATGTCAAGAGAACACGTCTTTGTTAGGCCATTTCAAGAGAACCACATAATATTCTCCCTCAGAGAACACCAAAGCATTTGATCTGCGGTTATGTGTTGTGTGTTGTGAGTCACGTCCGTCTTCCATCCTTCCAATCCCCTGTGTGTCTCGCCTTACCTTTCTATTAATGACAGTGTGATCGTGACGCCTTCCATCCTGGATTACCGTGTCGCACACAGTGGTTCTCCCACTGCGCCCGGTAATGAGCAGGGATGTTGGAATGGAAGCGTGGGCAGATTAGTTTTTGGCAGAGTTTATTAGAGTGAGAACGGGTTTGAACGTGCCTTCCTTATTACAGATTATAATTGGCAGAGGAAGGAAGGTTGGAGGTGGCCAGTTGGCTGTTAACGGTTGTATGGTTGTATGGACATAAAACGGAATGCAAGGTACATTTACACCGAGTATACAAAACATTAAGAACTGCTCTTTCCATGACATAGACTGACCAGGTGAATCCAAGTGAAGGGGGGGGGGGGCAACTCAATATCTATATCTGGAAGGTGTTCCTAATGTTTGGTATACTCAGTGTATATGCTTGATATCTCAACCTGTCCGGCACGTAGGCCCACCAGTACATGGCCCTTTCAACCAGTGTGCAATTTCACAGTAAACAATTAAAGGGAGTCATGTCAAGATGGCCAGTTTAAGAGAGACTGCTATTCATGGTTTAACATTGCTGAGTGAGGAACTATAGGGTGTCAATTGAATGTCCCCTGTTGGACCACAAAACTCACCTTTCAGCCACTTCAAACCAATTTACAATGCCTTCAGGAAGTATCGACACCCCTTGACTTTTTTCACATATTGTTGTGTTACAAAATGGGATTCCAATGGATTTCATTGTCATATTTTGTCAATGACTTACACAAAATTCTAACATTTGTAAAAAAATAAAATAAAAACCACTAATATCTTTATTACATAAGTATTCAAACCCATGAGTCAATAAATGTTAGAACCACCTTTGAAAGTGAATACAGCAGTGAGTCTTTCTGGGTAAGTCTAAAACGCTTTCCACAACTGGATTGTGCAACATTTGCCCATTTATTATTTTCAAAATTCTTCAAGCTCTGTCAAATTGGTTGTTGATCATTGCTAGAAGACAATTTTCAGGTCTTTCCATAGATTCTCAAGTCAAAACTGTAACTCATCCACTCAGGAACATTCAGTCTTCTTGGTAAGCAACTCCTGTGTGGATTTGGCCTTGTGTTTTAGGTTATTGTCATGCTGAATGTCCTGCTGAAAGGTGAATTAATCTGCCAGCGTCTGGTGGAAAGCAGAGGTACCCAGGTTTTCCTCTAAGATTTTGCCTGTGCATAGCTCAATTCCATTTCTTTTTATCCTGAAAATGTCTCCAGTCCTTAACGATTACAAGCATACCCATAACATGATGCAGCTATCAGGTATGAAGGGAAGACCCAGATGCAGACCACGTCGAATAAACAATAGTTTAATGTTCCAACAGGGGCAGGCAATAGACAGGTCAAGACAGGCAGGGGTCAGAAAACCAGAGGTCGGGCAACGGTACCGGACGACAGGCAGACTCAGGGTCTGGGTAAGGCAGAGGTCGGTAATCCAGAGGGGGGCAGCGGTACAGGTCAGCAGGCTCAGGGACAGGCAGAGTGGGCAGACAGGAGGGCTCAGAGTCAGGACAGGCAAAGGTCAAAACCGGGAGGGCAAGAAAGAGAGACTAGAAAAAACAGAAGGTGAGCCACAAAACGCTGGTTGACTCGAACAAACAAGACGAACTAGCAACAGACCAACAGAGAACACAGGTATAAATACGCAGGGGATAATGGGGGAAGATGGGCGACACCTGGAGGTGGGTGGAGACAATCACAAAGACGGGTGAAACAGATCAGGGTTTGACAGCAGCCACCCAGGACAAAAATGTAATTGCATTGCCACAGTTTTTGCAGTGTTACTTTAGTGCCTTGTTGCAAACAGGATGGATGTTTTGGAATATTTTTTATTCGGCACAAGCTTCCTTCTTTTCACTTTGTCAGTTAGTTTAGCATTGTGAAGTACCTACATGTTATTGATCCATCCTCAGTTTTCTCCTATCACAGCCATTAAAATCTGTAACTGTTTAAAAGTCACTATTGGCCTCATGGTGAAATCGCTGAGTGGTTTCCTTTCTCTCCGGCATCGGAGTAAGGAAGGACGCCTGTATTTTTGTAGTGACTGGGTGTATTGATACACCATCCAAAGTGTAATTAATAACTTCACCATGCTCAAAGGGATATTACGTTTCTGCATCTTTTTTTTTTACCCATCTACCAATAGGTGCCCTTCTTTGTGAGGCATTGGAACACCTCCCTGGTCTTTGTGGTTAAATCTGTGTTTGAAATTTACTACTCGACTGAGGGACCTTACAGATAATTGTATGTGTGGGGTACAGAGATGAGGTAGTCATTGAAGAATCATGTTAAACACTATTATTTCACACAGAGTGAGTCAATGGAACTTATGTTGGGACTTGTTAAGCATATTTTTACTCCTGAATATATTTAGACTTGCCAAAACAAAGGGGTTGAATACTACTGAAGACATTTCAGCTTTTCATTTTTTATACATTTGTAAGAAAATCAACAAACAAAAAAACATTTCCACTTTGGCCTTATGGGGTATTGTGTGTTGGCCAGTGATAAAAAAACTATGTTTACTCCATTTTAAATTCAGCCTGTAACACCACAAAATGTGGAAAAAGTCAAGGGGTGTGAATACTTTTTGAAGGCACTCTGTAGTGCAGGTGTGATCATGTTATGCGGGTTGAAATATGTTTGCTTGTGAAAAGATGAACTATCCTTTAGTGTTTGTGTGACAAACTCTCTGTAATGCTCATATCTTGCACTTCCTGCTTTTCATAGAGCTGGGCAATAAAGTAGGGGAAACTGAGACATGGGTTGGTTGTCACAGTTCTACAGACCTGTGTCAAATTACATTCAAATACTTGAGGTGCACTTGATTATGTTCACAATAAAACCAATGGAATATTGGAGTGCAAACTCCATGCTAAATCAAGCATGCCTTAAATAATTTGAAGAATTTTAAAGTCGCTTGAAGTTTTTATTTATCTAAATAGTTGTCTGATAGTACATCTGACAGTTGCTATTTCTGAATTGCCAAGTGGGCTAAACCAATATAAAGCAAAATAAACACCCTGTCGCGTTAATCCTTTTTAAACCACATTTTTTAATGGAAATCTTTATTTATTGAGATAATAATCATCCTTACTAATAACAATCTAATCTAATTGCGTACATCATGCCATGACAAACCATATACATTTTTTGCATATGCATACTTTAATATACTGGTATAAAAACAACAAAACATTTCTATATGATTAGATTAGTCATGCAGTATCACCAGACATTGTGTTTCACTGCAGTACGACCATGCTGTAGTGTAGAATCTAGATGGAGAGATGGAGAGCTGTGGTCCATGTAGCAGGTGTCTGTCAGAGGGCAGTAGGTACTATTGGAGATCCCAGTAGCTTTGTCTCACTGCAGACCCCGGTGGAAGTGGACATCCTGTGGATATCAGGCATAGAGAGGATGTTTCCACAGATCAATATTACTCAGTGGATTTCCTACATCAACTCCCTGAGATCCTACCATCTGTGACATATAGCTCGAGCACATAAGTCCCTGCTGGGCTGGGTTCCAATACTATCCATTGCTCCCTTCCCTCTCCCCTTGTTGATTCCCCTTGTTCTGATGATCGTAAAGATCTGGGTAGGTCTTTTCATTGACAAGGTGTAGTTTCCGACATGTAGCTTGCAATGATTTGCAGATCTGCAAGGGTAAGTAAACAATGTCAGGACCCGGGGCAAGGGAACATGTTTTTGGTTTGGAATTGAGCCATAGACATAGAACACCACTCAATGCCTGACAACCTCAACTGCCTAGGTTGGCCTCTGGGGGGGGGCCTCTAGACAGTGAAGTGAGTGTGTCTGGTATGTCTCAGTTCAAATAAGGGTTGTATTCGTATTGTCTTGGAATTTCTCTTAAATGTATGTTTTTACCATTTATTTGTTGACAGAAATAACGTTAAAGGCAAGCTCATGCATAGTCGATAATTACTTGTTTTAATCAATTTTACAATATTAGATTTTTGTCCTTCTAGGAAATGTATCCTAGATAAAATTCTAAATCAGCATGAAAGTATGCTCTGTATTAAGGTAATTGTCAGAGAATCTTTGGGCGGCTGACAGTAGGGGTAGAGGTAATAGCCAATTATATAATGTTACAGTAGGTGACAGAAAAAGGAACATTGAGGAGTGAGTGACGCTGTTTGGGCAGAAAGCAGACAGACAGTGTAAAGTAAAGGTGTCTGAACATGACTCAGATGAGGGTGAGACTCAAGGCTTGTCAAGTTAACATGAAGGGACATGAAGAGGAAGATATTGCTAGTTACAGTAGGAGGTGTGTTCATTGGATAATATAGCTCTAAGATAGGTTTTTTAGGCTTCTTATGGAGGGACACAACAGTTTTTTGTTCATAATGCATTGCTAATAAGGCACTATAGATGTGCTTAAAATGCATTATGAAATGGATATTCAAAGGAAGTGTGACCAGCTTTCTCACCTCAACCTCTATGCAAAATGTGTCTTCAAAAGTTTGTTTCAGGTTTAAAAACTCCTCACACCGTAAAGGCATAACTCCTCCCATCCACCCGCAAAGTCAATGTAATGTTATCCTCTTTCTGCTCGTCTGAGCTGCTTCAATAACGTATGGATTACCGTTTGTTTTGTCTTATCATGTACAGCAGACGTTAAAACATTCCTATGACATGTTAAACAAGTCTTTCTGTCTCTGTTTTTCCCTCCAATGAAATGGATCACAGGTCATACAGCAACTACAGTACATCACACTGACATAAGACACACACACCTATCCATTCAAGCATTTATTCAGACGTTACCGTTGTTGTTTGAAGCCCCTGCTGTGACCTGTATCAATCACAGGAAGCAGAGTGACACCACACGAGCAGGGTCCCTTTGTTTCAAGTGTCACAGGTCCCGTCTGGCCATGCGCTCGTATTTATTTTGATCTAAAAGGAAAAAACGAAAACCAAATCAGCACTCTGAGACTCCTTGATACATCAACTAGCTCTCACAGTCTCACGTCAGAATTAGATGTTAATCCATGTTTCTCAAACATCTAACTTCAAAGTTGTTCCAAACATCACATTTCGAAGTGGTTAAGGTTCAATTTAGGCATTCACTCTGAATTTTTAAGGTTAGGGTTAAGTTTAGGCATTAACTCCAAAATCTTAAGCCCAGGCATTAACTTAGAAGCATTAAGGTAAAGGTTAAGGTTTGGGATAGGCTTAAAACAGCAATATCTAAAACAACTTTCTAACGCTGGATTCAAACTTGTAACCTTTGGAATCAGAGAATCAGATGCTTACTCCCTTTCACCATCCCCACCCACAACGCCCTAGCAAGACCAAAACCTTGTTGAAGGTAACGGCGCTCACTGTTGCCCCTAGTGGCCGGTTTCCACGTCCTCTCCCGACATCCTCAGACATGGATGGACGTCGAATACTGACTTCGATCACGGTGACCTGGCTGGTTACATATGGCCGGCCCAATGGCACCCAAAAGACACTTAGTGCACATCCCTAATAGGCAATTACCCATTACAGTAGACAGGTTAGCTGACAACGTCACGAACATTATGAGCGTGTTTGATGTGGCTGGAAGATGTTCCTTGTTATGATTCTGTATGGTCAGATAGCTATCAACTATGACAAGAAGCTGCCAAGTGGGGAATCGTAGGTGGCTCGTTTCAGCTCGTTGTATCTTGTAATTGATTCCATGTCTTGTTTTGGCTGATGTCATGTCTATGCTAATATGGCTAAAATTCGCTAGCTAGCTAACCAACAACTGTAACAATGTATTTGAGAGAAAGCAAGTGCTCATTGTGCAAACATATTTATGTTTTCAAGAAACATTTGGGGACTAAATATAGTTTACATGTTGTCAACAGTCTAAGCCAACCCCATCTGTTTTACCTCATAGTTGCACACTCGTCGGTTTTGTTGCTAAACAACCAACCCGTCCATATATTTGTGACAAGACTACAATAAAAGTGAATACTCAATATAACAACACATGGCTGAAGACAAGACTGTTAGAAAACAGGGCTGTTTATTTAAGCAATCCAGCCACGGATCATATCATTTTTCTATTCCAGGCACATTAGGGCCCTGGTACCGATCCTTTGAACACTTTCAAGGGTGAAGCCAACATGCTCAATGTGTAGCAATCGATTTGGAGCCAAAACATCAGAGATGTGGTGTTTTTTCTGCAGCCTTTAATATAACTTCACAGAACAGGAAGTGTGTGAGTCATGAAATTTGCCCTGGTTATCTGCTTTCACACGCTCCGGCCAGCCGGCCAACGGCCCTCGGAAAAGGGACGCCTGTGGCGGGAGCAGCTAGAGCTGTTTCAGCGTCACACACACTTGCACTCTCCCAGCCTTCAAAGCATGAGCCTGTGACTGACACAAGCAGACTTATATGCACACGCAAGCACACTCATTTACAAATGCACGCACACAGGCGTGCACACACACACACACACCACAGACACACACATACACATGCAAGCTAACTGACAGGCATACACACACACACATCTAGGCATACACAGGCACACACACACAGGCATACACGCATACACGCATACAGACAGACAGACATACACGCATACAGACAGACAGACATACACGCAGACAGACAGACAGACAGACAGACAGACAGACAGACAGACAGACAGACAGACAGACAGACAGACAGACAGACAGACAGACAGACCAAGTGACTTTAGAACTCCTTCATAGTAAGGTTCTCACTTTTAGGGGGGAGGGGGGGAGAATGTGTGGGGTCAGCTCATATGACCTCTTGCTGCAGCCCCTATGTCAGGATTGGTCAGAAGCCTCCCACTGACTCAAAGTGTGGTCAACGTTTTTGTGTGTGTGAGAGAGGAGAATAATTGGAATTGATCTGAATGAAGAGGTTTGTCTGAGATTATTCATTGTCTATTCCTACTATACAGACAATTCAAGAGGGCTTGTCATTCTCTTTGACATTTATCTGATTATGACAATACCAACATGAGTTGTATAATACAGTAGAGCCATCAAAAGGAAGATATGCACCTTTACATGGCTGAATGGGAATTTGCATTTAGTGGAAACCTCTAATGTAGGCCTGCTCAATAGTTATCTGTTTATTTTTAGCCAATTTCACTTATGGGAATATTGTATTTTACCAAAAACTAGGCCTAGTATTGTCAAATAAGGTCGTCAATTCCGCTAAAGTAACATGCTAACAGCCTTGACTACAACGTAACAGTGTTGAAAGTGTTAATACATTGGTAGCTTTTTAAATACTGTAATTCAAATTGACACGTTGGTAAAAATCTAAGGAAGAATTAAAGTATTTTATTTTGTCCATGTTGTTTCGATAGTTAGACTTAATTCACCACCGTTCCCTGTTGAAAAGAGCAGAAACGAATATTCGCCCGCCATAACTGGTTTGCACCCATATGAAAACATGCATTTCTATTTTAAAACATAGGCCTACATATTCTGTTGGTCATGAATTATTAATAATAATCCATTAATATGACAAAAACGATGCTTGATTTGTTTGGGAGGGTGGACAATTTCCTCCAATATCTCTGTGAAATCAGAAACATTTGAATACAAATGTCATTTAATATGAAATTGCTAATGCATGCATTTATTTAAACTTGTGCACCCGTGTATGTGAAATGAAAAATTGCAAGGACATTTCGAGTATATTTGCACAGAACAGAAAGGCCTAAACAAGTTGACATGAATAACAAAGTCGGTGGAAAATAGCTTTCAGAAGATCAGAGTTGCATGTAATTGGTGTGTGTAATTGGACAATAAATAGACACCATATTGGCAAAATGTCTCACATGTTTGGCACACCATGACATGAATATTGAGAGCTTGTTAATTATTTAGATTAGAGTTAACGAGACAGGCACGGGTGTGCTCTCACTTGCTTAATTTGAATTCCCAGTAGTGGAAAAGAGGTGATTGGCTCTCTGCATTTTCTGTAACATCCTTATCATAAGGAACCCAACATGACTTGACTATTTTAGATAAACGAATTGAATCAGAATTCCCATTATGTTTCGTGATAAGTAGGCTAAAATCACAATGGCAATAAAATAGGAGAACCACAAATAAACGGAAACATTTGCAAAGGTGTAACACATCTGCAAAAAGGTTAAGAAAATGTTGCTTATTCTCTAAAGTTTGTTCGAAGTTATTATATTGTTGCAACTTTGAGGTGGCGTTATAATAGCATCATAGGCCCAGCACAGTGGAAGATGAGCTCTTGAAATAACAATAACTTCATGAAAGAAGTCGAGTTTATTTTTGAATGATTGTCTACAACGATTTAAAATGAATCTCAATCAAGACGGCAATCAAACGGAAGAGTTTTTAATATTATTTAGGACACTAGCTTCGCAGGAGGTCAAATTGAGCTGCATCAAAAGAAATGTGGTCAATTGATTTCCTTCCATAATAAATAGAATCTTAAAAATGTTACATAATTTTCACTTAAAAAATTTGGAATCTTTCGGTCACTGGAAAAAAATGCAAGAGCAAAGCACTTGTGTTCAATTACCAAAATATAGGCATGTTGACCCTGTTAGACTGTCGTTATTTAGAAAACATCGAAATATATTTCTTACCGGGTAGTCCATGCTTTACAGAAAGAGAGGTCCGATGTCTTGGGCGGTTTCTTTGCGAGTGAGATGTGAGACTTGTCTCTTCAGGCCCTCAGCGCCCAAATGTTGATTGGGTTGTGTATTGAGACGCAGACTGCGTATTCGCAAAGCTGCCAAGACTTATCCTTGTTAGCCTATTATTGCTTCACGTTACCTACTCAATCAAGCTCGAGATGATCTGAAATAGAAAATGTATGGCCTCCAGGTCTCTAGAAACACATTAGGTGGGCTCTTTTTATGGAAAAGTGTGTTTGGTGTGGCGCTCCAGAATGGTGGATTCTGCTATTAGGGCAACATTTTCACCAGGCCTGTTAGGAGCAACAAGAGGTCCATTAAAGCATGTAATTTTAGATCATTTATTTTCCCCAATATATTTTTCTGACTAGAATAACTTTCATAGCATGGGCCCATGAAAATACTGATTGGCTGTGGCTGCAGCACAAACAGGATTCCATAATAACATGAATCACTTTTCCCTCCAAATTAGGTCAATTGTTTTTTCTTTCATTGCATGATGAATAACAAGTTATAAACGTAACAATAGCTCACCTGAAAATATGAAATAATCCCACAAGCCCAAATAAAACTACCCTGCAAATTCCATTTGATGTGGAACGGAAGGCTATTTCCCTCGACATCTGCTGAAAGTTTGAAAGGGGATTTGTTATTCTTAGTCAATGTGGCCAACAGTGGTAACTTTTCAATTTTTCATCTGCGCCCTAAAATGAGCTTGCGCTCTGCCCTGAAGTCATGAAATCACACGTGCCCGCCTCCTCCGTCCCCTAGCTATATACATCTCTTTGTTTGTTTGTTCAAACTTGTGAATTATATTTTCTCGGTGCGGCGGAGTTGTTCTGATTTTCTATAAACGCACTGGTGCATTTGATGACGGACCACAGCACATCATAAACGGGACTGTCTAAGACAAAACTACAATGGCGGATCAAACGTGTCAACACAATGTATAAAAGAAGGTTGGCTATCTGGAAAAGAATAGTAGGCTAGGCCACATGAAAAATAAATGTATGCACTTTTCAGCCAGGTATAACATTGCTATTGTTGTAGTCATAGTTGTCCGATTGTTATTGGTATAATGATGATTATTGTTGTTATTGTTATCTAATTGAAAAAACTGGTTGTTGTCCATCTGCCCAACAAATAAGCTATAGCAAAAGTTCACATATTTACCATATGAACCCCTACGCCGAGAACATAACGTCATAGGCCTAGCTCTCAATGCTCAATAGGCTACAGAATAGTTTTGCAATAGTTTATCGTTGTGTTTATGAGAGATTCGTAGAACATTGCACTGGTCAAAATACAATAGCCTAACCTTGTATTATTGATTATGGTAATGTTTTATGTACAATTATTGATATAGACGAATAGGTTATGTAGGCCTATAATCACACGATGTATCAAGAAACCCATCTTAAACTTCCAGTGCTAGGCGATATTTAGCATCTCGTTTCAAGAGTCTTGCCCTCATGATTAATAACGTCAGAAGTTAATGAGCTCGTGCCTTTGTTGTTCGTTCCAATTCCTGTTTGTTGATTCCAGTGTTATTTCAAGCACCAGTGATCACTCGGGGGCCTTGGCTAAGAGGCAGACATGTATTCAGCAGTTAATCTGACGGGGCATCTTGACTCATATGTGTATTGGAGAGGGCCATTGTTGTCGCTATAGATTAGGTTAGTAGCTCGCATAATCGAACCCCACCAGACACATAGACTCGACAAAACTCACACGAATACTTGGATCGGCACAAAAATCCTCAACAAAAGTTTTGAACAATGTATTTACTTCCATTAAATAAAACACAATAGTTTATTTTTTTGATGTTGAAAAAAACGAAACAAAATTCCATACCAAATAGTATACACAGAGCAAAACCAATGTCATTTTGCAGGAACCTTTTGATGCGTCTTTTTATACCCAGGATTGCTACTCTAAATCGATATTCACACAGACATTTAATAATAAATTTATATGTTAGAAACACACAACTGGTGCGTTTAGTATGTACATTCCCTTGTTTGCAAGCAAAACATTATTCCTTTTAGGGGTTTCCACATGCTTTGTTAAATTGAACCTTGAGAAGAGAGCAAGAGCATTCGCCTCAATAAACTGGAGATGATATTTAGATATATATACAACCTTTCAGTCAATTAACGTCCAAAATTCGAAACTTTCAAATAAACACGCTTCGAAAATAAAGTAGGTCTATCCTAAATTCTGCACTCGCGGGTGAAGAACAAAATACTCATTAGCAAAAAAAAAAGCCTAATAACTTCCGTTTAAGTTTAAAGCTCCATCGCAGGGTTTAGCTCATTTCAGTGGTTTAGTCTTCTAGTGCCCTTTTGAAAAAGAAAAAAGGTAGTCTATCGTTCCTGTGACTGGGGTTTATGTATTCTCAGGTATTAGACTGGTCTATCCACGGCGTACTGGCAAGCGCTCAGATTTGAGGCCGGATTCTGAACACTGGTGTATCCAAAACTCGAGTGCTGCTTGGCTTTCAGTCTCAGGCTAGCCAGACTGGAGTTGCAAGTGTCCCTGTACACATAAGGGGGGGTCGGCGGGGCGTACGGGCAGGTTGGCGTGGGAACTCCCGAATTAAGAGAGGGGTTGCTGAGGTTGTTCAAGTTATTGAGGCTGTTAAGGCTTGAACCGGGCACGCCAGTGACCGCGGACGGCACCATGCTAGAGGTCATGCTCATTGAAGAAATGGAGTTCGGCGGGGAGAACATCGTCTGCGATGACAAAGGGTTGACATTCATGGAATTGAAAAAAGGGAAGCTTTTGGTAGACAGGGAGGCCGACGTTAGCCCTTTTGCGGCCCAGTTGTTATACGTGTAGCTGGGGTACATATCATCGTAGGGCTGCATAAGTCCATTGAACTGAGGACCGAAGCCGTTCTTGCATAGCTCAGCTTGTTGATTCCTTTCCCTTTTCCTCCATTTTGCTCGCCGGTTCTTGAACCAAACCTACAACAAACAAAAAGAGGAGTTCAGAATTTGATAATTATGTAGGCCTTTAGGCTATTAATGCAACATGTAAGGCCTCATGTGCTTTATTTTAGAGCCAACGTAAGTACGACTTGTTGTCTATCCAGTGCAATTCAGAAGAATTGATGGGTAGCCTAATTGGTCAGCAATAAACCAGATGTCGTATTTTCTTCCTTCATATGTGTGGCCTTTACATGTGTCTTAAATCAAAATCAGACATACAACTGTAAATCAATTCAATTAATTTCTCACAAATGACAAATCTGGACCTTATCACTTTGCAAAAATATACCCACAACCAAAAGAGTTAACACAGGATATGCCTTAAATGTATAGAGTTGTTCTCAAACTTTTAATTCATTGACGTTATCAAAACAACTATTGTAAAGCAATTTATTTCAAAGCGCAACGCTCCTTGTGATACGATCCTATGTTGGATTGCAACAGGGTGTAATTGAGTCCCTTTCTCTCATGCAAAGCAATCTGGGTTGATTCCAATATAATCCCAACACGCATCAAGCTTTCCTAACTGTCATTGGACCATCTTAATGTGTAGGCCTATTCCTCCATAGGCAAAGACAAACACGTTAGTGACCTCATTTATACATCACTAGAGTGACAAATACAAAATACAAGCTTTGCACCTCTTTCACATGAACGTAGTAACACGATTGGTATCTGTCTGGGGCTAATGTCAATAGTCCTAACCGCTAATAGCTTAGCCTGTAGTTATTATTTGTTTTCTACAACAACGAATAAACAAACTTACTTATCTTGTTATCGGCAATGTTAGATATCTAACAATACTGTGATATATTATTCGTAAATATTGTAAATGTGTGAAATTGTTATATTCCAACCATTTCCATTGTATCCACTTCATTGATATTGACAGTAAAATCGTACTTGTTTTACAGTAAAACATATTTGTGCAAAGTGGATGGCCTATCATTTTAGTTTTTCTAAATAACAATAAATTATAGGCTTAGCCATCTAATGTTTGGTGTTTTGTGATTTGTTAATTGAGTCATATAATTGTAAAGAATAGCCAGTCTTGAGTATTTGCTTTTAGGCAACCTATTATGTCCTAAGAAAACATGCTCTGGCCGCGCGCAATTAACGTTATGCTTGTGTAATTCACGTCCTTGCCTCGACTCAATATGAGTGGCACAAATCACCCGAAATTATGCACATAAATAGTGTTTGTTTATTCCCAAGGGCCTTACCCTGACGCGGGCCTCTGTGAGGTTGGTCCACACGGCTATCTCCTCTCTTGTAGACATGTCCGGATAGCGATTCCGCTGGAACGTGGCCTCCAGTTCCTGAAGCTGCTGGCTTGTAAAGTGAGTCCTCTGTCGGCGCTGTCGCTTCTTTTTAGAAGGGTCATCTGAAGAGTCGTCATTTTTGCTCTGGCCCTTTGAGTCTTTCTCTGTGGAGAGAGTAAACAAATACATCATTCATTGTGATCGGGTCAGTCACAGGCGTGAAGTATCTTCGGTGATATTAACCTCGTGAAACTTGAACCAATTTGAAATCCTTTGAATCAAAAATCAAATCAAACTTTATTTGTCACGTGCGCCGAATACTACAAGTGTAGACCTTACCGTGAAATGTTTACTTACAAGCCCTTAACCAACAGTTACTCTCATGCTAATACCACTAATAATGTTACGATTCCTTATTTTGGAATGTTTATGCAGATACATGACAAGAAGGTACTATACAACGTGACTCCAAAACAATGTCAGTATGACATTGATTGTTTTGTTTTATTTGCACAATGTGCCAATGGTAATACTGTGCAAATGGCCATTTAAAACGTTTATCTGTTTTGTCTTTCATCGAATAAAGGCTTACATTTCACATTTTAAAAGTATTACACGTATAAAGGTATGCGTAAAGACATTAAACATGATCACAACAAAAATAGAACTTCACCAGAGTCAAAGGTTATGTAAGTAATGAGAGCGTCAAGTTCGGTGACACGTATAACACAAATAAACCAATTACTGGCACAATCACAATCCGAATATGTCCATAGTCAAACAAAGTGACCCTCTGTCAATCTGATATGTCCAATGACTATTTGCATTCGTAAAATAATATCTTCCTCGGTCTCAAACTGCCTTTGTTGAGAGGGGCTGTAGGGAGCCATCTTTTGTTTCTTATCAACAGAAAAACGGCCATCCCCTCCTCTCAAAGTCATGTGCTGACAGTATGCACCACGGGATGATTCTTACCTACGGACTCTGGACTGGAGGTGTCCGATACTGTGTGTACCTCTAACCGGTGTTTGGAGTCCACAGACCGCTGCAACGGCTGCAGACTAGAGGCCATTGCTAGTGCCTTGTGGTGCGTGGAAGAGAGTTTAGTCCCGGTTTGGTGGTGGTGGTGGTGGTGGTGGTGATGGTCTAAATTCAATGGATCCTTCATAGAGTTCATATGGATAGGAAAGCGCTCGACTCACTGTCAGAGGCGGATTAAGTTCTCTCAGTGCAAGCAAAAAAAGAGAGACGTCCGACGGATAGGAGAACGTGGGAATCAATGGTGTCAAGATTTATAGCAACGCTTCTCCCTCGCAAATTAAAGTAAAACAACAAAAAAGACCTTTGTTTAAACGAATTAAAATCTATTTAGAAGAAACGCAGCATAATTCGCGTCGGAGAAGAAAAAAAAACAGCGTTTTGATTGAAGTAGGGGCAAATAGATAAATCGGGCTGATACTGCTTGCTGCGCGGAGAATCAGAGTGACAAGGACAGGTAGGTGATATTAGATCCAGAGGCATACACACACTACGCCGCTCGCTCTTCATTTCAGCTGTTCGCTGCGCCCTGGCTGTACCACTGTGCCTCTCTCCTATGCCTTTGACGTCACCGAGAGCACTCCCATTTTCTGACAGGCCGTCAATGTGGACATGAAGGTTTGCCCAGCCAACCCGCGCACGGGGAAATAAAATATGTCTGCCAATGTGTTCATGCGAGATACATAGCTTATTTTTCTTCCAAATAAAACCGTGTAAAGAGAGACGGGACGCATGGTGTAGTGTACCGACGATGCACCGAATGCCCATTTTGCAGACCCCCAAGATAAAAAACATATACAGTCTTATTTCTTTCAATGAGAAGTCTATAGTACACCGTTATAAAACACCAGCATTGAAACGCACGTCACTCACGTCGTGTGCATTCTACTCTCAGACATTTACATAAGGATTTTAATGGGAAACATACCCAACTAGGGAAATTGCATCTAACATTCTGTCATACCAACAGGGGCTCATGATGCATTTATTTGGTCAAAATTGGCTAGCCTATTTATTGTGTTCTTGCTAATCTTATGTTCTCCCCATTGCAGAAACCATGCAATAGAGATCACCTGATGAACTGACCTTCCATAAACAGTCATCTCCGAGCAATGCGCAAAAGAGCAACGCTATATTTATATGATGGGGAACCCAGGATGCACTGACCCCAGTGCCGATAGTTCACAGAACGGATGTTGACATTTTTCAAGTTGTTGGCCATTTCGAGCACAGCAGATAAATGACGACCAGCCAAATCAATCGTATCAGAAGTCAAGTGACACAATCTAGTCACACATTTAACCTTATTAGTCACCAAACAATTGGGCAAAAACGCAAGGGCCTTGGTTTATGGCAGTGTTTCCAGAAGTCGGTCCTGGGGACCCCAAGGGGTACACGTTATGTTTTTTTGCCCTAGCATTACACAGCTGATTCAAATAATCAACTCATCATTAAGCTTTGGTTGTTTGAATCAGCCGTGTAGTGCTAGTGCAAACAAAATTGCACCGATTCGGGTCCCCAGGACCGAGTTTGGGAAACACTGGCTTAGGTCATTCGATTTGCTCGAAATTACACATTTTATCTCGGTGCTTAGCAGGGTATCCTGTGCGCTTAGACCTTTCAGCTGTTCTCAGGAAGTCGACTTGTAGTGCTTTTTAATCTAATGAAATTCTCATTTGCCTAATAATTTGGAATAAGGACTTTTAATGACTTCGAGATGATTTCCCATTGCAGATAAATGGCCGTATGCATGGTGGTTATTCTCTATGCAGGCTTTTGACAGTAGTTGACATGGGACTAGTATTCTTCCCCTTAGGCATGTGCGTTAATACTGTAAATGCAAACAGCATTCAAATGTCCATGGAATAAAAATGAAATGAATATGTAACATGATAGAAAATGATTTGATTGTCAGTCTCCACATATCATATAATAGATTAAATGTATTATAGTCCGTTGAATGCATTGTTAATAGCAATACTAATAATACAAATAACTTTCTTTCATAACTACCAAAATGTATTCTAATTGTTTCATGCATACTTTGTATTTAAATCTGGATATAAACTGCAGAATATTTAGACATCACGCATCTTTTCTTCCCAATCTCCCGGATATCAGGATATGGGCGCTGCTAATACATTATTGGGCTAATCCCGTGAAAGCCCTTGATATACACCTCATTTGCACTCTTGTGTGAGAGCCGCGCGCGGACCATGGAGCGAGGGAGAGAGAGCTGTCAAAACCATGGTTATGGTTATGCCTCCATCCTCCCTATAGAGTTATAAAAATAACCTTGCGCTGTGTGTTTAGCCACCCCACTGTACACAGCTGGACAATAATATATGCAGATCTTGAATGAAGATGTGAATGTAGCCTGCATGTCTTCCTTACATCATTTATTTATTCAGTTTAGCTGAATATTCTCACGCCTGTCTTTTCGTGGGCCCTCGTCAGGCATATCAGGTGGATTTTATTTGTTTAAATCCCCCTCATATGATTCGGTCAGAGGTTGGGTCTATCACAGGTCATTTGGTGCAATGCAATTCGTTTGGGTCTTATACGTTGTGATCTACAAGTGGAAAGCTCATTTTATTTGAATATGACGTAGTCTCGGGCCTTATTAAGCAATAACCTGCATTCTGCGTGTTAGCAAGGATTTTGTGAACAACTTAACTGTTAAAATTCCCATTGGGCACAAAAGTCAACATCTATTCCGCGTTGGTTCAACGTAAATTCATAGAAATTTCATTGAAATTTACGTAGAAACAACGTTTATTCAACCAGTGTCTGCCCAGTGGGGTATTACCCTGAATTGCAGATAGTTTTAATGATACTACTACCACCACTACTACAACAACTACTACTACTACTACTACTACTTCTACTATTACTACTACTACTACTACTACTACTACTAATAATAATAATAATAATAATAATAATAATAATAATAATAATAATAATAATAACAATATACTACTATAAAAATAAAAACATTTAAATTGCATTGAACTCTACATTTTTCTGTAGGCTCTGCAAGCCAAGAAATGTTGATTGCTCAATTATTTTGCTGAAAGTAATACTAGATTTGCAGTGGATTATCGGGTTCCTCTTCATTTTTACCTTCAGAATGCTTCATCTCTCTTCTGTGGATTACCGCGCGCGATACGCCATAGAGGGCCATTAATTAGCAATTCAGTCAATATAAAGGGGAGACGACAAGGCTTTTTACATAGGATTAAGGGGACATCAGATTCCTCCATTAGTATATTCCTCCTCACGAATAAGCTTCCATTATACATTTAGTTTTCCCTGGAGTCAATCTGACAAGACCTGAATATATTAAGGCCAGTGTAAAACAGTTGAAGGGGATCGCCAATAATCAGGTGGCTCGAGTGTCTCTTCACTCCGGTGCCTACATGTGCAAGCCTCGTTGGCTCGTCTTTGCATTACCTCATATAATTATGTGTTTCTATTTATCTTATTATTGTTAATCAATGAGGGATCACAACGCCGTCCTTGCTCAAGTTGCTGCTATGGAGAAAAGTAGCCCCACGGGCTGATGCCTGCTTTGCCACTTGATTAGATCCAATATATCATGAATGAAAATACAATTAGCTAAATTAAGAGTTGCCAAACTGGTAATTCGTTTAGCGCTTCAACAAGATTCGTTTTATGTTATTCCCTAATTACACAATAAATGAAATCCACTCCAACCTTACAGACGTGGCCCAGACGAAATACACTGTATTTTTCGTTATATGCAATGTAGCCTATGTGAATGCTGTTCATGGGAATATTTCTGTGTATGGATTTAAATGCTTCATCATATTTTGACCTAACTGATATGAGCCACAACTTGATGCAAGATACATTGATAGCCACACGAGTGCAACACAAATGACATTCTGATACTTTTTAATGGTAGTCCCTTAGACAATAAGAGTGCCTTATATTTGAGGAAATATAATTAAAAAGCCTTTTATTCATAGGCCAAAGTGGGATATTGGACTACTTGGTAGGCCCTACTTCAAATGAAGAGGACAACATGACAACAACAAAAAAGCAGCCCATATATATCGTCGCGTGTTATCTGTAAACCCCTGGCAGTATAACGAAAGCTGGGTGTATGACGATAGAATATATGCTTAGGTCTTTCCCTACTCTCTTTCCCAGTGGCGCACTACTGCACATCAATACCCAGCCACCAGGTGGCAATCTAAGACAGTATAAGACCACTTTTCCTCAAAAGAACTGGGCTGATACACCTATATAGGCCTAGACGAGCGTTTCCCAAACTCGGTCCTCGAGATTTGTTGATTATTTGAATCCGCTGTGTAGTGCTAGTGCAAAAACCAAAACGTGCAGCCTTTGGGATCCCGAGGACCGAGTTTGGGAAACGCTGGCCTAGACAGATCTATAACATTTTTCGGATATGCAAAGGGACCAAAACATGGAATGATGCTGCTATAATCTCAGCATCTGTTTTCTTCAGCGGGCGAAATTTGAAGAATTTCACATTGAAGTGTTGTGACACAGTAGTTACACATATATGCTCACCTATTTGTACACAAGTTGACGCAAGCTTGCGGCAGTGGGAGTCCATTATCGCAATTAGGGGAACCGCTTCTGGAAAAGAAAAGGGACTGGATTTAGTATGATAATGCTGAAACGGTTGCATCGAATACACACAACCTTGGTGTGCTTAAAATCACAACATTTTTCTTAATGTACAATCAAGACATTGCAGTATAGGGTCAAACACAATTGTCACACCTGTATGTTTCAATTGTCACACAATTGTCAGACCTGTATCATTTTTGATAAGGCCTAAAAGCACTCTATTTTCCTCAAGTTTTGTCAAATGTCGAACATTTGAATAGGCCTACTGATCATTGGTTTTGAACCCTATAACACAAGGAGCTCTTTAAATGCAGTTCCTACAGAAAAACAATGCAACGGTTTACAGGGTGCTCTGTGACGGGGTTGGTGTAAATTGTTCCGGCTGCATGCAGCAGTTTGGGGCACTGGAAGTTGAGTGATTCCGCAGTAAAATCACGGGATTAGTGTCTGATTGAGATGTCTGTCGGTGGGATATTAAAAAATTCATTATCGCAGCTCTATACTAACTCGATATGAAGTAACACAGATGGGATTTTATTAGGCCAGGCTTCCGACTGTTTGCTTATGATAATTTAAGATGGGAAATTTGCATGCAATCATGCTGTTAACCGTTTTCCCCATTCATTCTCTTTCACTTTGGACCCGCCAGCGCCACACAGAACTCATACTCGCCTCACCTGCTATATAGTCTACATCTGTGATTTTATTCAAAGGGGTTAGACATTGGAGGTTAAGTTTTACATGGTGTGTACCTGGAGAACCCTGGTTTGAGTGGAGCAGGTTCTTGTGTATTTCGAAGTAAAATGAAAGATGGGGTGTCAGGTTGTAAGGTTACTGCAAATCCCTCATGTCATCTAATCAGCGGCAGTAATGAGCTTTCATTCAATATTTCAGGTGGCTCCCCCTCGCCCCTAATCCATTACATTGGGTTTGGAAATGGCATTGACAGGGAATAGCAATTTCCAAGAAGTCTCACATAGAAATATGCGGCAGGTGGCCTAGCAGGTAAGAGCCTTTGGCCAGTAACCGAAAGGTCTAGGTGAAAAAGTCGATGTGCTCTTGAGCAAGGCACTTAACCTAAGCTAATTGCTCCTGTAAGTGGTTCTGGATAAGAGTGTCCACTAAATGACAAAAAATTGAGAAATGTACATTTCGAAAATAAAAATAATATTCTCTTGAATTTGGAATTTCCTGTTAATTTTTATGCCTGAATAAAATGACATTGCCCTAAAAAGTAGCAATAGCCTTGTACGCTCATAGACCTGTATGTGAGACATTTTTGAATTTATTGATAATATTCATTCGATTAATTTTACTTCCAAATAAATTACAAAGTAATAACCGAGTAATTATTCAAATAGCCTAATAATACACGATTAGAAGGTCTATTTACCTGGTTGTAGGAGTTGATATTCTACTAATTCCAATTTAACTTGCATGCATAGTTAGTGCACATTTGGGCTCCACGATTACAAATAATATAAATGACTATGTAAGTCTCTCGTTATGACAGCCACTTTACTGCTACTAGGCATTTATGGAAACCACTTTACTACTACTAGGCCCACTGCTCCTGCCTCTATTAGGCCTACTACTACCATCATAGACTAACACTACCACCATCAAGGAAAACATAATAATAATAATAATAAATAGGTCCATTTAAAGTGGTTTATTGTGATACCATTAGTGTCTAATTATTTTAATGCTATTATTCCGTCTATATTCGTTGTTAGCATAGTTGTGCGCCTAAATGATCCGTATTTAGGTATGTCATTATTAACGTGCCTTTTACAGGTGTAAAAGATCCATGCAAAAGAAAAAAGGAAGTAAAAAAATCATTTTTAGGATTATTAGTCTACTATAATAGACATGGAAAGATAATATAAATAGCCCATAATATTTGTATTTAAATCTGATCCAGTTTGAGATTTAGAGTGCAATCATAGCAATATCCGCAACGCAATTTATATATAATCAGTCCAGTAGACCACAACAAATTGTTGAATGATAGTCAACAATAATCTGTATTAATAGATTGTTTATATCTTAAGGTTGCACCATTCACTTCAACAGCACGAATTCAACAGCCTGTCTGTATTATGAAAATTAATAACCATATGGTTCTGCATTAATTTGAGGCGCGAGACCATGAAGTCCAATCCATTCCCTGTTCCATTCAGTGCTAACGTTACATCATTATCATCAAGCGGACTTACAAGGTGAAACCTGCCACGAACTCACTTATCATGTCCCTTTATCTTACTGCGGTGCTGATGAAATTCACATCAGACTTTCACAGATTACGCCAAAAAGGCTAACCCGAGGTGGAACGAATTCCTTCACTTGCATTAACTCTCGGCAAAGAGTGGCCTTCGCACTTACCGTAGTCGAAGACACCAGCGCTTTACGCCCTTTCTTGTTTTATTCTTGTCTGGTTAAGAGGTAAATTCCACACCGATGGTTCTGCTTATCACCCTTCAGATAAAAACCTGAAACATCGAACTTCCAGGTCCAAAATATTAAAGTTGCTGTCCGCCTCCCGAAGGAAAAAGTCTCAGCGCTACATAGATATCTTATCTTTCCCGCTTATCTGATCAAAACGCGATGCCACGTATGATTGTGTATTACATAAGCGCATACAACCATCTAGCTATAGTGCTTTTAGAAATTGCGAAGCAGGCGCTGTCATTTCAATAGGTCATTCTTTCTCCTTGGATCGTCTTCAGCCTCAACAACTTTTTTCTCCAGACAGACACCCTAAGAGTGGCGCATTTTTTCTCTCTCTCTCGAGCTTTGACAGAGCGCGTGGGTGTGTGTCTGCGTGAGTGTGTGTGCCTCAGTGGGTGTGTTTGTCTGCGTCTACGTGCATGTGTAGTTAAAGACAGTGTAAACTTAGAAACGCTCAATTTACAACAACAACGAAATAAAAACTCGAATAAACTAATTGTAATAGAATTGAGTAAAACGTCATTCATAACACATAGCCTACCATTTGTATGTTCTTGTTTTTAGGCCTACATTAATTAAGATACTAGAATATGGAATGAATTCACAGTCTATATATGCTTGCATAAGCAAATAGAACTACATTTTTTTTTTTACTCTAAAATTTCCGTTCAAAATAATAACTATTTCTATCTGTCAGTAATATTAGTGCATTTGAAGCCTATGTTTATTTTTAGCACTATGTTATTTCAAAGTGAATCTTTTCTTTGCAGCCTACAAAGGCTACAGGAAATTTGCTGGAAGAGAGCCTTATACATGTTGAAATTTACCAGAAACCACTCTCAAACGCTATATATTCATGAATTGATTAGATTTACTAACCAGCATCACAACAATAAATGATAAAAGTAGAATTTAGTTGACAGGTGCAAATATGAGGATTGTGAATGTTCATATCATGACAACAACAAAAAAGAAGTGCCATTTGAAACAGATTTACCGCGTCAGTGTTCACATTACATTGTGATGTCTTCAATGTTAATTTAAAAACATTGACAAACTATTTGGCAGTTCAAAGTGAATAGGTTTTGCGTTACAATTTCTGATGTAAATTCTTGCAGTAACGGGAGTAATATTAGGCCTACGTTTGAATTGACACATTTGTTTTGGGATAGACTTATTTTTTTATTCTTTGGAGAAGCGAACAGCTGGCTGGGATGCAAATGCTCTTTATAGATCCGTAAGATCCAGACTGATTTTCTATTCGCATCTTAAGTGAACCAGCGGACCGGACGTAGGCTACATTTCATGTGCCTAATCCTTCTTTTACATTTTTAGTCATACTCCAATTAAACAAGTAATTAATGCACACAACCACATGGGAATTTCGCTGCAACGAGGCATTAAAGCAAAAACATGCACACGACAACGGCCTTATATCTATGCTTTTCCCACAATGTCCCTTTAATTTAGTAATGCGCGCAGAATACCATTACCCATAACATTTGAAACACTTTCCTAAAATATAGGCCTATAGGCCCTGTGGGTAAACTATGCATTCGACGTGCATGTCTAATGGAATATTGTAAAGATATGATTATACCGATGCTATCTATCATTTGCGTGTTCTAAGGCGTCTGAGAATTGTGATAACAACGCAAGCAGCAATTAGAGGAGGTTTATATGATCTATGGACACAGGAAATCAATTAGCCTTATTTATGAGAGTTGCATCCCTGATTTCTTCTGCGTCCAGTCACAGGCCCAAAAACATGTCTATAGATAAATTACGAGCACATTCGTAGGCTAGTATGTACCAAGCCTGTAATGCATAATTGATAAGCAGATACATTTTCTGGTCTGTGACGCCCTATGTTAATATCAGGTCACTCAATTATCTGAAGATGACCTATACACACCGATTACATTTGATCTCCGTGTACAACGAACGCGCATGATTTCAAATCCCCCGACGCTGTTATCAAATATCAACCTGGCATGCATCCCTTTGGTACAGCAAGCCCAACCCCGCCTGTCATATCAGAAGGGGGAAAAACGGTGGCGTCTTGAGAGGCACGTTGTTCTACTAACCACGCTTACCTTCATCTGGAGAATAAAGACGAGAGCCTGCCTTCTCTTTCTCACGAAGAAAGGTGCATAGGAATGCCTGAAGTTGATTAAAAAGGCTGCTGCTAGTGCTATGAAATCTTTTGCCTCGGGGGCAAACCGGCGGCTTCTTTTCATTTCAAGCACTTATCGATTCGCTGTTGTCATCTTTGGCGACGCAGAAGGACACTTGAAAGAATTTCTAATGGGGCTGTGATGTGAGAAGGGAGGTGACCTGACCAAGCGCGCTCTTCTGATTCTTAACGAGGACATCAACCACTTTGCACACATTCAGCTGCCGACAGCAATACTATAGGCCTATTGGACATTTCAAGGTTTTACTTGTGCACAGGCCTACTCTATGAAACTTGTAGACATGCTCTCCCTTTCATGTAGCCTATATGTATGCATTTTATATTCCACTAAATGCATGTCTAATATAGCCGCCATATAACCAAATAGTGGTCAAATAATATGGGATTGACAAGCAATCAAGTCCATTATAGTCTATTAATTGTGAATAAGGTATAATAAACATTGCAGTGCAAATGAAATGTGTACAATCCTATGTTCTTTGTTGAATTTAGTTATAGCCTACATCAAACTTGTATCTTCCTAAATTATTTATGATTTGATGTATGTTAGTAAATGCTTCCTTGACTGTGTTGTACTAGAGCAGAACAGACCTATCTCTCTATAGGCCTTGTTGCTGTGAGCCCAATAACTAGATTGTTAAGTGGGGTGGGTGTATAGAGGGTGAGTGATCACTGTCTTTAGCACACATTTGTTACAGATCATTTATCACTGATTCAATTGTCATTCATCTGTACTAGTATAGGCCTACAAAAACTCATGCACCAAAATCAGAAGAGTTGAGATATTGACATATTTGGCATTGGATCACACGTTTCCCTCCACAGTGTAATTAATATTATACCCCTGAGACAAAGTGTGTATATTTCGGGAACACTTTCTTTCTTCTGACATGTTGGATAAATAGTTTGCCATAACCAATTCTTTTTCGTGTCCCAGTTTCGAGTCATTAAAGTCAAATCCAGCGTAGACCACGAGGAATCAATTAAAGTATAGTTAAATCAGACAGAAAATGCCCCAAAGCTGAACTTTATTCAAATGTTTCTCAAAGTGAATACTTCTTCCACTACCACTACCCTCACCTAAACCAATCAGATCTCTACTGTCAATACATTCCATTCCAGGTTGACATAAACTTCTAAAACGTTCATTCCATCTCACACCAAAAGAATCAAAAACACTGCACTATGCATGATGACAAACATATGGTCCACTATCAATCTATCTTGCAGCTTTAAATCTCTCTTTCAGTGGCAGGCTTTTTGGTAATGTGGACGTGAAGTCGATTACTCAGGAGTGTACGTCTGCCTGAGAAACTGAGCTGGCTTGTTTTTTTGCATCAGCCCTCAAAACCACAAGCGATTGTCGCCTAACGCTATGTCTGGCCGGCGCTCTGTGGCCATGTAATAAAATTTGGAGTCAAATTGGTCTTTCAAAGCCACAAATCTTTAAACAAATCAGTTTATGTACTGCTAATACGTTAGACAGAAAGTAATGGCTTGGAAGTCACTTCAAGTCAGCTTTATTGTGGGTGTAACTCCTCGACCATCGTTACATTCGAGTGAGGGGAAGGAGGCAGGAACAGAGAGGGAGAGATAAAAGGAGAGAGAGAAAAATAGAGGGAGGGGGAGAGAAAGAGGGAGAAAGATAGATTAGAGACACTACTGTCAACCCCTTCAGCAGAAAAAAAAACGATTTGTGTATCCATCAGTATTCTAAGTCGCATTAATAACAAAAAGCCGCCTGTAAATTAACTAAATTAAAAGGATGACTCTTGGATAGCTCTTGAGCTTGTTGAACGGCTTTCTGCCTGATCCTTATTATAGCCAGGCTGTGTCATAACACCCAAAGGGGAAAGATCCAGCACGACAGTAGGCTAGGCTACTACTCAGTCCAGCTAAACACGAGTCTGTGGTTTGACTTTAATAGAGCTGGCCCATATAATAATTTACATGGTTGCCTGCACTCCCTCCTGCCTACAAGCTAATGCAGTGTATATTTAAAAAGTACTCAGCTGTTTTGCCTATATTACCTTCCTTGTAATTATCCTAGCCTTGAGTTCCCAAAGAAAATGCATCACTGATGTCATGGTGGTTTTGGACCTCAAATGGCTTCCAATGTCATTTCTGGTCAGGTTTAACAGGTATGGATTCCCCTTGACATCGGTCAGGCGGGAGTTCAAAGGTTCCAAAGAACAATGAAGAATACACTAGTAAGTCAACCCATGCTTATAGAACACAGTGCAACATTTTCAGTCTAGCAAAAATAATGATTGACACATAGATACGGGCATGTAGCATGGTGATCTTAATCACAGATGCAAAGGGACCAATAAATTGCTCAAGCAGTTCACTGATCAATTCCATGAAGAATCAATGGCGAACTACCACTAACCCGCCGAAGGGGAAATCGACAAATAATTAAATTGGTGTAATAAAATGGCCATGATGCTTCCATCTCATCAATAACATGTAAAACAGATCAGCTACACAATAACTCCCCTGACCGTGTACCCAGGTGGATCGCAGGGCGCAATCGGAATCAGCTTAGCCTTAATTGGTCTACTGCGGCAGAGAGAGAGACTGTGAGCGTAAGAGAGAGAGCGAGAGAGAGAGAGATATGGCAAGACAGATGTCGACAGTAGTAGAGGAGAGGGGAAAAAAGGGGAAGATAAATGTGGTAGATCGAGAAAGCTGGTAGATAACAATAAAGCCTTCGCCGCCTTTTGCGATCAAACCCTCATTCTGCAATCAAGACCAACGGATTGCATCCTTTTATCTATGTCAATTGGTTCCAATTGGGGTAAAATTGGTCTCTTTTTCATGGTACCACTCACCTGTGTTACATTGTATATGTGTGTACACAAACCATTATAACAGAACCACCATACATGCAATTGCCAGATGCCCCGTTGGCCCACACTGATAAACATGATAACCTTCATGTTGATCATGCATCGTCTTGGTGATGATCTCCTCTGACTCTGTTGATCTGTCGATGAGCTATGTTTTCATCAGTATTGTATTCAAATGATAGTCAGTGAGACACAAATACAATTTATGGATTATTCATTTATTTCATTTAACCCTTATTTTACCAGGTAAGTTGACTGAGAACACATTCTCATTTACAGCAACAACCTGGGGAATAGTTACAGGGGAGAGGAGGGGGGGGATGAGTAAACAATGGTAAAACAGTTCATATTAACATGGGACGAACAACACAGGTCTATGTAGCGTTGTGGCCCTTTCCTCAAGTCAACTAAAGAAAAACTAATCCATGGGTGAGGGACTGTCAGGGAAACGCGTGTGTGTGTTTGTTTGTATGTGTGTGAGAGCGAGTGAGCGAAAGGGGCGCCTATAATCCAGTCCCTGTGTGAAACTGTTGACATTTGTGCTTTTTTCCCCTTCATTATGTGACTGAGGCTGTTTTGCGCTGGATTAGCTACAAATCTCCCATGCAGCACATTCAGCATGCCACTAGTAGTTTAACTTCATTAATAATGGATGAAGAGATTGTAATCCTCAAGCAAAGGAGCAGGAGTAGCAAGACACTAGGAGACAGGAGCGAGAAGAGATTGAGGGAGTCACAGTTTTTTCATCCCAACACTATCCTGAATCGTTGACAAGCTGACAACATTCCCAATCATCGTTGTCCACTTGTAATATCCAATCTCATGTCAATAACACTGTCCAGGATGGAATTTGCCGGGAACTCACAAAGGTTGGGGTGTTTAAGCCAATGCCGGGAGAGAGGAAAAAAGAAAATAGGGGGAGAGACTTCGGAAATCTCGGTGGTGCGTATCCCGGTGTTTACCATTGATTGTGTTTACTCAAGCTTCTCATTGACGACTATTATGGAAGACTGAGGAACTACCCTGACCTAACATCTGGATAAAGGGGATTAGCGTGCAACATATTCACAATCTCTCCACCACCGGCGATGCTTTATATCAACATAACGGGATATACATGAGCCATATTATTGCACTTAGGATGAGTATGTTGTGGGGAATCGCCCCAGACTTCAGTATCTGAAATGACTACATATCATTTATTGAGACGTGTTGTTGTAGCTGTGTTGTTTGGGTGGGGTTTGTTTGAGGTAGAATAGTTTGTTCTCCAACTATAGCTTTGTGGTGCTGGTGAACTCGCTGGCAACAGGGCCATCTGCACTGGTTCCTTATTGAGGGCTTTGCTTTGTGTTGCGGCTGCTGTCTCATTTGGACGACTGTGGGCATCAAAGGGGAGAGGTTGGTAATCCTGAGGAGACTCTCCACAACCACCATCTTTAGTAATTATGTCACATTCTGCTTTAATGGAATAATTCTAGTAAAAGAGAGGAGAAAAGAGAGAAAAAGAAGAACAGAGGCTTTGATCTTTTTCTAAACCTTTTCCCAGAGGAATCTGAAGAGTTAGAGATACTGCCGTTGTAGTATCTGATGTGCTTCTTCTTCACTTCTTTCTTTCTCTTAGTAACTAAGATGAACTGTATGATAATATACCATGGGAATTTCATACAGTATCCATTAGATAGCTCAGACATATTTATTTAACCTTTATTTAACAAGGCAAGTCAGTTAAGAACAAAACCTTATTTACAGGAAACAGTGGGTTAACTGCCATGTTCAGAACGACAGATGTCAGCTCGGGAGTTCACTCTAACAACCTTTTGGTTACTGGCCCAATGCTCTAACCACTAGGCTACCTGCCACCCCATATATAGAGTGGAATGAGGAGTAGATTAACGTTCCTTCCCTTTATCAAATAGATATGGACTACTTTTTAAAAGGGACCAGGGTTAATCAATGGCATAAATCTAACAGGGCAAGTTGTAACGAAGTGAATACTGAATGCTTGACAGGGGCTCCAGTATACCTTTGATGTTTATAAACCGCTCTGCGATTGCCACTGTCTACAATTAGAGGAGTGGAAAAGTACTACAGTAGCAAATTTGGTCCAACATGCTAGCCATTATGCTATGAGGCCTAGACCTTTTGAGTGCACAAGTAGCATTTTCCAAGTTACACTAATTCATGTCCATATTCAAAAGTGTCATGGGTCTCCAGTTGGGGACTTTATCGAAAAGTGCAAAATGTCACAATATTTAACTATTATTGTTTATCATTTCCGTTCAAACTGTTTTTAATGAAACATTAACTTTAAATCTACTAGTGTGAGGTCACTTTTTAATTGTAACGCCTTACAAAATGCCTTACAAAATAATTTGCCTGGGAGGTCTTGCTGTGGAGGTCTGCTGTGGAGAACACGTTGGGAAATTAAAGGGAGGTTGCGCCTAGTGTGGCAGCTGCTTTCAAAGCTTCTATAAATGCCAGAGATAGAGAAGTTTTCCTTGGCACATCAATGAACTTTTCACAAAAGACACAAACTTGCCCCTGGAATGCTTCTCGTTTTGAACATGTTCATGTCTATGTATAACCACATATTGGCAATCCTGTTTGTTCATGTCATTCTAAATGGAGCTCGATTGCACAGCGATGCAACTTGTACCACTCTGATGACTCGCAATGAAAATGAAATCACCTCTCCATGAGATTTTAAAACAAGCCTGCTGATCCATACTTTGTATTTGCATGTTGTATGATCAAGATAACAGCAGAGAGGGAAGTTTGGCTTTGAATGAATGCCTGTGCTAAGATTAACAAAATCTATACTTCATGAAGAACATTGAAATTGTGACCTTGCAACAATGTTTCTATTAGGAAACAGCTCTGAAGCTAACAATACATTGAAAGAGGTGTCTAACAATGAACTTAACGCAATGAAGGCTCTGGGAAAGCTGGCCCACCCTGGTCAACTTATTAAAATTGCTCAGAATTTTAGTACAGCTCTTCATGTGCTAATCTTGAACCATTACAATTTTGCATCTACTGTCTGTATTTAGTTCTAGTATCTAATCAAACACTGTGAGAGCCAAGTGAGTTATATAAAATATCACACTATAGGCATCCACCACCTGTCCATTTTCAGGTTATCAAACTACATCAGAGTGGAAACATGCCATTTCCAATTGCCCTGTCTTGGTTCCGCATCCAATGTCATGTAGGCCCATTGCTGTTCCTTGCATTTGCTTCCAATGTCGTGCAATGCATTGTTACAGCTTGGACATGTTCCTACATTTTGCTATGAGCCTGTACAAGGCATAGTAAATACTAACAGGACAGCTTTGATATGTGAGGTGCCACATTGTGACAAATAAATGTGTAGTAGACTAAGCTTAGGCATTATCATCACTTAATGGCAGATGCGTGTCTCGTAAATATTGCTTCAAATAAAGTTTCTGAGGACACGTTTTGACTGACACCTTGGTTTGCCGCAGGGTTCGTGACCCCGGCATGCCTTGGAGGCTACGGTACAATACTAGAGTTTCATTGTAAACCCCCCCATTAGCTTGTTTCAGCCTTGATGCCTCTGTGAACACCATTTTGTCATCCCGTTAGGACTGTAAAGCCTGAAGGAGATGGTGGTGTCAGTAATGATGGCCTCCAGAGATGCTTTCCTGTCTACATATTGCTATTGAAATACCAAATGGGGTTAAGAATGGGAAGTTCATGAACACAGCTAGAACATTGGTCACTTGATTCAATGCTCCCCTTGATGATCGCTGCCTCCACCTTTTCCATTCAAGGTCAGTTACGTAAACAAAAACACATCGTAGGTTATGATAATGGTTTTCCGCTACAAACGCCAACGCAACTTTGTTTAGACTAATTATTAAAATGTAGATTGTGTCGCTCTTTTGATTATTACATTACACAGTGACTAGGTTTTGTGTCATTGGAAGGCATTGGAAGGGGACTGCATTTTCTCAGAGCTATATTGGCATATCCCCTCACCTCTTCATATTTCTCACCCCTTGCTTCCTTCCTGGTAATGCTTGAACAAGTCAGTAAATCAACCATATGCAAAATGGTGTCCCCATTTCATGTCAGATACATCTCTTAATAGTCCCCTCCAAAATAAGCCACACCAAAGCAACAACTTTGTCACGAATGTGGACATTTCTGTGGCCACGGTCTCTATATGATGTGAGTGCTAAGACAGAGAAGGCTGAGTACAAAGTTACATCTGGACCCCCTGGTTGGAGGGAAAGCCAGCCGATTGACTTGAGCTAAGCTGCCGCTGGACACCTTGTTGCTTTTCCTGTCTATGGGTCTATGTATCCTATCGCATGGCAATGTGTCAGCCAAGGCCACATGAGCCCTGGGCACATTCCACCCTTCTAGCGTTACAATTAATTGCAGGGCTGTCACGAACAATGTTTAGCTAACAGGAAACACATTGGGCCACATCGCAAAGTCCTAGATTGTTGACTGATGTCGTTAGAAGTGTTAAATCTTGTTCCAGGTTGTTTCACTCCCCACCCCTCCCCTTCTGTCTGTAGACCAATGTACTGTACTGTACAGTATGTTTCATAAGGAATAAAGCAGAGTCATGTCTGAAGACATTAGCGTTGTGTAATTCCAGGAGACACTCTGATGTTCCTTCGTCCTTTAGATGGGTACACATACAGTATAGTTGCCAAATGACACATCATTAAAAATAGAATGATAATTGTTATCATTTGTGATATCAAATCTTGTACCTTAGAATCTGACACCACAGGAATTGAAGCCAAAGACCAGGAAGACTTGTGACGGGAGGAGATTGTTAATTACCAAAGTGGGGGTTACTGAGTTGCTAAAAAAGCCTGAGAGCAGAGAGTGGTGAAGTGAGGCTGAAGCCTTTGCTCTATAACTGATAATAGCTGCTTTGATAGATAATTTAAATTAGATCATCCCTCCTCCCTATGCACATTTTGCATGTCTGAGAGAGTAGATGTTTTCGGCTTGGCCATTTGTGGCCCCCTGAGTAACTCCTTTATGCATCCTCTTCCATCTATGTGTAATTAATAAGAAACGTGTCACAAAATAAATTTGATTATCACAATGAATCGCGTATTATTACATCACATTCCATTTTGATGAGTCTCAACTCCAGACGAACCTTTTGAAAGAACCTTCTATCTTGACAAAGTTATCTGAAGTTTACAGTGAGGAATATATGAAAGTCTCTAACCTGATGTTGTAGGCCAACATGCGGAGAGGTTATATTGCTGATAAATAGGGCTCAAGTGGTTTCCTTTAGGAAAATCAATCCCAAAGCCAGACAATGCATAGACAAACTAACTCATAATTTCTGTACGTCGCCCAAGGGACTGTCCTAAATTAACCTAAAGTTAAGTTATATCATCCTGAAGTAAATGTAGCATGAATAATGAATGACCTAAAATTACCTGGTGACCCTCGCTATCCTGTTCTACCATCAAAAGTGAGGTGCTTTTCTTCAGTCATGGAAGGATAGCGGTGCATGGAGAAGGCTGCCACTGAAGTATTGGAGATCACACTTTACATTAAGGTACCCTTCATAGGGAGTTTATACAGTTGAAGTCGGAAGTTTACATACACCTCAGCCAAATACATTTAAACTCAGTTTTTCACAATTCCTGACATTTAATCATAGTAAAAATTCCCTATCTTAGGTCAGTTAGGATCACCACTTTATTTTAAGAATGTGAAATGTCAGAATAATAGTAGAGAGAATTATTTATTTCAGCTTTTATTTCTTTCCATCCTACAATCTAACCTTGATGCCCTGAATCTCACACAAATTATCTATGAACCTACCAGGTACAACCCTAAATCTGTAAACACGGGCACCCTCATAGATATCATCCTAACTAACTCACCCTCCAAATACACCTCTGCTGTTTCAACCAAGATCTCAGCGATCACTGCCTCATTGCAGAACACCCATGCCGCAGACCGATGCCGCAGACCCACCCGTAATGAGTCAAACGCTCCCTAAAACACTTCAGCGAACAGGCCTTTCTAATCGACCTGGCTGGGGCATCCTGGAATGACATTGACCTCATCCCGTCAGTAGAGGATGCCTGGTTATTCTTTAAAAGTGGCTTCCTCACCATCTTAAATAAGCATGCTCCATTCAAAAAATGTAGAACCAGGAATAGATATAGCCCTTGGTTCACTCCAGACCTGTCTGCCCTTGACCAGCACAAAAACATCCTGTGGCGTTCTGCATTAGCATCAAACAGCCCCCGTGATATGCAACTTTTCAGGGAAGTTAGGAACCAATATGCACAGGCAGTTAGGAAAGCTAAGGCTAGCGTTTTCAAACAGAAATTTGCATCCTGTAGTACAAACTCAAAAAGGTTCTGGGACACTGTAAAGTCCATGGAGAATAAGAGCACCTCCTCCCAGCTGCCCACTGCACTGAGGCTAGGAAACACTGTCACTACCGATAAATCCACAATAATTGAGAATTTCAATAAGCATTTTTCTACGACTGGCCATGCTTTCCACCTGGATACCCCTATCCCGGTCAACAGCCCTGCGCTCCCCACAGCAACTCGCCCAAACCTCCCCCACTTCTCCTTCACCCAAATTCAGATAGCTGATGTTCTGAAAGAGCTGCAAAATCTGGACCCCTACAAATCAGCCGGGCTAGACAATCTGGACCCTCTCTTTCTAAAATTATCTGCTGAAATTGTTGCAACCCCTATTACTAGCCTGTTCAACCTCTCTTTCGTATCGTCTGAGATTCCCATAGATTGGAAAGCTGCCTCTTCAAAGGGGGAGACACTCTAGACCCAAACTGCTACAGACCTATATCTATTCTACCCTGCCTGTCTAAGGTCTTTGAAAGCCAAGTTAACAAACAGATTACCGACCATTTAGAATCTCAGGGTGCACCTCAGCCACACTCAAGGTCCTAAACGATATCATAACCGCCATGGATAAGAGACATTACTGTGCAGCTGTATTCATCGACCTGGCTAAGATTTTCTACTCTATCAATCACAACATTCTTATTGGCAGACTCAACAGCCTTGGTTTCTCAAATGATGGCCTCGCTTGGTTCACCAACTACTTCTCTGATAGAGTTCAGTATGTCAAATCGGAGGGCCTGTTGTCCGGGCATCTGGTAGTCTCTATGGAGGTGCCACAGGGTTCGACTCTCTTCTCTGTATACATCAATGATGTCGTTCTCGCTGCTGGTGATTCTTTGATCCACCTCTACGCAGACGACACCATTCTGTATACCTCTGGCCCTTTGTTGGACACTGTGTTAACAAACCTCCAGACGAGCTTCAATGCCATACAACACTCCTTCCGTGGCCTCCAACTGCTCTTGAATGCAAGTAAAACTAAATGCATGCTCTTCAACTGATCGTTGCCTGCACCTGCCCACCCGTCTAGCATCACTACTCTGGACAGTTCTGAATATGTGGACAACTACAAATACCTAGGTGTCTGGTTAGACTGTAAACTCTCCTTCCAGACACATTAAACATCTCCAATCCAAATTTAAATCTAGAATTGGCTTCCTATTTCGCAACAAAGCATCCTTCACTCATGCTGCCAAACATACCCTCGTAAAACTGACCATCCTACCAATCCTCGACTTTGGCGATGTCATTTACAAAATAGCCTCCAACACTCTACTCAACAAATTTGATGCAGTCTATCACAGTGCCATCCATTTTGTCACCAAAGCCCCATATACTACCCACCACTGCGACCTGTATGCTCTCGTTGGCTGGCCCTCGCTTCATAATCGTCGCCAAACCCACTGGCTCCAGGTCATCTACAAGCCTTTGCTAGGTAAAGCCCCAGCTTATCTCAGCTCACTGGTCACCATAGCAGCACCCACCCATAGCACGCGCTCCAGCAGGTATATCTCACTGGTCACCCCCAAAACCAGTTCTTCCTTTGGCCACTTCTCCTTTCAGTTCTCTGCTGCCAATGACTGGAACGAACTACAAAAATCTCTGAAGCTGGAGTCTCTTACCTCCCTCACTAGCTTTAAGCACCAGCTGTCAGAGCAGCTCACAGATCACTGCACCTGTACATAGCTCATCTGTAAATAGCCCATCCAATCTATCTCATCCCCATACTCTATTTATTTATTTATTCGTCTTGCTCCTTTGCACCCCAGTATCTCAACTTGCACATTCGTCCTCTGCACATCCTACCATTCCAGTGTTTAATTGCTATATTGTAATTACTTTGCCACCATGGCCTATTTGTTGCCTTACCTCTCTTATCCTACCTCATTTGCACATGCTGTATATAGATTTTCCTACTGTATTATTGATTGAATGTTTGTCTATTCCATGTGTAACTCTGTGTTGTTGTATGTGTCGAACTGCTTTGCCTTATCTTGGCCAGGTCGCAGTTGCAAATGAGAACTTGTTCTCAACCGGCCTTAAATAAAGGTGAAATATATATATATATTTTTAATTTCATTACATTCCCAGTGGATCAAAAAATTACATACACCCCATTAGAATTTGGTAGCATTGCCTTTAAATTGATTAACTTGGGTCAAACATTTCGGGCAGCCTTCCACAAGCTTCTCACAATAAGTTGGGTGAATTTTGGCCCATTCCTCCTGACAGAGCTGGTGTAACTGAGACAGGTTTGTAGATCTCCTTGCTCGCATATGCATTTTCACTTCTGCGAACAAATCTTCTATGGGATTATGGTCAGTGCTTTGTGATGGCCACTCCAATACCTTGACTTTGTTGTCCTTAAGCCATTTTGCCAAGATTTTGGAAGTATGCTTGGGGTCATTGTCCATTTGGAAGACCCATTTGCGACCAAGCTTCAACTTCCTGACTGATGTCTTGAGATGTTGCTTCAATATATCTACATAATTTTTCTCCTCATGATGCCATCTATTTTGTGAAGTGCACCAATCCCTCCTGCAGCAAAGCACCCCCACAACATGATGCTGCCACCCCCGTGCTTCACGGTTGGGATGGTGTTCTTCAGCTTGCAAGCCTCCTCCTTTTCCCCCCAAACGTAACGATGGTCATTATGGCCAAACAGTACTAATTTTGTTTCATCAGACCAGAGGACATTTCTCCAAAAAGTACGATCTTTGTCCCCATGTGTAGTTGCAAACTGTAGTCTGGCTTTTTTATGGCGTTTTGGAGCAGTGGCTTCTTCCTTGCTGAGCGGCCTTTCAGGTTATGTCAATATAGGACTCGTTTTACTGTGGATATAGATACTTTTGTGCCTGTTTCCTCCAGCATTTTCACAAGGTCCTTTGCTGTTCTTGGATTGATTTGCACTTTTCGCACCAAAGTATGTTCATCTCCAGGAGACAGAAAGTGTCTCCTTCCTGAGCGGTATGATGGCTGCGTGGTCCCATGGTGTTTATACTTGCGTACTATTGTTTGTACAGATGAACGTGGTACCTTCAGGCATTTGGAAATTGCTCCCAAGGATGAACCAGACTTGTGGAGATCGACAATGTTTTTTCTGGGGTCTTGGCTGATTTCTTTTGATTTTCCCATGATGTCAAGCAAAGAGGCACTGAGTTTGAAGGTAGGCCTTGAAATACATCCACAGGTACACCTCCAATTGACTCAGATGATGTCAATTAGTCTATCAGAAGCATCTAAAGACATGACATAATTTTCTGGAATTTTCCAAGCTGTTTAAAGGCACAGTCAACTTAGTGTATGTAAACTTCTGACCCACTGGAATTGTGATACAATGAATTATAAGTTAAATAATCTGTCCGTAAACAATTGTTGGAAAAATTACTTGTGTCATGCACAAAGTAGATGTCCTAACCGACTTGCCAAAACTATAGTTTGTTAAACAAGAAATTTGTGGAGTGGTTGAAGAACGAGTTTTAATGACTCCAACCTAAGTGTATGTAAACTTCCGACTTCAACTGTACGTGTTTTATAAATTGCTCATATTAGGCCTATGTTAATTATTAATCCCACAGTTATTTTTCAGTTATAACTGTTTATAAAATAATAATTAATAGCCTATAACACCTTACATTTGCATTTGACATTTTAGTCATTTAGCGGACGTTCTTATCCAGAGTGACTTACAGTTAGTGCACTTATTATCCCGTAAAAGTGTTACAATGATGGGAGACAGGGACTAGGAAGATTTTCAGAAGAAAAAAAAAAGAATAGAGCTAACCACAGGCTTTCCACCAGACACTGGGAGACAAGTTCACCTTTCAGCACGACAATAACCTTAAACATAAGGCCAAATCTACACTGCAGTTGCTTACCAAGAAGAGTGAATGTTCCTGAGTGGCCTAGTTACAGTTTTGACTTAAATCTGCTTGAAAATGGCTGTCTCGCAATGATCAACAACCAACTTGACAGAGCTTGAAGAATTTAAAAAAGAGTGATGAGCAAATATTGCACAATCCAGGTGGGCAAAACTCTAAGAGACTTACTCCAAATAGACTCACAGCTCTTATCGCTGCCAAAGGTGTTTCTAACATGTATAGACAGGGGGGTGAATACTTATAAAATCAAGATATATTAGTGTATATTAGTGTATAAAAGTGTTTCAATTTTACATTGAAAAAGTATTTTGTATAGATTGTTGACAAAAAAATTGAATTATATACATTTGATTACAACTTTGTAACATGATAAAATCTGAAGAAATCCCAGGGGTTGACTACTTATGATATGCACTGTATGTCACCTTTGGGGGAAAAAAATGGAATTAATTGATGTGTCTTTTTGACAAATTTACCTTTTCTGTAAAAATAAAAATTGGGACACCTGAAAAGGAGCTGATATATGCGACGCAAATGTAGCTGTCTGTCCCGAGCTCATTTGTGCAGGAAACTGTGAGGGCGCAGTTGTAACAATGTTGCCATTTCGCTAGCAGGCTGGACCCAGTTGATACAATGTTGCAAATTTGCTATCGAAAACTCAAGACAGACAGACAGAGAGCGAGGCAGACAGGTGGAGCAGAGAAATGAACGAGATTGAAAGAACCTGAACCAACTGTCACTGGCTTAAACCATGACAGGGAGGCGGGGGTGTTAGTTTAATTTGGAATAAATGTATTTTCATATTTAGCACTGTAACAGTACAACATTGCATTTTAAACAAATATGAGAACAGAGAAATTAGAAATCCCCCCCAAAGTTCGATTTTTGTTGCATTTAGGGGAGCTCATGTCTCATTCGGGGGGCTGAGCACCCACGGAATAGAGCTAATCATCTCTGTAAACAATGACTGTGGCACCATACTGTAAGTGACTTACATTGTATACCCATGTGTGATGCTGGTGCCGTAGTGTGCTTACAGAGGGTGACATGGCCTAGGTCCAAGATCCCAGCAGAGAGAAGTGACTATCCTCCAGTTTGTTCAAGGCTTGGCCCCTACGAACCATCCCAGTCTTAACCTCCTCATTGGTGCTCATGGGTACAACACCAGGCTTCCTGATGACTGAACTTGGAGGGCAGTTCAAATACCGACAGGTCACTGAAGGGGGCAATGTTAAGAGGTTCAAGGCTTTGCAGCCAATCCCACTCAACTTCTAGGATCTTTAAGGGAAATCGATGAACTCCTACAGTATATGACTCCATGACAGCTCCATGACAGTGGAGAGAAAAACATCACAAAAGGGACAGCCGAAGCTTTGGAACTTCATCTACCGTTTACAAAGATTTACAATTACTTAAAAAATGTGAAGACCAACAACAAGGACAGTAACACTATCTCTAAAATTGAAGATGAAGAGATGGTAGGAATGACTACGATGAACAAGCTAGATTAAGAATACACTCTGAAGAATTTGCCAGAAAGCCTAATAGAAAATGGCTGTCTTTTTTTGTGTGCCTCACATTAAATGAAGACCTGCAGTGGGAACAGCTGCATGTATCAGTCTCTCCTGACACCCAATTAAATATCCATCCAATTACCTCAGCTCACCACACACACACACACACACACACACACACACACACACACACACACACACACACACACACACACACACACACACACACACACACACACACACACACACACACACACACACACACACACACACAGTCTTGCGCAGCTAACCTTGTGGGGACATACAATTCAGCCCCATTCAAAATCCTATTTTCCTTAATCCCAAACCCTAACCTTAACCCTAACCCTAACCCTAAATTCAACCCAAAAACCTAACCTTAACCCGAACTCAAACTCTAAACCTAACCCTAGCTCCTAACCCTAAACCCAATTCTAACCCTAACACTAATTCTAACCTTAACCTTTAAACCCCTAGAAATAGCATTTGACCTTGTGGGGACTAACAAAGTCCCCCCCCACACTCAAATCTCCTCAGCGTTTAAACCCAAGGATCCAATGAAAATGACATCTTGAAACCAGAGTAGGTGCGTCTTCCAACAAGACATCGAATAAAACTGGAATGAACAAACAGAACGGGGGTTTAGAAACATAGTTCGGCCCTGCGTTGATGTAGGGGAATGTTGGAACATTGCAGGAACACTGCAGTGCAGCAGCAAGCGGAGGCAAGAGTTGGCACAGAAGGTGGAACCCTCCGCCCGACGCATCAGAAGGTCACGAATGGGAGGGTGCAAAACACACTAGGTCGCCTGCCAGCTCTGCTGCCCAGGACCAACAGTTTCCTGCTGACCCACTCCGTCACGGCTCCAGAACTCCAGAGCTTTGAGCTTCGAGAACAGAGGCCACAGCCATGCAACTCACAGCAGGGCAGAACAGTGGAGAGGAGCAGGGAGAGGGGCAGTGATAGTTGGGGGAGGGTGGCAGCTGTTCACCTCAGCCACACGTCAACTCCACTGTCCTCCCTCCCTCCATTGCTCAAAGTTCCCTCAAAGCACTTTAGAAGGTGAGAATTGCCAGCCCCACAACAATTGAAAACAGAGCTGGCGGATCAGCTGTAGCCATCAATCATACTTCAATCAATCACTGTCAACCCCCTCCTCTCCACCAACCACGCGTTGCCCTCCACCCCCAGGCACGCATCCCTCTAGAATGCTGGGTAATGAGGGATGGCACGGGCATCCAGGCATACGATTTATCCTCGTATTTGAGAGGGAAGGGACGCCCTCAGTGTCTGTGTGTGTGTGTGTGTGTGTGTGTGTGTGTGTGTGTGTGTGTGTGTGTGTGTGTGTGTGTGTGTGTGTGTGTGTGCGCGTGTGTGCATGCTTGTGTGCGTGCGTGCACTCCCAAGAGACTCTGCCAGCGTCATTCCGACGGGGAAATAAATCTAATCTGTGTTTAACGAAGGCACATGTCAAGTGCTTAGGAAATGTCACCAAAGACTTGACCATGAAGGAAGGCATTGCTGTATAAATCATTGCTATGAAAAAACATTATAATAGATTGTAACAGACTGGGGTGTTTTGATTTGTGATAGAAGTGATGGAAGCATAAACCTGAATCATAAGGCTACCTACCATGAATGACATATTCAGATATACTGTATTTCTCACGTAGTTATGACAGTGTGCTATCTTTCTGCTTGGTTAGGATAAACAATTTTGCCCATGTGGGGACATGATAGAGTGGAGACACGTCTTCCATATTGGTTTGCAAAAGGGACAATTAAGATGTACTTAAGATGATCCCAACTTTTTGTGTATTTGGAGGTTTTCATGGATTACTGGGTTGTATTCTAAGGAGTGTCACTCTAATTCTAGAGCCTAAGAGAGTTACATCTGAATGTGCACTTGGGGTGAATCTGCATCTTCTAAAATACAGGCAGCGCATATCATCTTATGTCATAAAACGTTGGCGTTAATCTAATTGATAAACAGCAACTGCTGAAAGAGGGCCCGGTGTGGAATTGACGGTCAAGCCTCCTTCTTGAAAATTGTACACAGCGCAAATGGAAATTCCATCAGAAAAGTCTAACCAACGTATGATTTATTGTGTCCCTATGCAGATGCCTAGCTACCAGGTGATGAAAACCGAGGGAGATGGAGGAAACTCAAGTATATCATCTGGGACTTTGATATATTGCTATCGAGATCAGTGAACAGGAAAAGACAGGATTTAATATAGCATCTGCTAACTCAATAACATTATGCTTAAGATTTATTAGACATCATCCGATTTAGCATAAATACATTTGCTCGGTACATTTCCAAGCTGTGGCACATGTAGTCCAAGGTGAATATCGTTCAAGAGTTACAGAAAGGTGTGCTGGTGCTACGACTGTGTGCACTGGGACCAGGTTCAAATGACCTGTTCAATCTTTTCAATTTCAAAGCTGTGCTTGATTGGGCTTGCCTTGCAACGTGGAATAAATGGAATAGTCCTGAACGTGCAAGCCTACTGTCCTGGAACCCCAGGAAGGCTCAAGCAAATGCTTAAAGTATTTGAAAGTTTTCAAATACTGCCATAGCCAAGTGAAATAGGGGTGCTGAGGGTGCTGCAGCACCCCCTGAAGTTAAATAAAAAATTTTTAAATAAGTGGTGCACTGGGGCTTTAATATGCTTGTATTATCGGACCGATATATCCATCTGCAGCATGGCAAAAACTTTTTCCACCCCACTCCCTCCCGCCGTTGAAGAAAAAAAATCGCAGCACCCCACTCTCAAACTACTTCCTGCGGCTATGAATACTGCAGTTTCTGTGAAACATAAGAACATAAACAATGCAACAGACTATAATACCAGCTATTCATTGAATGACTGAACCAACGTTTCACCACAGTGCCCTTGTTGGGTCTCTGTAGTCTCTAAGATTGCACTAGTGTCTACATGAGTAGCTCCAACATTGCCTTTATTTGAGTGTCATCTGTAGCCTGCTAGTTCGGGGGATGATGATGTTCTGCCGTTATACCACTCCCAGTCACCCCCTGTACCATTACTAACATCATTATCAAGGAATGTGTTTTAGTTCCTATCCATTGCCTTTAGTTCCTACCATTGCATTTAGTTCCCTACCCATTGTATTCTCCCACTCTGCTATCACTTGTTGCCAGGACATGGAGCGCTAGCTATCTTTTTAATGAAATGAAATGGAATGGAAATTGATTCCTCTTATCTTTTATATGTTCTCCTTTCCAACCTCTTATTGTTGTCAACTTTTAAAAGGTACACGGGATGAGTTTCAGAGGCACATTTTGATAGCCAGACAATCTTCTCTCCTGGAATCCATTAAGAAGCATATTAAATGTCTTCCGAGCAGTTTGATTTGTAGTTTGAGCGTTATGCGCCGAATGTCGGTCTGAGATCCTTGTGAATTCAAAACCCCAGGAGTGAGGGATTGTTTCAATGTAAATGGGGCATGAAAGCCCTTTATTAACTTTTGTTTGTGGTCTTGTCACGCTTGATTACAATTACCCAGTCACCTCTACTTTGTAGTACGTTGCTCCATGTGGTTTGCAGCGTTGATGTACACCCTGTATACTATGAACAGTCAGACAAACAAAACACATATCACAATCGCCACATAGAACCGTTGACATTTTTTCCTTCCAGGCGAAGTATAATCTGATCACTTCCAATTTCATCCTGGTTTGTTCGTCGATTTGTTGCTAGTCAAGAAAAAAAGAGAGGTGTAGTCTTTCCTCGTACAGAAACGGGAGGCTCCGCGTCAACATGGGATCTATGTGTTGTGACAGGGGGATGACTGTGTGCACAAACACAGGGCTAATTTTTGTGGGGAGGTAACTAAGGCCGGCGTGGTGTTGACACCTCCAGCTGTCTCCGGGGTGGAATAAAGATCTGACACCAGCAGCAGTATAGAGCTACAGACACCAGCTGGGCCTGGAGCCAGAGGAACGAGGAACTGTCTCTCCAGTCTTACCTCCTCCAAACTCTCTCTAGTCTTCTCTGTTATTTTCTCGTCTCCCTCCCTCTTCCCTCCTGTCCTTTCTTCCCATCTGCGTTTCGTTCTCCCTTTTCTCTTACTCCAGTGGTACCTGATCCAAACTCTCTTGACTCTGCTCCGCTATTTTCTCTCCTTCCTCCCTCCTTCTTCCCTCTGCTCCCTTCTCTCCTTCCTCTCTGCTTTTCAGTCTGCCTTCTCCTTCCTTACTCCGACTGTACCTCTTCCAATTCTCCATTTCTCAAGACACACAGACTCTGCCAACTTTACTTCACTCCTCTAACATTGCTATCAGTGATATGGTAGCTCTTTACTCCAGTGATTACTAAATTCCACCATTCTCTTGGCCCATGTGACAGTCTGAGAACTTGACCAGGGAATGAGGAATCATATATAATACCGCTTTCAGTAGCCTAGTGTTATGGAAGTTTGAAGCAGTGATGATAGGACATTTCAGTGGTACGAAACGGAAACTGTGGGAGATATACCTACTACAGATATTATTTGTCTGCGCCCTCTGAACAAATGTTTCCAAGCTATGTTAATTTTGGTTCGCTCAAATGTATCTCCATTTCTTGTTCCTCTGTAGTAGCTAGCTAGAAAGTGCATCATGCCACTAGGATTTAAAATGTCTACGCTCTTAGAAAAAAGGTGCTATCAAGAACCTAAAAGGGTTCTTCGGGTGTCCCCATAGGATAATCCTTTGAAGAACCCTTTTTGGTTCCAGGTAGAACCCTTTTGGTTCCAGGTAGAACCCTTTTGAGTTCCATGTAGAACCCTTAACACATAGGGTTCTGCATGGAACCCAAAATAGTTCTACTTGGAACCAAAAAGGGTTCTCCTATGGGGACAGCCAAAGAACGCTTTCGGAACCCTTTTTTCTAAGGGTGTACACAGTTAGCATACTGTTATGGAAAAGTACAGCATAACTCATGCATACTCTATGCTTTAGCCAAATGCACCATTACAACCTCTTCAGGAATGACTATTCTTTCAGCCTGAACCCACTTTGATACTGAAGAGTAGAGCCAAATTAATATGTTAAAGAAATGTCTTAAGTACTTTGGCCCTTTTGACTCACATATAAAAATATATTTCCAAGTTCCAATTCATGCTTTTGTAAGAAAAAAGGTTCAATGCAGAAGAAAACTCCAACTTAGCTGTGCTTTGTACATTCCCTTCCCGCAGCCGAAAGCTGCCAAAATAAACTGGTGTAACACTGACATGTAACATATCAAATTGGACCAAAAATATCCTGTAACTTTTGCAGCCTGTAAGCAGTGGTGGAAAAAGTACCCGACTGCCATACTTGAGTAAAATAAAAGATACCTTAATAGAAAATGACTCAAGTAAACGTGAAAGTCACCGAGTAAAATACTACTTGAGTAAAAGTCTAAAAGTATTGGATTTTAAATATACTTAAGTACCAAAAGTAAATGCAATTTAAAAAGTTACAGCAAAAGTATAAATCGGTTCAAATTCCTTATTAGGCAAACCAGACTACACAATTTTCATTTTTTATTTTTATTTTACAGATATTCATGGGCACACTCCAAAACTCAGATATAATTTACAAATTAAACATTTGTGTTTAGTGAATCCGCCAGATCGGAGGCAGTAGGGATGACCAGGGTTGTTCTCCTTATAAGTGCGTGAATTGGACCATTTTCCTGTCCTGTTAAGCATTCAAAATCTCACAAGTACTTTTGGGTGTCAATGAAAATGTATGGAGTAAAAAGTACATAATTTTCTTTAGGAATGTAGTGAAGTAAAAGTAAAAGTTGTCAAAAATATAAATAGTAAAGTAAAGTACAGATACCCCAAAAAGCGACTTATGTAGTACTTTACTTAACTACTTCACACAGATGGCGGTTACCAACAAAAAGAGCAACTGTTTGAAATTGAAGAAGAACTGTCAATCAGAAGCATTCACTCACAAATAATGCTAAGCGTTTTCAAAAGTGTAGTGGAGGCACTTCACGCAGAGAGATGTAGCCGTGTTTAAACTTGAGATGTCTGTAATTTTTGCCTTGAAACTGTGCGTTGCAAACCAGCACTCTCACCACGTGAAATTAGCCTTTGTGTCTTGCCAGGGAACATTCACGTTCCGGCAAAGAAAATGGTGTCACTACTGTAGTTTAGCTCCACTGTTTGATTATAACCAAAAAACTGAACACAGCTATACTGCATGTGAGAAATCATGCAGACAGAAGGAAAATACTGTATGGGCAATTGTTCAGCCACACAGGTACACAATTCAAGACAATAACAGCATGTTTGTTACCTATATAGCTTACTTTAAGCACCAATGTCCCAGGAAATACATGATCAGCCATATAGTTCATGGCCCTAGTTTATACAGCTAAAACCACAAAAAGATAAAGATGAAGATAAAAAAGAAACACATTTCACAGTTAAAAGGGTGTCATAGGTTTTCCTACTGCACAAGCATCACATGGCATGATATCACATGAGTAAATATTCAAGCAGAGACTTTCACAGTGATTTGGCCCATAGCATGGGGCCAGTCAATTTACTGCAGTGCCAAGACCCACAACTATAAAAGATAATTGTTATTTTAAGAATTTTCATTGAGAGAATCACTAGCCCAGTTTTGCTGGAATATAAATTAGCCCAGAAAAGTCTAGATGTGCAAGGAAAAGGGCAACATTTGCATTTACTCTTAACTGATGCACCAAATAGTCCAATTAATTAGTCGTCTTTGGTGTGGTCACTGAAACCACATACAAGAAACATCCGATTTACTGACAGAGCTTTCGACACCAGGAATTTCCCCTCAGCTCTGTCTGTCTCTTACTTTACTCTCCCGTTCTCCCCCCTTTACTCCCTGACAGGATAAGTTACACATATAAAGACTGTATCAATGTAATGGTAAAAGTCAAACAACTTCAATTGAGGGGGTACTTTTACTTTTCTTGCTATAAAATGAAGGGGGAAAGGATTGCCTTCAGATGTCATTTGGAGGGAAAATGCAGATGCTGTGGTAAACGATTGCAGACGAAAAGAACGAGTAAGAGAGAGAAAAAGGAAAATAATGATAACAGACTGACGCGGTTCACAGCCAAATTTTTGTGGTCACTCGGCAGAATTACAGAAGCAAGAAATTTACAGTTTTTCAGCTCTTTTCTTTTCCCTGGTCTTACACTCTTTTTCAGGGCCCCCATATCCTCCTCTATCGCTGGTAGAGAACTCTGTGTTATGGTATAAATGGGGAATAACGTAGGTGGAATTTCTTGCTGCTCTGATTTAATTCGAGTTGGATGCTTTGTCGTCGGGATTTAGGCTGTGTTTGTCTTCCGAGGTGATGATCGCATCGTAACCCTACCAATATCCCAGCATGCTGTTGGGCTTTCTAGGAACAGAGGGATGCTTTCCCAACATGGTCAGTTCAAGCCCCTGCGGCCGTGCCACCATGCACCTCCCTCTATGGCACCCTCTAGCCATAAAGTCACTACCTCGTTGACAATGGATGGAAAATTGTGTCAAATAATTTCAGAACCTTTTGACCTGCTTTGGTTTTATGTGCATTAGGGAAATTATTCTTTGATTTAAACCTCTTGGTGACAAGAAAGATGGGCCCGTGGGCAAACGTGGGTAACCGATGGAGCGGGTTGCCTCTTCAGCTGCCTCCTAGCCCAGTGAGAGAGCAGCCCTGAGAGGTAGACACCAAATACAGAAGGCTATTTCTCACCAGGGGTGGGTGGATAACTACTAAGTAAAATAATGTACAGAAGGGTAACAATATGGTAACGACACATGCAAAGTTATGACATGCATTCATTCAGCATTTATTGTCTTATAAGGAAACTGTGCTTTTGGAAGTACCATGATTTAACATGTTAAAATAGACTTGTCTGTTCATTCACCTGTGAATGAATAATAGACTAACCTGTTTCTTTATGTCCTAGTTTTCCTGTCATTATTACTCATGGCTAACTGTTCATTTACATCTGCGGCGAGAGAGAGAGAGACAGAGACGACATGATGAGACTGAGGTATACGGCTGTTGGCAATATGGACCTGGCTGGAGGAGCATCGAGACGAAAATAATAAATATAGTAAAGATTTGGCAACATGGACTTTAGACACAACAAAGTCTACAGTTCACTGGAGCTAAATCAGGAAAAACTTGGAGAAATACTCCAACGTAACCCAACCAACTCGTCCACAAACGAAAACTCAAAACACATGGGTGGGGCACTTGCTGAAATTCCTTATGAAGATTTCAATTTCATTATTCATTAAAAGCACCATCTGTGGCTGAATACAACTTAGTAAAAAAAAAAATATGTAAAAAAAACACTTAAAGCGCAAATGGAGTCTAGACTGGAAGCTACTGTAACAAAGATGGTGCCATTTGTTTTGAAGGGTGTCTGCACTCTTTCTAGAGTCTTTTGTTCTCAGCTGGGTTTGTGTTCTTTGGAGAGCGGCCCAACAACCAGATGTTTCTCTTTGAGCCACTGAAACTGATACTATTTTTCAAACCCACTCCGACTGCTCCACTCAACACCCACATAATGCTTCATTTTTATAAGTGGAATCAATATGGTCTTTGAGGTAATATTCTCCGGCATAATTTAGTTGGTGCTAGAATGGCATCTTTAAACTTGCTGAAAATTATATTTCCAAAGTAAAGCTATACGTGGGAGGATTTGGTTTCCGATAGGGAAAAATGCAACAACAAAAAAACGATCAATATGATTGTGAAACAAACAACATATCATTAATTCCTGTGCTTTGTTTGGCAAGCAAACACAAAAACACATTTCTCATTTGGGGCAGGATTTTCCCCCTTTCCGTTCTCATATTGCCTTGTGCCTTGGTGTTTTCCTCCTCTGCAATAGTAAATTAGTGCTGGGGCTAGAGGAGGTTTGCTCAGGGAGTATAGTGATTCACTGACCTTGGTAATTAGAAGAGAAAGGCTGCTCATGGACAGGGCTGAACTTTACCACATTGTATTTACACAATTAACAGTTGGAAATAAGTAACAAGTTCCACAGTGATGCACAGAGATAGCAAAGATCAATACTCAATGAAAAAGAGGTGCATCAAAGACAAAAATAATAATATACTACTTGATTAGTTTGGATCGTTAAACTTCAGGAACTTCCTACTTTCGCTATTCAATGCTCTCATGGTATGTTTGCATCCTTTCAACACTGGATGAATTTATAGATGCTACTGCGAAGTAAATCTCACTGAAATAAAGTGTGCCCAGGCTCTATAAATATCGTCACAGCCAAAAATACCTCTGCCCTTCCAGGAAGTCTTTTCACTCGTTAAATCACCAAGAGCATTGGACCAAACTACCAGGATGGAGTGCACTACACAGCTTTTCTCTCTATACAGTTGATCCTATGACACAATATCCCAGTGCACACAAGACAAAAGTGTAATTCGTCACAACAGATGCCAGCCTCCCTCCCTCCCTCCCTCCTGAAAAAACTAAAATGCCAACAGTGACACATTTACCTCATGGGGACCATTTGAATTGTCGCTATAGCTCACAAAAAAATATGTGCCATTGATATACCTGAGACAGTCTTGAACAAGTGGCTCCTATTTGCTTGTTGATCAGGCAAGGTTTAATTTCCTTATCTGTACCTGTCATGAGATGGTCCCAGGGCCATTAAAACATACCAGATCCCTGAGAGAAATAAAGTGATGGCTTTTTTAGTAGGTCAATCCATATATGTTTCACAATAAATAAAGGAGGCCTTTGTTTGAATATTTTCCAGAATTATCTCTGCTACAAATTGATGAACGTCTCTGATTTCAGCCCTGTTCCAACATACACATCATACATTTCTTTCAGGCATAGCTTCTTTGCAGAGGGGGCATTACCGTTGTTAAGAAAACAAGCAACATGCATGGGGTGAGATGGATCACATCATGCACGTTCCTGATTGTTTTGGTTGGTTGAACTGACCGTAGTATTTTCATAGGGATGCTTTCAGACTTTAAATTTAGCTCCCTGTCGTAATCCCCGGCATTGTTCTGTTAGTTGGGAACTATGTCAGACACGTCGCTGGATATAGGACGGCCAGGCTAGAACATAGAGGGAAGAACTCGGGGAGTCAAGTGCAGTCCAAGTTCGCCTCGCGCCACTGTGTCAACGACCAGACGTGAAGATGACTCACCACACAACTGGAATCGCAGGGGGTCAGCGGTCAGGGTATCGGGTGTCTCTTGAGGGCAACAATAACCAATCAATGTTAAGAAAACAGACCAGAGAACAACTTAGACTAGCACAGGAGGGGGATCACATGTATGCAGTGTTCAGTTTCTTGACTTTGGAAGTGGTCGAGAACAACTTGCACATTGTTGTTTAAGCTCTTGAGATCTATTAATGTGGCTACACAGTACAATTTGTCAGTATTTCCCAATTTCCTCGGCTGTTGTTTTACCTTTGAGTGACGGAGAATCCCTTAACGTGATGCGGATACAAGGCAGCATGTTGAAGCGCTCTCTCTCCCTCTCTTTCTCTCTCGCTCTGTCTCTCGATCAATGTCGAAGTTTGTCAAAAGCTTATTTTAGAAGTGTGATGTACACAAATATCTGTGTTGTTTATGGTACACAGGAACTTACACTTAAACTGTGATCACAATGTATTGTTTTTGACATGGTCACATGGTCTCTTGTTTTTACTATGGTTTCCCAACAAGGGTTAAATTACATGTGTTGTCAGACATGTTGATAGCCGCTTGTAAAATCGACACACGCTCGCAAGAGGTGTGCTCATACTGACATTCCCCATTTTGTTTGTCAGTCAAAAGGGGTGCGTGGCGGTCGAGGAAATTAATTAACTCTGCAACACGGTATCAAAGGGGGAAACCCAATATCTATGCAGGCTACAGTGGAGAAACCCACCTGTTTAGGCAGGGAAGAGGGAAGGGGGGTGGTGGGGTACTCCATCCATAATGCCCATAATGTGCTTGACGGGGTTTCCATATAACCCACTCCTCCCACACCTTCCAGACCAAAGAATCACAGGTGGGTTCGAAATGGCTGTCCTAACGCTACACCGGAACGACAGGTGGGCAAGTGCTTTTTATTTTTTACGATGTCTGCCCTCTCCGTCTGTAACATTTGGGAAACGCAACACGAGACGTCAGAAATGCCAGCTGTAAAGAAGGAGGTGGACAGAGGCGGACTAGGGGGAACTGTACACCTGGATTGTTAAGTTTATGGTTCTGGTCATAGTTACGTGATGTGGTTAGACCATTACTAGAGAACCGAGAAAAGCTATTGTTTTGAATGAAGTGTGAGACGTGATATGTTGGTTTGTTTAAAGTGATCTGTAAAGAACAAGTGAAATTAGACTAGCGATATTGTAGTTATCATGGGTATGCTGTACGTAGACTGAGCATAAGTTCCTCAGCCCTTCATCACTCTGTGTAATAGATATAGATTATGTATCCAGTGTGGTTAAGTCCAACAGCAGCCCCGTCACTTTGTTTGGAACAGAGCAGGCAATCGTTGGTTCTCCGTTCCTGTCTCATCCACCACTGTTCGACCTATACCGTACAAACCCAGTAGTCTAATAGTAATCGGTAATTGGATAAATATGTGAAAAGGCCAACTCAATCACCAAAGAAAAGGCAGTCCCCGTGCATAACTGCAGCAACAGAGATATGCACTGTGGGAACGCATTCATTCTGCACTGTACTATATATGTTAGCTGTCAGTCGAACTGCGCAAAAGTTCAACAGAAACTCAACTTTGGACATTCATTCTGGGTGGTTAAGGGTTAAGGTTTAAGATAGGGTAAAGAGTACAAATAAAACGTTTAAAGGGGTGCATAACACTGGGATTGAACCTGTGGTCCTCATAGCTGTAGCTTGCTGTTGAAGGCTTTCCTCTTACCCCATTCACAATGCCCTAGCAAGCACTGAGCCTACGAGATATTAATAGGCACTCGCATTGCCCCTAGTGGACGGTAGGAAACTTGCAATGGAAATAATAATGACACCTGGGCATCGTAATCTGGTGCCTGCAGTTATGCACCCAGGAATCATATTCCGTACGAGGACGGCCTGGAAATGGCTCTGCCAAAAGAAGGTATTTTCTACACTAAGCCCTGAGCCAGTCTTCAAAGTCTACTGTGCCTAAATTAGACTTGATTTAAAATAGGGTTCAGCAAGTAGAAGTCAGGTCAAAGTAATGATTCATGACAGTGAAAGTGATAGAAACCAGACATCACCGACAGAGAAGTTGATGAAAGCCCAAAAATGATCATGTCATCATTACTAACATGCAGTAAAACGATATTAGCCAGTATTCTTGGAATGAATGGAATCTCTCCCTTAAAAACAATTGCTGTAGACGGTACTTAGTCATTTAACTGAGGTTTTCTCAAGTTCCGACAACTGTGTTGAATCGTACTCAAGTTCCCTTATTAATGCAAACCATAGGACTGCTCAAGCAAGGGTAGAGTAAAATGTAGAAGCCTAGTAAGTGGTAGCTGCAGTATTTGTCAGCTAAAGGGTTGATACTTTACGCCATGGCCTCAAGACATGTGCAGGCAGCCAAAAGGCAGAAGGTACTGAACGCTTAAGTGAACAGCCAAAGCCAGGTAAAGCCCCATCCAAACCACTTGGAAAATATCACTTGTGAATTTCCACTCCCAAGTTGGGGAAAGTCCAACTGACCAGGGAACGAAGCATCTCCAAACCACCCTTAGGTTGCTTACTACTTGACTTTAAGTCTGGTGTATTTACAAGACAACATAATATTAAAATTATGGCAATACAAATTACATAATAAAGACAACATTTATATTGTAGCTAGGTGTTTATATTTCAAATGGGTCCTACCTTTTCATCATAGAAGTTTTTTCTGGTATATGGAATGCACAAAAACCAAAGCATGAAGATTCATTTTTTTAACTTAAAATAATGTGCACAAGCATTTTTGAGAGCAAGTTGACTTTTAGTATGTATATTTTATATTCATTCCATTTGAGGCTCATAATTGAGGAATCCTTTCTCAAAATGGGTCACCATAGATTTCCCATTACATTTCAAAACGTTTCCACAGCACCTCATTTTCTGTCCCATTGAACTACGGACAAATGTTACATGTTCATCATACACAACCCTATATGTTAACTAAATTACCATACAGAAGTGATAATTATTCTCGCTGCTCAAGGGGCCAACATATAGTTAGATCAAAGTTAAGCTCCATCTCAAGTGGAATCTGTTACCGTCCCGTCAATCTTTAGCTCTCCTTACTAACTATCTGCTATTCTGGACTTGACTGGAGATTTACACCTTTTCCATCATGGAACAGAGTAGAAGAAGATTTGGCAATGGCTAAACATCCGTCTTTTTATTTAGAAGCTTTAAATCCTCTCTGTTGGCTAACTGGATGTGCATCCTCTATTTCTGGAGAAGAGGAGTGATGGGCTTCTAAAGAGTGTACAGCTTGTTTCACTCTTGATCAGGACCTATTAATAAAGGTCCCCAGGGTGTGTGTGTATGTGTGTAGAGATAGTGTGTGTATGTGTATTGTCTGTAAGTGAAACTGTGTGTGTGTGTCTGTGTGTAGCATGTAGGAGAGGGCTGGTTAGACACGCACAGGGCAGCACAGGGGACAGACAGCTGGTGGGGTTCAGGATTCTGAAGGTTATGAGCACAGTGCCCCAACACACACACACACACACACACACACACACACACACACACACACACACACACACACACACACACACACACACACACACACACACACACACACACACACACACACACACACACACACACACACACACACACACACACATACGTCTGCCAACATACACACTTGTGCACACATATACACACGCATACAAACATGTTAGGAATAGAGAGTTTCGTAACAGGCACACACACACGCCACGGCCTCTCGCCTAGACAGGTGGGCTGTGGTTCTGGTTTCACCACTGCCTTTTTTCAATACAAACTCACTCCGCAAGAGGAAGGGTACACTCAAAACGCAAGCAATTCCTGCAAGAACTCCTCTAGAGTGTGGACCTGCAAGAGGCCGACCCATCTGTCCGTCAACAGGCTCTCACTCTCTCCCATTCTCGCTGCCCTTTTGGTCCCCACCTCCCCTCCTTCTCTTCTCTCTTTTTCCCTCCCTCCCTTCGTCTCCCTCCCTATCGCGCCAGCTGTGGTCTAGTACAAAAACTGATTTTCGGAGTGTTAACCATGATGTTCTTCCTACCCGGCAGCCGGATTTCATTTGCAGAGCACAGGGGGGCAATATCTAGGGTAATTCCCGGGTTTAGTGTCACTGATCTTCTCACAGCTCACCTCGGGAGAGAAATTAAAGCCCAGATAAGGCCCCATCTCTGCTTCCAGCTCTGTCTTCCCTAGGCTCACCAGGACCATTCCTCACAGAACTGTACTATCAGGGCTGTCTGAGATGACACCATGGTCCTCCTGTCCTACTGCATGTCCACCTTCCACTGGCATTTTAATAGGTCAGATCTAATCTCTGATTTATACAATTTACATACATACACATACATACGTTGAGTGACTGACCAGATGATTACAGGTGAAAGGTATGATGCCTTATTGATGTCAGTTGTTAAATACACCTCGATCAGTGTAGATGAAGGCGAGGATACCAGTTAAAGAAGGATTTTTAAGCTTTAAGACAATTGAGACATGGATTACGTATGTGTGCCATTCAGAGTGTGAATTGGCAAGACAAAACATTTAAGTGCCTTTGAATGGGGTATAGTAGTAGGTGCCATGAGCATCATGAACTGCAGCGCTGCTGGATTTTACACGCTCATCAGTTTCCTGTGTGTATCAAGAATGGTCCACCACCCAAAGGACATCCAGCCAATTTGACACATCTGTGGGAAGCATTGGAGTCAACATGGGCCAGCATCCCTGTGGAACATTTTCAACACCTTATAGATTCCATGCCCCGATGAATTGAGGCTGTTCTGAGGGCAAAAGTGGGTGCAACTCAATATTAGGAAGGTGTTCCTAATGTTTTGTACACTCAGTGTACACTTCACATACAAATTCTACACTTTACAATTGCATTCACAAACACCTGAAATTATGACATTAAGGCAATAAAAGCAAGGTTTAGGACATACTAATGGAATATTTGATCTCAAAGTGTCCTTACCAGATCACATAATAATGTAATCACTGACTAAATATCATTGTGTCATGTTTGATTTTAGTTCTCATGATGATGTACAGTATGTGTCCTTTAGCTAATGACACACAAATGTTAGGTAACATTTTTTAAGTGCAAAACGCATTGAATTTAACGTATTGCGATGACTTGGGCATTTAGATTGAGGTGATGGCTACTTCCATGTGGATTGCAATGTCTTGTTCGTTGGGTAAAGGCCATGCAGGGAAAGCAATAAGAGAGACTCCAATGATTTTAATTTCAGAAATAAACTCCAATGATTTTAGTAGTACTTCTCCCCCTTTCAAGCAGCAAACGACTTGCCTGGTATTTAATGAAAACCTTGTCAACTAGCCTTTTTAGGACTCCGGTAAATGTCATCTAGTGAAAATGTGACTTCATAAGAATCCTAATTTAATTTAAAAGCTGTTAAAATCGACAGCATCCGCTTCAAAGGGCGGTAGAGGACATATTACTCCTGATTGTAGCAATGTGATGAAACATGAATGAAATGTCAGAAGATGTGTTAATTTTCAAAATTCAATCAAAATGTGGCAGAGCGGCACACTTTGAATATTGAACTGAATATTAAAATGAGACAAGGGCGTCATTTTGGAAAAAAAATGCTTTTTCACCAGTACAGGCGCATCCTAGTTTAAGGTTGGGGGTTCTGCCAATGACATTGGTTGTCATCGCTCAAGTAGTGTGTCTGAGCCTTGTGGTGGGAGCAATTAAAACAGGAGGACTTGTTAACCATGTGCTTTGGCTTAACACAGTGGAAGTGGAAATACAAGTTACAGAATAGGACACAGAATAGGGCACAGTCGTGTGCTTTATGGCGTTCTCTAAACGATACAGGTGGCCAAGCGAAAACACACATGCTCATACCCACACACACACACACACACACACACACACACACACACACACACACACACACACACACACACACACACACACACACACACACACACACACACACACACACACCACACCACACACACTTAAATCCTTATATAGTAAATCCTTCCAACCGATTAAGGCTTCCACCTCTACCTAATTGTTTAGTACACATTATCATCACTTCTTCTCATACTAATCTCAATATTTTTCCATCTGGCACAAAGTATGCCTGTTGGTTGGATTGACATTTTAAAGCCAAGAGCCTCAATGTGTTTTCAGTTGGAAGGAGATATGAGGTCCCATTATGTGACATGCTTCCCTTTGAAATCATGTGCCAGCCTGAGGAAAACATAAGAAAATATTTGCCACCAAGCACGTTCAAATTCCCTCTTGAGAAAGCCACAGCTTCACATGAGAAGCATTACTGGGAGGGAGGCCTCTGAAAAACATGTTTTTTGAATTAAAATATTATGAGCTCGTTCAAACCAGATCAATTCTCTAATTGGCTCTTTCACAACATTTGCATATTGTTAGATGGAAGAGGTTGATTGGTTGTGGTGTCTTGAGATTGAGGTTGCTCGGTGGGAGACGGGTGGTAGAAAACGCACGCACGAACACACACACACACACACACACACACACACACACACACACACACACACACACACACACACACACACACACACACACACACACACACACACACACACACAGTGTATGGTGGAAAGCTGCTGAGGAAAGCAGCCTCACTAGGAGAACAGAGGAGACTGTTTCGACACATGAGGCAAAACAAACAGTCTGACTTCTAAGCTTTGGCATGCAGGGTGACTGGGACCTCGGTTTCTCAGCTTTCCTACAAGATGCCTTTAGTCTTGTTTTTTACTCTGTTTTTCTCCTCTTTCTCTGTGTATGTGTTTCATTAATCCCTAGAGAGGGGATGAGAGAGGGAAAGAGAGAGATAAAGAGATGTGGCTGTAATTCATTCAGTAGGCCTCATACATTTTTTGTAAATCATTTGTACGATCAAACACACTGACACACACGCACTCACAGGCACACGCATACACAAGCACACATACACAGACAGGCACGCACACACACACGCACGCATGCACACACAAACACACACACACAGAGAGAGAGAGAGAAGTGCATTCTCAACAGCCCACCTTTACAATACAGAGCACAGCTCTGAATCATAAAGAGACAAAAATAACTCGATATTTTCACCACACAATACAAGAGTCCTCACTTTTGCTGTCAATTCGCGATTACACAGACACTGACGGCACCCAAGGACCACTCAACGTATTCCTCCTGTCTTTTCCCCCTTTTGAACCACTGCCATGTTAAGGAAACCCAATCTATTGTTTGAAGTGAACAGACAGATTGCCTTCTCGAGATTGTCAAATACTTTATGCAAACAGTGTTGTGTTTTGTTGAACCTGTCCTAGGTGTGACTTAATAAAGATGAAAACTCTAAAGTGCTGGTTCCCCCTCACCAGGGGACCGAATGAGAACCACATGCACAAATACAGCGCAGTGCTCAGCATGAGTGTGTGTGTGAGAGAAAACAGTAATCACATAGGTTTCCTGTGAAAAACAATAACATTTGTTTTAAACCGATGGCATTCTTCTCAGGGAGACTCAGTAGCTCCCATGGTAATACATCCCAGACTTCCTGAGTACTGGGAACTAGCTAGCTTCATTGACTACTTCTAGGGCCAGTGGGAGGTCAGATTGAGAAGCTATAAGATACAATTTGTGAACATTTCTTCAACCACAGAATAATTACCAAATTCACAATAGACTGTACTCATGGCCAAAGTATACACACACAGTAATATTGGAGGACAGCAATGTGGTAATGATCTATGAAAGACAATTTCTGTCAGCATAGAGTTGTTATCTCAGATGTAGCATTAGCAACAAGTACACCGTACAGAAAGCTCTTAGACTTTAGAAATGTCTCTCCTTGACATTGTGCTCAGTTGCTGTATATAGGCCGATGTACGTACATGAAAAACCCACCATTTTGAAAGACAGATCATTTCACAACATTCTTCCCTCTATATAACAAATGATGCCATGCGCACCCCACGTGGCTCAGCTTAACCGCGATCAAGTGAAAGCTAGCAGGGAGCTCCCAGCGTGTCTGGTTCCCTAATGTACAGGGGCACTGGGGCAATGATATATCACACTGTTTTCATCACAAACCCATCAGGCTCTGCTTGCCTCAACTTTGGGGTTTCTGACCTAAGAGCTTCCCCCCTGTCGGGGTGATTTTACTTGGACAAATTTCTCCTCCTACCCGGGGTCTCTTCACTGCAAGGGGAGCCATGGCAGACACTCATCTGCCTCCCATTACACTTCCCAAATTGAGAGCATACATGGATGACGTGTTAATGGATAAAAATGCAGCGCAGGGACATTTAGTGTCGGACTGTTAAAGAGCAACTCCCCCCTAGCCCTTCAAACTGCTGGGGCAGACAAAGCTCCATGCTTAACCTTGCTACAATGCTACTAGCCACCTTATTGTTATTCTTCACATCTCGGTAAATGGTATTATCAGTGGTTGTTATGTCACGGGACTAGCAGACTAGACGTACACATTTACATGTCAGTCATATATTGGAAAGCGTTAGTTCAATTGACATAACTTGATAAATTCAAGTTTTCCTTGCACCTTTTTTGATGATGGTACTAAACCCTGTCCCACTAATGCCACTATTTTCACTCATTACAAATATGACACCAGATGGCAGAGTTAGTGATAAGGTATTGGAACCTACGTCTGTTTTAACATTGACCCTATTTGCTAACCCCGGCCCTTGTCTTAAAATTAGTAGCATTTCAGTCCCATGTTACTTTACAGTATCTCTGAAACCTCCAATCACCAGATTAGATCAGATTAGTTATCGGAAACAAGCGGAGGTGGGTTACCTTTCGCTAGCTGTCAGTGGTGGCGAGTGCAGCGTGCAGTCAGTCAGTGTGGGCGAGTGTCTCTCACGGCAACAGAGAATACAAGTTGTTTGATACTGTTGACTAGCATGATGGGTGCCACTGTAATCCCACAGAGGATCATTCATGACCTCAACACTTAAATATAGAAGCACAGACACAAAACTCCTGCTATTCTGGAGGACGACGGGCAGACAGGCCTTCCAAAGCAGAGTGCTACTTCTTATTCTTCAATTTGAGCACAGATTTTTTGTTGAGTGGTCATCTACTGAATGAGTCTTGGACATTATCATTTAAACTGTTTTAAAAAGTAGGCCTACAGCACCATGAACAAATTTGAACATATACAGTAGGGGAGCGTGGGGTATCTTGATACATTTTTTACCTTTAGCATCACTATGTCAAGGGAAATATAGTATTCTTTCTGACAAAGATATCAACATATATTTCAGGATGTTGTGTATCCCTGGAAATATTCATAATTCATGTAAACATAAAAGTTTTGAAAACATAGCTTGTCACAAAAAAGTGGTCTCTTGGCACAACTTACCCCGGGTATGGGGTAAATTGAGCATAGGGACAGGGTAAGTTGAGCTGCCTTGGGGTAAGTGGGTGATGGTGTTCTGTAACAATGGGTGATGGTGCTGGTAGGTCAAATTCATGGAATGGGGGTGTGGTATAGGTAAGGCTTTATTTAGGGGTCTGTAATAAATAATTTATTTACAAACAGTTTGCTCACCATTTATTAATCATTACTCACCCATTAGTAAATCTTAGTTAGCTAGTTATTCATAAATGTATATATATTTCCTTAAATATCCTGTGTTGTGTGTTTATTATTTTACCAGGTACTACTGGAATGTCTACTAATGCCATGACCATCTTTTTGTGAGAAATAGTATGCATATTATACATAAAACTGACAAAATGTCATCATTTGTATGGGATTTGGTGGCCATTGGCTCAACTTACACCAAGGCACTTTCATACTAAGTATAGGACCTAATATTGTAGCTTATAGAGACCCCAACTGATGTATAAAGCAATCTTAATATGATCTACTTTGGTTGGTCCGGTGTGGCTAGGTTGGTAAAGCATGGCACTTGCAATGTCAAGGTTGTGGGATCAATTCCCATGGGGGACCAGTATGATTTTTTTTTTTGTAGCCACTCACTACTGTAAGTTGATCTGGATAAGAGTGTATGCTAAATGTTTATTTACAAGCATTATGTAGCCTATATAACAATATATTCATTTGACTTTGTGAAAATAGTTTTATGGACCTAACTTGCTTAGCACTTTTCCCATGTGGTTTCTTCCTTCAGACACCATGAAATTATTACCTCTTCCTAAATATTTGGTCACATGATTTATTTTGTGTACGATTTCGCTAGAAACAATGTGTGGCTCAACTAACCCCTTGGCTACGGTCCAAACTCTTAAAAGACACACCCTTGTCCACTTACCCTCGCCTTATGCCCTTGGGGAATCCCCGTCGCCATCTTGGAGGGTGGTCCAAATGATTAGCCAAGCAAGCGAAGTTTGCAACTTAAGCCCCTCAGCCCTCGTTTTTAGATGGCTTTGCGAGTATACAATTATGCTCACTCCGGGGCCTGAAACTCCCCATAATTCAATTTGTGACGATTGTACATCCGCTAAGAAAAGTTAGCGAAAACTTAAAAACAACATCAATGGAGAAGTCAACATGCAAGTGTAAGTAAAAATGAATGCAAATAAGTTCGAAATTTTCCTACGACATAAGAAGTAAATATGTTATTGTTTGGTTATCTCTTGGAAATTGTAGAAATAAAACATTTTCCTTCTTCAGAAGTTCCAGCTAGGCAGGCTAACGTTAGTTAGCTAATTAATTTGCTAGCTATAATACAGTAGACATATATTAATAATTATATATTTCATATAGAGTTGAAGTCGGAAGTTTACATACACCTTAGCCAAATACATTTAAACTCAGTTTTTCACAATTCCTGACATTTAATCCTAGTAAAAATTCCCTGTCTTAGGTCAGTTAGGATCACCACTTTATTTTAAGTATGTAAAATGTCAGAATAATAGTAAAAAAAATGATTTATTTCAGCTTGTATTTCTTTCATCACATTCCCAGTGGATCAGAAGTTTACATACACTCAATTACTATTTGATAGCATTGCCTTTAAATTGATTAACTTGGGTCAAACGTTTTGGGAGGCTTACACAAGCTTCCCATAATAAGTTGGGTGAATTTTGGCCCATTCCTCCTGACAGAGCTGGTGTAACTGAATCAGGTTTGTAGGCCTCCTTGCTCGCAATAGCTTTTCAGTTCTGCCCACAAATTTTCTATGGGATTGACGTCAGGGCTTGTGTTGGCCACTCCAATACCTTGACTTTGTTGTCCTTAAGCCATTTCGCCACAACTTTGGAAGTATGCTTGGGGTGATTGTCCAATTTGGAAGACCCATTTGCGACCAAGATTTATCTTCCTGACTGATGTCTTGAGATGTTGCTTCAATATATCTACATAATTTTCCTCACTCATAATGCATTCTATTTTGTGAAATGCACCAGTCCCTCCTGCAGCAAAGCACCCCCACAACATGATGCTGCCACCCCCGTGTTTCATGGTTGGGATGGTGTTCTTCGGCTTGCAAGCCTCCCCCTTTTTCCTCCTAACATAACAATGGTCATTATGGCTAAACATTTCTATTTTTGTTTCATCAGACCAGAGGACATTTCTCCAAAAAGTACGATCTTTGTCCCCATGTGCAGTTGCAAACCGTAGTCTGGCTATTGTATGGTGGTTTTGGAGCAGTGGCTTCTTCCTTGCTGAGCAGCCTTTCAGGTTATGTCAATATAGGACTCGTTTTACTGTGGATATAGATACTTTTGTACCTGTTTCCTCCAGCATCTGCACAAGGTCCTTTGCTGTTGTTCTGGGATTGATTTGCACTTTTCGCACCAAAGTACGTTCATCTCTAGGAGACACAATGCGTCTCCTTCCTGAGCGGTATGACGGCTTCGTGGTCCCATGTAGTTTATACTTGTGTACTATTGTTTGTACAGATGAACGTGGTACCTTCAGGCGTTTGGAAATTTCTCCCAAGGATGAACCAGACTTGTGGAGGTCTGCAATTTGTTTCTGAGGTCTTGGCTGATTTCTTTTGATTTTCCCATGACGTCAAGCAAAGAGGCACTGAGTTTGAAGGTAGGGCTTGAAAAGCATCCACAGGTGCACTTCCAATTGACTCAAACAGTGTAAATTAGCCTATCAGAAGCTTCTAAAGCCATGACATAATTTTCTGGAATTTCTAAACTGTTTAAAGGCACAGTCAACTTAGTGTATGTAAACTTCTGAGCCACTGGAATTGTGATACAGTGAATTATAAGTGAAATAATCTGTCTGTAAACAATTGTTGTAAAAATTACTTGTGTCATGCACAAAGTAGATGTCCTAACCGACTTGCCAAAACTATAGTTTGTTAACAAGAAATTTGTAGAGTGGTTGAAAAACAAGTTTTAATGACTCCAACCTAAGTGTATATAATCTTCTGACTCCAACTGTAAGTAGACATACACTCATAATTGACTGAAGCGTATATAAAATACGCACAAGCTACCGGTGGCTGAAAACACAATCATCGAAGGATGAACAAGTGACAAATTTCCGGCCATGGGTGGTCCATTTAAAAATCATTCCTTCCTCCCATGCCCTTCAAGTATATACTCGTCAGACATCTTGATACATCATCAGAAGTGTCCACTTAATTTGAGGACTGAGTGGATAGGGTGTGTCTTGGACCGCAGCCCTTGGCTCAACTTAGCCCACTCTCCCTTGTATACATGTTAATTTTCTATATAAAATACTTGGATTTTGTGATTTAGTTTTAAGGTGTTTCACTGTAGAGTGCACACCTGTGAAGATGAAATTACTGACACTAGGACATTGTCCTAAACATTGATTTTTGCAATATAACCAAACTACAACAGAAATACCTATCAGAAAAGGCATTATCAATAAGCAATTATTTACCCTCAGCTGTAGAGGGACCCCAGTCATATGAGTCTGGCCAGGTCATATGAGTGAGTAATGGATTTCTGACCATTAATTAATGCTCTCATCCATTTATTATTATTGCAATTTTTACAGAGGACTGCAATTACGGCCCTTGATCCGTCTTTATTACAACTGGAAATCTACCCCCCCCCCAAACCCCCCACCACCAAACGACAGGGAAAAGTTGAGGAAAAGGCATGGGTGCATTGTGTAGGCCTAAAGGGACCGAGTGGTAAGCCCCACTGACACATCACATCATCCAGTCTAACCAAAGAAAGATGTGCACCGCTAAACCTGCCAAGGCTTACTTTGATGCTGAAAAGTAAAAGTCTTCTGGATGGAGCATGATACCACCGAATGCAATTAGGGGCGATATAGACAAATGTAACATATTTTGTCTTCTTTACACATCCTTTAACAACTGCTGTGTCAAAATGCTTGACTGTTGCCAAGAGAAAACATTTGAATATGTACCACATTTTCTCACACTTGTGCAGAAGATGAAGTTGAATTGAAAAAAAAATTGTGAAGGAATTAGGGACAGCCTATGGTCTAAATTGAATTAGCCCTGAGATGACTTGCAGTAAGAAATGACATTTCATACTCTCAGAGAGAAAGAGTAAAAATGTGAAACACATGAATGTGAGAGTGCGGTTCCAGCGACGCTTTTTTTATGTGCTGACTCCACTTACTAAGATGAGTCACGCATACATCAGTGCTGTGTTGTGGGATGAAAACCAACACCCCACAGCTCCTCAAAACACACACAGACACACTCTATGACGTGACTTTACACTGCAGTCTTTTGTCTTTCATGTTCCAATGATAACTAACCAGCCATAGAATCATCGTCATTCCATGTGTTTATAATCATTAAAACACATCTTTGTCAATTTAAATCCCCAAAGTTTTAGCGAGCTCCTCCAAATTTCCGAGTGTTTCAAAAATAAAGCTGAGTGTTAACGTGGAATTCTGAGTCAAGTGGAAGGGAAAAAATAATAGTTTGCTTTTAGCTAAGGACACTTGCACAGGACACGTAATCCCACTTTAAATCTGAAACTCAAACTAAAGGGTTTTTAATGCTTCAGATCTAAAATATGGAGCTCACAGAGTTAGAAATCATGTTTCACCGAGGCGTGAGTAGCTCTGTCACTATTTTATAGACACAGAATCCCAACCTGCTGTGGATGTTTTTTTTTCCTTCACGGAAAGTTACGCGCTCCCTACTGCTAGACGCTGACACTTGCAACTCATCAAAGAAAATGATGTTCTGAGCAGATGCAAGTGGAATATGCTTTTATAGTTGGCACAATTTAATTGTCATGGCCCATAAAGTGATACTGTCAGTTATGATATAAGGATTTGGCAGGTTAACTCTCCCGTAACCTAATCAAGATGTCATTCTAGCTATGGACCATCATCCACATATAGTAAAAATATTTTCATTGTTTAAAATAGTCTAAGGATTAAGAAACAAACATTTCAAGTTTTGATCACTATTGAATGATCTGATGGGTAAACTTATTAACTATTATATCGCTGGCTAAGAATGCTGCCCCAAAGAGATTTTGGATGTCTATTTTGATAATTGTCTTTAATTATTCCACAGTGACACTCCAAGCATGTCATATCATTATGTATTTCAGATATGTGGCAGAGAACAGGACGTTGACAAACTGTAAATTCCTGTGCCCGTGTCTAGACCAAACTCAGCCTGGGTGGGGGGCATAGCACTGCAGACACATTGTACATACTTCTGGGTGATGATGGGTTTATTAACTAGGTTATCCATCACCGGACTTCCTAAGTCCACAGGCCTCCAACTAATACCACATCCAAACGTATGGAAAGATGGAAAGTTCGACAACCATCCACACATAATGTACTATCCCGCCCAGAGAAGATGGCCATCAAAAGACTTCTCTCTACACTCAACAGTGTTTCATAGTTGATAAAATACTACATGGTAGACATGACAGAATATCGTATTGAGCTGGTTTCAGTTCTGTCTGCCTGACTTTTAACCAGATATATACTTCCCAAAACCCCACTATTTTTCAATTGCAGTGAGAGAGAAGATAAATCCCAGTGACTGGGCCAAAAGTACTTCTCAAATTTTAAATTAAGGAGACGACAGTGGCTTTCAAAGCAAACCATTATGATAGTTAACATAAAACCAATTAAAGGGCCAGCTGTGGGAGTGACGTGAATAATAGTGTTTAATTTGTCTAATCTTAGCTGGAGCAGTGGGTGCTTGAGTGGGGGGCACTAGGGTGGTGGGGGTGCCTCAGGTTAGGCTGGTACCCTGCTGGCACTTGAAGAGATTGGGTTTTGCCGTGGTGTGGTACAAATGCCATGAATGGTTGGCTGGCTGTGTTGTTGTTTTTTGTGCATGTCGTCCTCTGTCATTTGTATTTGGTCTGTTGTTCGGATACTTTTTGAACGCTGTGGACATGGAGAAGTTCTCTGGAAATGTAGTGCTCAGTTAAAAGGCTGCTACCGCTTGGCACGAGCCAAAAGGAGCTGATTGAGGAGCTTTTTCAAGGCCACTGTAATTTGCTCCCACACTATAAAATCTCTATAAATAAATAATTTTGGAACTTGTTCATATATGTAGTTCGGAAACTATTTGTAAGTGTATTTACTGTGCCCGTATAAAAGTAGGCATTTATTAACAGTAGTTTTAATGGTTAACATCACAGCTGATTTGGCCTTGTTTTAGATTTGGGTAATAAAAAATGTTAGGGGCCATGACTAAATTCAAATGTGAATTGGTTTCGGGTGTGGTTTGATGTGGGCGTCTCTTGTGTGTGTTCGCAGATGGGAAGAGTTAGACAAATTATTTAGCCAATTAGCTTCAGACGGCTGGTGTGCAATCGCGGCAAAATTGGTTTTACTTTGGATAGCCTATCTCTGGGGCTAGTTAAGGAACGTCAATAAATTACACAACATAAATGAGACAACATTTTCATGTTGCACACCTTTCAGTTTTCTAATTCAATTCTTTAAAAACGTGTTTATGAATTTCTATAATTATAATTGGTTTCAGGTTTTTGAATCAATGAAATTTGGAGCTATTGGAATTTTTACATATTGCTACATTGTGTAATATACCGACGCTCCCTAACTAGCCCAGTTGGGATATCCAAAGTCAACCCACATTTACCATGGGCATTATGATTGGGTCGTGTGCAGCTGCACTCCGAATTGATGATTACTTGTGTGCTTCCAGCTGTGGGGATGTTGCCAGGATTGAAATAAAACCAACCTTAATTTATGTTGTGACGCAGTCACGACCACAAGTCTCACAAAACTCTGTTTTGGACAAGACTGACTTTATGACCAAAATTATCCTATTTACACTTTGTAGTCAATTCTGACAGTTGAATAAATGTATCTGACTCATATTGTTTTCCAAATGAGAAGTTGTTTTTTGGGAAATGTGCAAGTGTTCATCACATACAGCTTGTGGTTTACAGTTGAAGTCGGAAGTTTACATACACCTCAGCCAAATACATTTAAACTAAGTTTTTCACAATTCCTGACATTTAATCCTAGTAAAAATGTCCTGTCTTAGGTCAGTTAGGATCACCACTTTATTTTAAGAATGTGAAATTTCAGAATTATAGTAGAGAGAATGATTTATTTCAGCTTGTATTTCTTTCATCACATTCCCAGTGGGTCAGAAGTTTACACTCAATTAGTATTTGGTAGCATTGCCTTTAAATTATTTAACTTGGGTCAAACATTTTGGAAAACCTTCCACAAGCTTCCCACAATAAGTTGGGTGAATTTTGTCAAATTTTTCCACAACTTTGGAAGTATGCTTTGGATCATTGTCCAATTTGGAAGACCCATTTGCAACCAAGATTCAACTTCCTGACTCAATATATAAACATAATTTTGCTTCCTCATGATGCCATCTATTTTGTGAAGTGCACCAGTCCCTCTTGCATCAAAGCACCCCCACAACATGATGCTGCCACCCCTGCGCTTCACGGTTGGGATGGTGTTCTTCGGCTTGCAAGCCTCCCCCTTTTTCCTCCAAACATAACAATGGTCATTATGGCCAAACAGTTCTATTTTTGTTTCATCAGACCAGAGGACATTTCTCCAAAAAGTACGATCTTTGTCCCCATATGCAGTTGCAAACCATAGTCTGTCTTTTTTCATGGCGGTTTTGGAGCAGAGGCTTCTTCTTGCTGAGCGGCCTTTCAGGTTATGTCAACATAGGACTCGTTTTATTGTGGATATAGATACTTTTGTACCTGTTTCCTCCAGCATTTCACTAGGTCCTTTGCTGTTGTTCTGGGATTGATTAACTATTCGCACCAAAGTACGTTCATCTCTAGGAGACAGAATGTGTCTCCTTCCTGAGCGATATAATGGCTGCGTGGTCCTATGGTGTTTATACTTGTGTACTATTGTTTGTACAGATGAACATGGTACCTTCAGGCATTTGGAAATTGCTCCCAAGGATAAACCAGACTTGTGGAGGTCTACAATTTTTTTTCTGAGGTCATGGCTGATTTCTTTTGATTTTCCCATGACGTCAAGCAAAGAGGCACTGAGTTTGAAGGTAGGCCTTGAAAAGCATCCACAGGTGCACTTCCAATTGACTCAAATGATGTCAATTAGCCTATCAGAAGCTTCTAAAGCCATGACATAAATAATCTGTCTGTAAACAATTGTTGGAAAAATTACTTGTGTCATGCACAAAGTAGATGTCCTAACCGATTTGCCAAAACTATAGTTTGTTAACATGAAATTTGTGTAGTGGTTGAAAAATGAGTTTTAATGACTCTAACCTAGGTGTATGTAAACTTCTGACTTCAACTGTAAGTGTCTACATTTCCTCCATTTCATGTCCCAATTAAATAGAGCAGTGTCAGAACCTCTGCCTCACTAGCCTGAAGCAGTTTGACAGGGCAACGTGTATTGCTCATTTTATACCAGCTTGTTCCAACTTGACACATTTTTTTTTTTCTGTAAAAGCTAGCATTTAAAGACGGTCCTGCAGTGTACATAAATCTCCAGTGTCAATGTAAATGGTCCCGGTGGCCATTTGATTAATTGTTCTGCAGTCTTATGGCTTGAGGGTAGAAGCTGTTAAGGTACATTTTGGTCCTAGACTTGGCGCTCCGGTACCGCGAGCCATGCGGTAGCAGAAAGAACAGTCTATGACTTGGTTGACTGGAGTCTTTGCCAATTTTTGGGGCTTTCCTCTGACACCACCTAGTATATAGGTCCTGGATGGCAGGAAGCTTGGCCCCAGTGATGTACTGGGCAGTATGCCCTCTGTAGCGCCTTACGGTCAGATTCCGAGCAGTTGCCATACCAGGCAGTGATGCAACCGGTCAGGATGCACTCGATGGTGTAGCTGTATAACTTTTTGAGGATCTGGGGACCCATGCCAAATCTTTTCAGTCTCCTGAGGGGGAAAAGGTGTTGTTATGCCCTCTTCAGGACTCTCTTGATGACATTTAACAACAGTGTTTAATGGACACCTCCAACCACTGTTCAGCACTGTGGTAACCAGAACCTTCATCAACACCTCCAGAGGAGGATTCAAACCACTATGGATGGCACCTACCCCTCCATTATTTCAAGAGGCCTTTGTCATGCCCCCATCCCCCCCACCACCACCGCTACCCCAGCCCAGCGCAATTCTTCCTCCTCAATACCCCCTCTCTCTCCTTCAAAACAGGGCTCTCATTGACCTTCCCAGTGCCTCATTGTCCCAAAGTGAGTTTTGATTACTGGCTTAAGCTCTGAGAAGGTTCGCCTAGGTGGCCACATCTGATCTTTTATACTAATTTTGGATTAATGCAGGGTCTGCAACACTGCGTCAACACCGTTGCTGAGAAGGCCCCTGCCACACAGAGCTAAACATTAATCCCCCTTAATGCTGAGAGTCAACTCTGAGTCCTTATCAGAATTTGCCTTAATCTCTGCCTAGGCTGTACAAAACTCTCCACTGGTCTACGGTAAAAATAAATACACCAGGGTACAGATAATGGCAAAGTGAACTGCTGCATGCAGAGAAATAGGAAATCCTTTTTTACCTTGGAGAAGTTGAATGAGTTGTTCTGGTTAGAAGAGCTGGAGTTGAGAGAAGATCTGCACAGGGACGGGGTTACAACTTGAACTTTCTTAATATTAATTGCCGCTGCTGTCTATATCTTCCTACTCATCCTAACGGTTTTCATACTCACCAGAGAGAATCTCTGACAAGGCCTGTGTCCTATCACAAGTTACGCTTCTGATAGCTATCCAATCAGCATCTGATTTGATTTGAAGAATCTCCTTCTTCCTGCCTAACTCATTGCCAGACTGTTTTGAACAACTTTTCCCCTCTTTTGCTCTTTTGCTCTTTTTTCCTGTGCTCCCTTTCAGAATGCACGTGTTCTGCTCTTCTGTGGGTGCTAGTCAGTGACTGGTAGAGAACCCTCTCTTGAAGACAGCCCTTGCCTGTAATTTTCTCAAAATTATTAAGCCTCTAGGAGGGAACGGGTGACATGATCATCTTTTATTTCAGTGAATTCACAAGTCTGCTTTTGCTTACAATTTTTTTTATACATATTTTCTCAATCTTTAGTTATTGTATGCGATGTTGCAATGTTGAGAGTCATTGTGCAATTTACAGCTTGTCCTGATTTTGTGTCAAATTGTACTCAGCAGACAATATAAATCAACACCCATGCAGGAAACAGAACTTGATCCACAAGTGTGAAAAAATGTATACACATTTGGTTGCAAGTGTGTAACTGTATGTTCAATTCAAGTCGCATATTTCTCCTAACATTGTTTATGTAGATTTGTACTTATTTTTACCTTAAATGGTTGACCTTTGTAATAGCACACACACCTTCTCGCTAAAATGTATATAATAAATGTAATTTAGTAGATACTCCCATCCAGGGCGACTTATCGGAGCAATTAAGGTTAAGTGAACTGCTCGAAGATACTTTGACAGATTTTTCACCAAGTCAGTTCAGGGATTCAAAACAGCAACCTTTCGGTTACTGGCCAAACACTCTTAACCACTAGGCTACCTGCAACCCTACATATTGGGTTGCTATATAGCGTGATATTATAATATAGACAGTTTAGCTTAAAAATATAAACACGTCTCTTATAGTGGATAGGCTATAACATAACTGACCTCATACAAATAACATTCCTTAGTAAATTAAATAAATGTTTAATTGAAATTACATTGGGCTTTATCAACTACAACGTATGGTCAGACTCAACATTAAATATAGGCCAGAAGAGGCTACTCGAGCAACTACCAGTAGAAAGCCTATAATTACCGATTAATTATTGCCAGTTACCAGTTACATCATAATAACCAATTTAATGGACATTGTTAAACAGTATTAGCTCGTAAGTAGGCAATGCAATACAGTGACTCTGTGACAGTGCCCATGGAATGTAAAGTGTATGACCTAATGGTAACACTTTACAATAAGTCTCTGTTTTGCCTGTACCAACACAGTTACCTTCCCTTGTAATTATACTTTTTTGGCGACTCATTATTAGTTTAGATTTAGTTATAATTGAATCAGCTAGTAACAATTTCTAATGACCTTGTAGCTTGCACATGTTAATGGTGCTGGATGCTCGAGTGTGATGTTGGTGCAATTGCAAATATGTTTAATTGCATTTGACATAATCCATCTCTAAAATTCTAAGCCTTTGGGGGGTTGGGCGAATATATACGAGAAAGCTCAGGAAATATATTGTTTTTTGGACATGTATTTAACCCCTTTCCTGTGAACTTTTGGGGGTTGTAGACCAAAACGGAGATCACTATCTTGTTCATGAGAATATCCCCTTTGCATAGGGGGTCATATTAGTTTATAGACAAAACGGTTTGGGCGCTACAGACAGAAGTTGGCACATCGGCGGTACCGACTTCAGACAGGTGCCGTGGGGCTTGTGGGGGTCGTAGATAAAAACGGAGAACACCATCGTATTTGTGAGAATCCAATCTTTCCGTATAGTGCTCAAACTGTTTGGACCCTGCAGATGTGTTCGTGAGAAGACCGATTTCTGGGATGTCTCATGCTCTGACAAACACTGCTGTAGCTCGGCCACCTCCCACTGCAGATGCGGAAGGCCGACATAGGCGGATGCAGTGAATTGAGACACAGTCCATGCTATCTGAAACTGACGGATTTTGATGGGGATTTTTTATTATGTTACTTAGATTGACGCAAGGATTTAATAGCCTTTCATCCTTCAAATCAGATGAATCCAAACATTCCCCAGCCAAACATATCCAAAGATCCTTTTGAGGGGATGCCATAAGAAAATGATTTTTCTTTCACTCACAATATGGAGAAAATAACTCAGGGTTATCTATATACAATATAACAAGGCAGATAATGTGAATGTCAGTACAGTGTTAAGAAACATGGAATTTATGATTCAAAAGTAATTTCTGTTTGTGAATTCAATAAAATAATATTTTGTATAAGTTCACTGCTCCTGTTTCTAGCAGGAAGGTTTACTAAAGAAAATACAGGATAGTTTCAAAGGGGAGGCGGGATTTCCTGCTAGGGAAAAGAGTGGCCGAGCCCTTTGGGTGAAAGAGTGCTACAGCGCGGCACCAAAGGGAATGCCAGCGGGCTAATCTCGCTGTAACCCGAGCACACAAACACCACCGCTAATACAACGTGGAGAAGGGAGGCTGTGTGACTGTGTGTCGAGCGGGCCCTGTGCATGTTAAGCTGGCAAAAGTAAACAATCAGCCTTGGAAAAACGGGGGCCGTGTAATTATAACGTTTTAAAGTAAACGCCATGGCAGAGAGTAAGCTCTTATAAAACAGAGAGCATGGAGTAGAAAAAGGTCTGGGAATGCCACGCACATACCGGCATACCGAGGCCTTAACAGACACACTGTTTAAAATGACTTTCACTTTCACACGATCGGATAACACGCTGTTGTCTTTTTTAAAGAGTCTCTGTTGGCCAGTTCTCAGCTTTAATAAACGAATCGTTCTGAGGTTGGAAGTTTTAATTGAACGCTTTCACTTTGGCTTCAAGGACTCCATATGCTGAAATCCATCATTTCTGTAGGCAATGTTTTCTCACACATTCAGGCTCAATCGAGTTCCTTGTAATTATGGATATGAAGAGATCAATGTTCTTGGATGATTTGGTTCTTATCTCTTTGGACCAATATCTCAGTAGTATCCTTCCTGAACACTACCCTGTTCTCTTTCTGCCTTTTGCCCTTCCACAGACTCTGACTCACTAAATACTCTTTCCCTTCCTTTATGAGCTGTGAATTGACCACAAACCTAAGCCATCGTCCTTAATGTTGTACCTCTACCTCTTCTCATCCATTTTCAGTGTCCTTCTCCCTTTTCAAGCCTCTGGGAAAGAAAGGGAAAAAACCCAAACCCAACTTTAAAATGGAAAAATCCCTTAATGCATTTCCTACCTTATCTAAAACACCTACATATCTGTCTCCAGTCTGCTGCCTTTGAAAGGATATTTCAGGCCTGGGATTGAGTGGGAAAAGCTCCCTTCACAGGCAGGGCTAGGGATGAGTTATAGGCATCTAAGAAACTGGGAATCTCAGGGGCCTGACCATGGCTTTAGCACACAGCTCGAACCGAGGTTAGGGTAGCAGCAGAAACAGAAGCAGTCCCCAGCTACCCAATAATTTGGAGAAATATACAGAGCCAGGGAGAAAGGAGAAGGGAAAGGCAATTTTAACTTTCTGTTTCTGTGAGTAAAAACACACCTTATCTCTGTTCAAGCAAAAAGTTAAATTTTTTTTTATTTAACCAGGAAGAAAATCCATTGAGACACAGGATCTCTTTCACAAGGGACACCTGGCCAATAAAGCAACAGCAGTCAACACAGCATTACAAAATGTAAGCATACAATACAAACTGCACTACAACACTACAACAGGCCTACAGGAAACATGATACTCCTCCTCATCAGTGATTTGGGCCATAGTTTTAAACTCACTAAAGGGCACTAGTACATCTAGGTCAGGAAGGCGCAACTTTGATGGCGGTGGGTCACACAAAAAAATCTGAACTCATCCGACACCCACACCCACACATATAGTCAGAGCAGGCCCTGTAGCTATCTGCGCATGTAAGGTGGAACGGTGGGTTATTGACTTGAAATGAGTCCAGTCTCTAACACAGAACAGGCTGCATACATATACAATAAGTCACCATAATCAATTACAGAAAGAAAAGTGGCTTAAACAAGCAAGTGGGAAGCAAGCCCAATTTCAGTTAAGCTTCCTTACAAAATTATCTACAGGAATTTTGTTGGACAGCTTATCATCCAACCAAAGACCGAGGTATTGCAGGATGTCACCTTTTCACGGGTGTGCCCCCAGACGGCAAAATACTAACCTCTGGCAGAGCATGAGCTCTGGTGAATGTCATACGTTTACCTTTTTTGAGCATTCAAGACTAGTTTGAGACCATCTGCAGTCACTGAAAGGCAGTCAGAAGCTCTTGAACAGCCCGAACCAGAGAAGGAACATTTGCGTAGATCACAGTATTATCTGCATACAGATAAAATTTGGCTGGTTGCATTGCATTTTTCCAGGTCATTAACAAAACTGGAGCTAAAATGAAGCCCTGGGGTACACCTAGTGATCTCAAGGAAGCTAGACGCAGGACAATGTTGTTTTTATCAAGTGTATTTAGGATGTAATTTGCCACTGCCATTGCTATTGAATCATTACACTGGTATGAATGAGGTCAGCAAATTACTGTTGTGATGTTCTGTGATTGAAGAGTGCATTCGGGAAGTATTCAGATCCCTTGACTTTTTCCACATTTTGTTACATTACAGGCTTATTTTAAAATTGATTAATCGTTTATTTCCTTCTCATTAATCTACACACAATAACCCATAATGACAAAGCAAAAACAGTTTTTTGAAAATGTTGCAAATGTATTAAAATAACACACATAAATATGACATTTACATAAGTATTCTGACCCTTTACTCAGTACTTTGTTGAAGCACCTTTGCCAGCGATTACAGCCTCTAGTCTTCTTTGGTATGACGCTACAAGCTTGGCACACCTGTATTTGGAGAGCTTCTCCCATTCTTCTCTGCAGATCTTCTCAAGCTCTGTCAGGTTGAATGGGGAGTGTCGCTACACAGCTATTTTCAGGTTTCTCCAGTGAAGTTCGATCGGGATCCAGTCCGGGCTCTGGCTGGGCCACTCAAGGACATTCAGAGACTTGTCCCGAAGCCACTCCTGTATTGTCTTGGCTGTGTGCTTAGGGTTGTTGTCCTGCTGGAAGGTGGACTTACGCCCCAGTCTGAGGTCCTGAGTGCTCTGGAGCAGGTTTTCATCAAGGACCTCTCTGTACTTTGCTCTGTTCATCTTTTCCTCCATTCTGACTAGTTTCCCAGTCCCTGCCGCTGAAAAACATCCTTACAGCATGATGCTGCCACCACCATGCTTCACCGTAGGGATGGTGCCATGTTTTGCTCCCGAGTGTCGCAGCGGTCTAAGGCACTATATCTCAGTGCTAGAGACGTCACTGCAAACCCTGGATCGATTCCAGGCTGTATCACAACCGGCCGTGATCTGGAGTTCCATAGGGTGACGCACAATTGGCCCAGAGTCGTCCGAGTTAGGGGAGGCAGGGGGAGGCTGTCATTGTAAATAAGAATTTGTTCTTAACTGACTTGCGTAGTTAAATAAAGGTTAAATAAATAAAAACTCCAGACGTCACGCTTGTCATTAAGGCCAAAGAGTTCAATCTTGTTTCTCATGGTCTGAGAGCCCTTTAGGTGCCTTTTGGCAAACTCCAAGCGGGATGTCATGTGCCTTTTACTGAGGTGTGGCTTCCTTGTCACTCTACCATAAAGGCCTGATTGGTGGAGTGCTGCAGAGATGGTTGTCCTTCTGGAAGTTTCTTCCATCTCCACAGAGGAACTCTGGAGCTCTGTCAGAGTGACCATCGGGATCTTGGTCACCTCCCTGACCAAGGCCCTTCTTCCCTGATTGCTCAGATTGGCCCAGCAGCCAGCTCTAGGAAGAGCCTTGGTGGTTCCAAACTTCTTCCATTTAAGAATGATGCTTTGGTACCCTTCCCCAGATCTGTGCCTCGACACAATCCTGCCTCGGGGCTCTACGGACAATTCCTTCGACCTCATGGCTTGGTTTTTGCTCTGACATGCACTGTCAACTGTGGGACCTCATATAGACAGGTGTGTGCCTTTCCTAATCATGTTCAGTCAATAAAATTTACCACAGGTGGACTCCAATCAAATTGAGAAACATCTCAAGGATGAACAATGGAAACAGGATACGCCTGAACTCAATTTTGAGTCTCATAGCAAAGGGTCTGAATACTTATGTAAATAAGGTAGGTAAATAACAATGAGGCACATAATAATGCATGCATAAATACATGTATTACTACACTCTTGACGCAACTATGGGTCAAATCTAATTTGAGAAAAATTGCTTTACATTCAAACATATAAAAGATAATATGAAAATATAACTAAGCCTTATAAATGAGGACTATGAAATGTTACCTCTATTTACATCTGTTTTTATGACAATGCCAACAGTCTTACTTGCTTTCCTAAGATATCAGGACTATTCCCATAGCCTTACTGAAAATGTTGAATTAAGAAAAGTTTGTCAGTCCTTTCATGTCATCCTGCCCCTGTTCCCCTGCTTTTAGCACTCCTGCCCCTTAATATTAGTGTGACTATAACAGGCTGGACCGATCTGGCCCGGTAAATCATCCAGCAAAGGATAAAGTTCAAGTAGATAAAATCCAACAGATGTCAGTGGGAGGGTAGTCTTCATGACCCATAAAAGTGCTTTCATCAGAGAGCCGAATCATTTGTTTTGAATTATGACATTGTTATCAAAAGCGGCGGCAGTGGCCTGTTTGTGGGGGAATCGGATCTGTTTATGCGAACAGAAGGGGAGAAATGCCCGATCCCAGCGGAATTTTGGGAAAGTGTGGTGAGAGTGACGGCTGACAGGCAGCTGGGGGAACAGTTTGATTGACAGCTGTCATGTCTGGGTTTGTGTTTATGTTTGTGCAGTGGACTAGACATTGTGTTTTGTCTGGCTCTCGTCTACGCAACAAAGTCAAGGTAAACATCAGTCCTCAGAGAAAACTGAAGAGAGAGGAATGTGATTGTCACAATAGTTTAGTTGAATTTCATAGAATGTCATACTTGTGATGTGCAGATCAGCAATGCCTATATACGGTGTTTCCTGTGTTTCAAATGTAATTGTCTCGCAATTCAATTTGGGATAAGATCAAACACAAACTAAGATTCTGAAGTGATAAATTGAATCAATGTTGACTTTTTCTGTATCATCAGACACACATGGGACTTTTTTCTTTCAATTTTAGTCCTCTTGAAGATAATGCCATTGGGGGTCGTATATTCAGTGAAAGTTCAAGTCGAGGTTAAATATTTGCCTTATCTCGCAGATATTGTATGCTGTCATCAATATAAATGACAGCCTGGGCAACCAAATTTACCTTTGCACTTTGAGATTATTTTCTAGAATGAAAAGCACTATATAAGTTAATTAAATTAATATTATTTATTGTTACCTTTTGTGAATCTGCCCCTGAAATTCTTTGATTTATGTTTTGGTAAATATAGTATATTTTGCCTTACACTGAGGATAAGTCATTCATGAGAGTGTGTTGTCTTTTTGAAATTCAAAGTGTCTGTGATATAGGAAATGTGAGGTCAGTAGTGGAGGTGGGGGGACTTCTAGAGTTAGCTTGCATACATGTGGTGCACTTCCATTTCAAACACTTATTTTGTGCTTGAATTTATGACTTTCTTAATACTTCCTATTAACACATAACATAGCACTTCATTTAATGTCAGTCTAAGACATGAACTGGATTTTTGTAGCACACTGCAATGAAATAGAGTAAAGCAAACAATTACCTTACGGAGACAAGAAACTGTAAGAGTGAAATCGGCTTCTTTTTCTCTTCTTCACTTCTTCTTCTTGACCTTGTAAGTCAGTCACGAAAGCATGTAAATCTATCCCCCTTTGAAAACGAACAGCTTCACTGGGAGTTTCACCTTGACCTTTTTATAGCGTGCTGAGGAAAACCATTGCATGTCTGCAACTGAAGCTACTTGAGAACCTTGCCCTATCACTTCCTGGGCCTCCCTACTATTGAGGAAAAAGCTTATAGAAGTAAAGTAGCTCTACATGAATGATGACAATAATTCACTTATACAAGTGCAACAACTGATGTTCGTTATATCGGTTAATATGAACAACCTCTGAAATGCAGCACCAATTCTTTGTCATACAAAGGACACTTATCATGACCTGTTCATTAGAAATGTTGAAACAAGACTGCATCTCTCAGCAAGCTATGTGTATTATTTTCACATTTAACACTAACTGCTTCATCAAACTCTTTTTCTATTTCCCCACTGAAATGGTCCTGTATTGTCTGTTGAGGTTTTGTCTATGGTATTTAGTGAAGCAGGAGGTGTTTGCAAGCTGGAGGCAGGGCAGGGGGTCTGAGAGTTTTTGATAAGGAGGTCCAAGAGTGCTGTGCTCCCACTAGATTATTCTCCCATTCACAGTGTGGGGGCGGTAGACAGGTAGTCAGATAACTCCTCCCAGCAGTCATAAGGCTCTTTATAGCTTTCCCTCTCAGTGCCTTATTGCCTCCTCTGGGACAAAATATCACTGGAATATCACTCACTGATATAGCTGTGTTACTAAAGTTAGATTATAGCTATTCATTTTTGGTCTTTCAACAAACCCATAAACATTACGGAACATTCATTCGTTTTAAGACTCAAAAACAGACAATGTCACAATTTGCACTCAAAGAATCTAGAAAAAATTATTTTGCTGTAGGGAAATGTTAACTTGCACAGACAGGAGAAACTCATTTCTTAAACAACTGGTCACAGAGTATGGGAATTGTCTAGTATAAACAAGGATTAAGTCAGGAAAAGCTATTGTTTCGGGGTAAATTCCTTGCCCATTGCAACAGAGGGGGTATTTTGCCAGGCAGTGGTTTACTTTGAAACACACAATAGTTCCCCAAAGGATGTAATTGCAGAGGCTTGTAATTACAAGCATAACACTAGTTAAAAAATATGCCTCTTTGGGAGTTGTTAGTCAACACCCATTATCCCTGGGTGCTGCATTGATTAACCTGTGACACATTTCTTTAACACTCTGCAGGGTAAGTAGAACTGACTGTCTACAGATACAACTTTTTCGGGATCTGTAGTCCACTGAAACTGAGTGTGCGCATGTTAGGATGGCATTCTGCACATGTGTATATTCTCTACATGACGTGTGGAGAACATGCTACTCAGTTGGATGGTGCTTGTTTAATAAAGTTAGATAAAAGCTGAATCAATGTCTGTAAGACCACATATTGATTGCGTTCTACATAACAGAACCGAATACAATAGCATAGAGTAACACTACTCTAAGACAAAAAACACCCATTTTTTTCTCTCATATGGCCAAAACGTGCCGCTAGGCAAAATACACAGGTATGCTACAGTTTGATAGCACCATCTGCTCTAAATTTGCTCAGTGTACATCATTCAAACAACACTGTAGGCTACTTCGAAACAACACTGTATGATTCAATAAGATCTTAATCCAAGTCCTCAATGAAACTGGTTGAGATCAAATGGTTGGTGTGCAGATGCTGTATGGACATTTAATCTGTAAAACTTGAGGAATGATCATTCACAATTGAATGCTGTGGTGTTTATCCGGTTCTGATGTAAAATACTATAATTACGTGATCTTGCAGCACATGAACAAAAGCTTTGGGATCTTAAGTCCAGTGGACTAAAGATCCCGAAAAAGTTGGATCCGCAGCCACGGCCTAAATAGAAACTGATAGGAAGGAACCTTCAAGGTAACATATGATGGAGAATTCCCTTATAGTCTGTGTGCTTTTTTATATGTTTAACATATGGAAGTATTTTCCAAATGGTGACTACAGAAGTACACTGTAATATGGGAGTAAATGTTTTTGTTGTTGTTGTTGAGTAAATACATTTTCACATTGACCACAATTGAGGCATTATAGACTCTCAGACATCACCCTATTCTTAACAGGTATGGATAGCTTGCTTTGACTGTAATGTATCAATACTTATTTCCCAAAGATACCCAAAGACCTTGAGACCTAAAATGCCCATTGAGTGTCTTATCCACCAGATTTGTAATCTGTGATGTGTGCTCCTCCTAGGTGGGCATGTGTGAAGTCAGCGCTCCTCGTGTGACTCCTGCATCGCTGACTCCATAAGAGATGGGGAACTCAGTCGAGATTAGTTGATATTACGCATTGACATTTAGCAGTTACAGGTGATGCTCGGCAGACAGAGGAAAAGGACAGCCAACCTTCATATCTGCCAGAGGCGATGCACATAATGAACTGCGTGGGTTTGCCACTGGACGCCCCAGTTATTGATACTGTACGGTCGGCCAAAGATAGTTTTTTCTTCCCGGGTTCTGGCACCAGCACGGCAGTGGCGGTTCTAGACCTTTGCAACTGGGGGGGCCAAGCTGGGGTCAGTTACATTAATAACGGATGTAAAAAAAAAGAACGATAGCAAAAATTAGTTATGTAAAAATGATTTCATACTCCACATTTAGGGGGGCCACAAGGGGGTCCAAAATTGTTGTCACAGGGGCACTGCCCCCCCACCCCCTCCCCCAGAACCGCTAGTGCAGCACGGCAGTGTTTACATACTGTATTTCTCAGTGTTTGCACTTCGGAAGAGGGCCATGGTGGATTTTTTTATTGACATCAAATGTTAAATGGGTAAGCAGCAACATAGCCTCTGGTTGCTGATGAAATGATGACAAAAGACTTGTGCGTGACACTGAGTAGCTTCCTGTAGTAAAATGACAATAATAGCCAATGACTGCAATGTTGTGGTGGAGGAAAGGATGACTGAAGGCTGTAAAAGCATTATTGTGTTGGATAATAATGGCCCTTATCCATGGCAATAGCTGTTCAATACCTTTTTGGGGGGTTGAGAAATAATTTGACATTCAAATGAGGCCTGCATTCCAGTCAACACTGTTGTACATTGAATAAAGAACAGTTGTAATCACTACAAGCAAGAGTTTCCCTATTTCACTATGGGCTTGGTTTGTAATACTTATTGCAGCTGTACCTTCCCACACTCGCATTTCTTTGTTTTACATAGAGATATACTTGCCTTGTTACATTTTCCACGCCTTTGGTCCATAGTAGAGCCAAGATAGTACAGACGCAACCCCGTTGCAGGAGTTTTCTTGCAATGCAGGACATTTGTAGTGTATTTGTTGTTTAAGAAGGCTTCTAAGATTGGAATTTCCACTTTTTTTAATAAGGGACTTGATTTTCCCTTATTAAAAATATATTAACCCCTCCAAAAAGGTCCATGAATTATTATCCACATAATAATTTCAACAATTTCCTTGCTGTAGCAAACTGGCTCAAAATGAAGATCCAACATCTGCACCTTGCATGTCATCGATCTTTCAGCTAGCGTGGGTAGCACGGTACACAAAGCTAGCGTCTCTGTTGCCTGACAGCAGATTTGCAAAAGAGATTAATTGAGATCCATCAACAGATCTCAGCCAACCTCCATTTCTATTAAAGGATTTAGCCACCAGAGAGTACAGGATATTTCTGCATTATTATATATGGAGCCTGAGTGAGTTGTCGCATTAAGCCAGTTGGACAGTTTTGTTACCAAGAGTGTCCAGATATATAAAGGTGAGACTGTACACCCCTGTCTCTTTCATGGTTTAAATGGAGAGGCAGAAAAATATGGATATTTTACTTCACCTTAACTGATAATAACAAGGTAACTTGTGGGCTTTTTAGAATGAGACATGGTTGAATATCTCTCTAGCTGGCCATTGTTGGCCCTGTCTGTTTGTCTCTAGTTCATGGCTGATAGAATCTCATTTAAAATCAGACTCCATTCTCTATGATTGGAAAATACTCTGACCCTTGCCCTTGTGACCTTGGTCAATTGCCCTTCATTCTCTGTCTCTTCTTCCCCCGTTCTGTACAATAAACTAGCCAACCAATTTGGTTTCCATTAGACAGTTTACCTGAGTTTTTCAGACACTATCGATCAATTGCTTGGTCTTTGAGCTTTGCCAACCAAACAGTATCTTGTGGAATTTACTCGACAGATGTGTCTTCAAAAGACAGAAAGTCCTTCAAAGAAATAGACTTTTGGTAGACTTTGTACAGTGCTGGATGTTGAATGAAGAAATGATCAGTGGTAGGAATGTCGTGATGTTAGATCACATTCAAGTAGGTTCCACGATTAACTTCAAGGCCCTCAAAAAAGAAACCTCAATCAGTATTTACGTGGTTGATGACATTAAAAGCAAGGAGTATGAACGTTCATGACATTTAAATGGATATCTCTTGACCACCAGTTAGAACTAAATAAACATTTGATCTTGTAGTGCCTTTACCATAGTACTGCTTCAGTCATTTTGGCTTTCCAAACTCATGCCAGATATTCCCAAGGATTGTTAATTTCATGACAAACATAGATTTCTCTGCTAGAGATGGTGATCATTGTCACGACTTCCACTGAAGTAGGCTCCTCTCCTTCTTCGGGCGGCGTTCCCGCTACCTCTCATCGCCACGGCGATTGAGTCAATGCATGGGGCGCGCTTCTTCACTAAACTGGATCTCAGGAGTGAGTATAACCTGGTGCATATCCTGGAGGGAGACGAGTGGAAGACAGCGTTTAGTACCACCACAGGGCATTATGAGTACCTCGTCATGCCGTATAGGTTGATGAATGCTCCATCAGTCTTCCAATCCTTTGTAGACGAGATTTTCAGGGACCTGCACTGGCAGGGTGTAGTGGTGTATATCGATGACATTCTGATATACTCCGCTACACGCGCCAAGCATGTGTCCTTGGTGCGCAGGGTACTTGGACGACTGTTGGAGCATGACCTGTAGGTCAAGGCCGAGAAATGCTTGTTCTTTCAGCAGGCCGTCTCCTTCCTAGGGTATCGCATTTCCACATCAGGGGTGGAAATGGAGAGTGACCGCATTGCAGCCGTGCGTAATTGGCCGACTCCCACCAGTGTTGACCCTGTCCTACAGACCAGGTTCCCAGAATATGAAGGCAGATGCACTGATGCAGACTCCCATACTCCCGGCCTCCTGCCTGGAAGCGCCGGTCATGTGGGAGCTGGATGCGGACATTGAGCAGGCGTTGCGTACAGAGCCCGCTCCCCTCCAGTGTCCCGTCGGGCGTATGTACATTCCGTCTGCTGTCCATGACCAGTTGATCTATTGAGCCCACACGTCACCCTCCTCTGGTCATCCGGGGATCGGTCGGACGGTGCGCTGTCTGACTGGGAAGTACTGGTGGCCCACCTTGGCAAAGGACGTAAGGGTTTATGTTTCCTCCTGCTCGGTGTTTGCCCAGTGTAAGGCTCCGAGACACCTGCCCAGAGGTAAGCTACATCCCTTACCCGTTCCACAACGACCTTGGTCACACCTGTCAGTGGATTTCCTAACCGATCTTCCTCTTTCACAGGGAAACACTACGATCCTGGTCGTTGTGGATCGTTTCTCTAAGTCCTGTCGTCTCCTCCCTCTGCCCGGTCTTCCTACGGCCCTACAGACTGCAGAAGCCCTGTTTACTCACATCTTCCAGCACTACGGGGTGCCTGAGGATATAGTGTCTGATCGGGGTCCCCAGTTCACGTCGAGAGTCTGGAAGGCGTTCATGGAATGTCTGGGGGTCTCGATCAGCCTCACCTCTGGTTTTCACCCCGAGACTAACGGGCAGGTAGAGAGAGTCAACCAGGATGTGGGCAGGTTTATGCAGTCCTGTTGCCTGGAACGGCCAGGGGAGTGGGCGGCGTTCGTGCCCTGGGCCGAGATGGTGCAGAACTCGCTTCGCCACTCCTCCACTAACCTCTCCCCCTATCAGTGCGTATTGGGGTACCAGCCGTGGCATCAGGGTCAGTCCGAGGCTCCAGCGGTGGACGACTCGTTCAGGCGCGCGGAGGAGACATGGGAGGCAACCCATGTTCACCTCCAGCGAGCCGCGCTACGCCAAAAGACCAGCATGGACCGTCACCGCAGTGAGGCCCCGGTGTTCGCACCGGGGGACCGGGTCTGGCTTTCAACCCGAAGCCTGCCCCTCCGCCTGCCCTGCCGGAAGCTGGGTCTCGGTTTGTGGGGCCATTCAAAGTCCTGAGGAGGGTGAACGAGGTGTGTTACAGGTTACAGCTTCCCTCTGATTAACATATTAACCCCTCGTTCCATGTGTCTCTCCTCAGGCCAATGGTTGCTGGTCCGATCCAGGAATCTGAGGTGCGGGAGGTTCCGCCGCCCCCTCTGGACATCGAGGGGGTCCCGGCATACTCTGTTCGTTCCATCCCGGATTCGAGGGGGCCTTCAGGTGGCCTTCAGTATCTCGTGGAGTGGGAGGGGTATGGCCCGGAGGAGAGGTGCTGGGTTCCGGTTGCGGATGTTTTGGACCCCGAACTGCTGCGGGAGTTGTTCTGTCGCTGGCCAGATTGCCCTGCGCCTCGCCCTCCGGGTCGTCCCCGAGGCCGGTGTCGGCGCGCCGCTGGAGCCGCGCGTCAAGTGGGGGTACTGTCACGACTTCCGCCGAAGTTGGCTCCTCTCCTTGTTCGGGCGGCGTTCAGCGATCGACGTCACCGGCTTTCTAGTCATCGCCGCTCCATTTTTCATATTCCCATTTGTTTTGTCTTGTTCTATACACACCTGGTTTTCATTCCCTAATCACACTGAATGTATTTAGTCCTCTGTTCCCCTCCATGTCTTTGTGTGAAATTGTTTTGATTGTTATGTGTGTATTGTTACGCGCCAGACTTTTGTTTATTGTTCCGTGTTTTGGGCACGTTGTAAGTACTTCTGTGCTTTCGTTTGGACCGGAATTAAAAGTGCGCCTGTTAACTACACTCTGCTCTCCTGCACCTGACTTCGCCTCCAGTACACACCCGTAACAATCATCCTGAGTCCTGACCTTTCTGTTATGCCCAGTAATGAGTACATGGCAGCCACCTCTCTGGTACTGCCCAGATCACTACTCCGATCACTGTTAGCTTTTATATGGCCATGTCTACTTATTAAAGCGTATCAATACACATTGGAGGTGCTATGTCAGCTGAGTTTGTTCTGGAATCGGAACCAGAATATTCGGTGACATTTTACAGACGCAGCACAGACAAAAATCCTGTGAAACTCACATTACAGTGCACCACAATTTAATCAAGTGTAAATCAAGGCTACTTATGGTTACTCTTTATTCAGAATTTGATGATTGTTTATTATTGTATCCACTGTCATGATTGGTTGGACACAGAGAGACAACTGCACTTGTAGGCTTAAATTCCAGTGGCAGCACAATACACTTAGAACGGATGAGAAAACATAAATTACATTTCTTGAAAACAGCCACACAGTGGTCAAGTTAGACATAAGTGATTGGGGACACATGCAGCATACATTCACAGGGCGAAAGTAGTGATATGCAATTTGTTGAGTGAACGTCCTGTCTATGTGGGCCAATGACATCCATTTTTGGATGCTTTGCCCCTTGTGATGTCATGCCCTCTGAATTTGATTGGTCAGCACAGTTTCCACAGAAACTCATGGAATGTCTGTGCCGTTGTGGTAGACCTTTAATTCTGGGCCGGTACCCAGTACCAGCTTAGGTTTGGCAAATGAAGCTCAGATTTTACACTGAGGTTCAAGAGCAGCAATTTTATTTCAGAAGAGAATCCAAAAGCAGGCATAAATGTATCATATGTGAAATTGCACATGGATACTGGAAGAATAATACTCTGAATCGGAAAGTGCTGTAATGTAATCCCAAAATCCTTTTCAGCTTCTTTATAATGCATAATTGAGAGAGATGTATGTTTTGGATATTGTATCAATGACTGACCAGCAAGGCCAGCAAGGCCAGCAAGGCCAGCAAGCTGAGTTCTGAATTACCAATCTTTGAGAACATCATGGCTTCCTCAATTTGTTATTTTCATGTCGGATATTCTGAGGTGAATAAAAAAAAAGATGCAAATGATTTTCACCAACTTCTTCAAATTAACATTCAGGAACATCTGTGTTGCCTACATTAAAGGTCATGCTATCGTGGAAAACTATTACCATCACCCTGTTGCACATTCCTCCTTATTATTACTACAATGGAGGTTCCACCTTTTCATTTTAATCATTCCCGTAGATATTAAACTGCGCCTGCAGCTGGGGGCTATATAGCAAAGGGATTTACTGTGGGATTTGCATCTTCCTGTCTGCAAGTTCAAATCTCTGTGTCTTCACAGATCAAATTATCATAACCTTCATCGAGCAGAATTGCATTATGAAAATACGGCACCGAGAAATAAAAAGGCCTTCAGCGATTCCCATCGTGTGCCCATCCATGTCTCTGAAATATGGTAGTTCTACTCGATGGTAAAGCCTGGGATGTTGTTCTGGTACTCACGGCAGTGTAAGTCTGTGTCATAGCAAGATGCAGTTATTGTGGATAAGGTTGCTAGAGAGCTCAGTGTGTTTTATTGAAGGGACGCCTGACGGATTACATTTCAAGAGAGGCAGAGAAATTTAAGATAGTTATTTGAATGGGTTGAAAATTATCAGTATTAATTTACATGTGGTCATGTTGATACATCATTGCAAATGTAAACACAACATCTTGTTAAAGACATAAAAGCACAATCATGCTATGTTGCCAATCAATTTGTATTTCATTTTATATACAATACTTTGTTTTATAAAATCAATTATGAAAGCTAATATACACAAGCAGATTTAAGGCCTATATACAGACTTCAATGAAGAACTTGAGGCGCCAATGAATTTTTCATACTGGTGAACTTTGACCTATATAACCAGCATTATTTACCTAACTTAATACATCATCAAGGAGTCTACATACCCATCGCGTGACTGGCTATGATGCCATAAGGCTGAAAGTAAATGAATGTGACGTGGAGCACCCCGAGAAAGTCTATAAAAGCTGAAACTTTTATTATTATTTATTTTATTTTCGGAGTGTAAGCTGAGAGCAGCCGGGGCAGGTCAGCACAATCTCCAAATTGTTCGGCACCTCACGCAGCGATATATCGTCCTGGGGAGAGCAAACGTACACACCTACAGGGGTACCGTTATATTTCCCGATTAAACCAGAGCCAGGTTAGTGTGGGAAAAAACATTTTTTTTTACATTTTTTCTCTTGCTGCTCGGGAGCAGGTCAAATCCTCTGCTAGGTGCCCCAGGCTATTTTTCCTCTCCTCTTTTTCAGAACACCTCCACACCAATTGAGCAAAATACCATTCAGGAGAGAAAAAAATAGAACTGCTCCTCTGTTTCCACTTTAGAATTTGTTTAACACTCTAGGGTATAAATAATTTAGATCAATATATATGGAAGTTCAAGATGTTCTTTTGAAGTTGGTTCATTGTGAGGAAATTAAAGTGTGGTGCAGGGAAATTAGACACATGTACGCGTGAACACACACACACACACAAACACACACACGCACACACACGCACGCACACACACACACACACACAGTAATTTCTATAGATTTTTGGAAAATTATTTTAAAAGGTGGTTTATCATTCTAATATATCTCTGTATGTATATATTCCTTGTTCATTTATTTGTCAGAGCCTGATTCACCTCTTGGTTGTCCAGTTTGCATATATTTGCATCTTTTAATTCTTTTAATTTTATATTGAAAATAACAATGATTTGTATAGATAGAAAGTTATAAAATAATCAAAAAAATCTCAGACATTAAACTTGATAAAATGTTCACACAATTGTTTTCTCAATATTTCTTGCATCACTACATGTATTAAATATATGAGTTTAAGATAATGAATTTCCCTTTAACTTATACAAATAAAAGTGCACCATAAAATTACATACACAAGGTCTAAGTTTATAATATCAGATAAGAAATTATGTTTCCAAATATAGTATGGAGCATTTATAGGTTGTTTTCCCAGACATGGAAATTAGTAATTGTGGGGTCAATACAATATAAGATACATACTTATGTTTCAATGCGGATTCATGTATGAACTTTTAGAAGATAGGTTTTTCATATTACAGTAATACGTCTATTGTGAAGTTCTGGCAATTCTGAACTATATTCTTAAATAAAACACATTGCAAGTTAGGCTATTGCAAATGATTTGTTTCAACATACAGTACATCCACTTTCTTTTGGTTTCAGTGATATGTAATTGCGTATTCAATAATTCCAATTAAGCAAGACAAACACATTTACAATCATTAACATTGTCTCAACCAATATAGTTAAACTTATTTTTTTTCCTGGCTTAACTTGTTTTTTTCTTTTAGTTTCCCCCGTAAAATGTACCATTTAAAATGGTTTCTTGACTATTGGATTTTCCAAGTTGCATTCTCATGGATTCAAATTGCAAAATGTGTTGTCTATATGTGGCACTAGGTGTGATGCATTTTTCCATTACTGTTCTCTTTATTTACCATCATAGCTTCAGAAAGTATTCACACCCCTTGACTTTTTTCACATTTGTGTTACAGCCTGAATATCCCATAATGTTCAAGTGGTATTATGTTTTTCAAATTATGAGTCAATACGTTTCCAACCCCTTTGTTATTGCAAGCTTAAATAAGCTCAGAAGTAACAATTTCCTTAAAAAGTCACATAATAAGTTGCAAGGACTCACATTATTTTTTTTAATGACTACCTCATCTCTGTACCTCACAAATACAAATATCTGTAAGGTCCCTCAGTCGATCAGTGAATTTCAAACACAGATTCAACCACAAATAGGGAGGTTTTCCAAAGCCTCGAAAAGAACGGTACCTATTGGTAGATGGGTAAAAAAAGAAAGACGTTGAATATCCCTTTGAGCATGGTGAAGTTATCAATTCAAAACAAATCAAATGTATTTCTCATGCACCAAATACAACAGGTGTAGACCTAACAGTGAAATGCTTACTTACTTACCCTTAACCAACAACGCAGTGTTAAGAAAATACCTCAAAAAAGTAAGAGATAAGAATAACAAATAATTAAAGAGCAGCAGTAAAATAACAATAGCGGGGCTATATGCAGGGGGTACCGGTACAGAGTCAATGTGCGAGGGTACCGGTGTCGAGGTAACTGAGGTCATATGTACATGTAGGTAGAGCTATTAAAGTGACTATGCATAGATAATAACAGAGAGTAGCAGAAGTGTAGAGGGAGGGGGGGGCAATGCAT